>NC_022024.1:117107-135907 GCF_000317375.1 Microtus ochrogaster | reverse complement strand
AAATGTGCTTTTCCAGCCACCACTTCTCACTCTGGAGCTCCTTTTTGTGTTCACATCCTGTGTCTATTCTTTGGATAATCTTCATTGCATCCAGCAAACTACAGACAGATTTTTAAAACCAGTTTTACAGATATTAGAAGTCTACGGGCAGTAAAGATAGTTGGGAGGAAAAAAAAATCACAATACTGAAAGTGTCTCTCCAAACACTAACTTCTGAGGACATATTAATTATAGCGGTAACTGCCTCAACTGCAGGTGGAAACCAGTCTCTTTGTTGCAGATGACAGAGGCCCCCTTGAGCAGGACGAGATTAGGAAAGGGAGTTAAATAGCTCACATCTAGCACATCTAAACTCATAGATTCTCACATGTACAGCCAACGGAGATAAAAAGTAGATGACAGAATGAGAGAAAGCTGCAAATTACGTCTCTAGTGAGATGTTAATACCCAGAATATAAAGAATACTTAAAATTCAATAATAACAATAGTAAAACAACCTGATTAAAAGGGGACAAAGGACTTAACTAAACGTTTTTTTTTTCTGAAGAAAATAGGCAAATGACCAATAACACAAAAAAATATGTAAATGAATGTAAATGAAAATGATAATGAAATGCCACCTGACATGGTGGGGTGGCTGTTGATGGGTGGTCCTGTCTGTGCCAGTGAGGATGCGACTTTATTATTGGTAGAAAGCTAAAATAGCATACCTAGTATGAAAAGTGTAGTGATTCCTCAAATACTTGAAAATAATGATATGCCCAGTAACCCTCCTGCTGGGCACAAACCAGAAACACTGAGAACAAGAAGTTGGTCCCATTCCCAAGTATCCATGCTCACGGCAGTACAGCCACAGAGAAGCAAGATGTACATATAGTGTACATATAGTATATATATATATATGTATATGTGTGTGTGTGTGTGTGTGTGTATATGATGTGCATGTAGTGTGTGTACATATATGAGTCGTCACTCGTCCCTAAAAGGAAGTCGTGGCACGTGCCATGACATAGATAAAGTTTGAGAGCACTATCTGAAGTGAAATAACCAGTCATAAATGATACACTATGTACGATCTCAAGATTCTAAATCAAATTCATAAAGAGCAGTCAAATTCGTAAAGACAAAAGAATTTGATAGACTAATTATTGCTGGGAGTTGAGAGTAGGCAAGAGCCGAGGTTAAGATGAGGGAGTCCTGGAGAGGTTTGTACAAAAACAGGCCCAGTAGGTGAAACATGGTCTCCAGCTTGTACAACACCAGCATTGTGACGTCACGTGGGTTTGTGCATCAGATGGGTATATGATATTTCTTCAGTAAACTCTGACTACGCTAACGCTGCCGTGCTGCGCATCTTCAAAGGCTGCAGATGGCAAGCATTACATTGTGCATATTTGCCACAGTTAGAGAGCAACAGGTCACCACTTCACATCCATTGGGGTGACTGTTATCACAACCAAAAACAAAAGAGAAAAATAACGAGCGTTGGTGTGGACGTAGAGAAATGGAACTTCACGCACTGCTGGCAGAAGGCAAAATAGTCCATTTGCAATGAAAACAGTTTGCTGTTTCTCAAGAGGTTAAATACAGAATTAGAGTGTGATGTGTCCCCGACATACACATGCTAGTCAACTGAAGGCAAGGGCTCAAACAAAGGTCATTGGCTAATGTTCACAGCAGCTTTCTTCACAATTAAGTCAAAGTGAAAATGACCCAAATATTTCTGAGCAAATGAATACGTGAAGAAAGAAATAGCATTCTGAAGACGGGCAATATGATGACTTCACACCCCTGTGAATATACTTAAAGCCCTTGAACAGTAAAAGGGATTAAAAAATTAAAAAGAATATCACCATTATGTGAGTATTATAATATATGCTAATATATGAGTATTATTTCTCATATTTACACACACACACATATGATTCTGGCACATCCCACAGCATGGATGGACCTTGGAAACATGCTGGTAAGTGAAGGTAGCAGACATGAGAGTGTGGACAGTGTGTTATCACCCCACCTATGTGAGGAACCCAGAACACGCAGACACACAGAGATGGAAGAACAGAGGTTCCCAGGACTGGAGCAGAAGTCGAACCAAGAGTTCTTGTTCCTGGGCACATCGTTTCTGCTTGAGATGGTGACATTCTAGAGACGGTAGCAGTGATGGTTTCATGCCATTGTGAATGTACTTAGTGCCGCTGGGTAGTAAAAGGGATTAGGGTAGCAATCGTCATGTGTATTACACCTCAGTAAAAAAGATGAAAGCCGTCTCCAGCTTGTGCTTTGTGCAAAAACAGACCACTGAGGCTAAATCCAGTCTCCAGCTTATAGTGGGTACCCTGCTCCATGGTGTGGGGTGACAAGCTCAGCAGAGTGGGCAAGCAAATTTAGATTATCTACCACAATGGGGAGAAAAGTTTGCTCCCAACACATTGGCTGTGTTTAAAAACTGCTTCAACGTAACACATCTCCAAATTCCTCTCTCTCCTCAGTGACTGTCCTGCTTTCTTCCACCCCACGCATGGTTAATACTGACTCCCAGGTCTTTTTCTTTTGGTTGGGTCGTCTCCTCCCATGCGCCTAGATTCCTGCCCTATTAATCATCCCTTTCTCCCCACCAGTTTCTTTCTCTCGGCAACAAGTCTGCCCGTGCCTCCTTCAACATGAAAGAACGCTCCACCTTGCATCCCCTCCAGCTACTATTTTATATCTCTCACTCCTTACACTGTCAACTTGTTTTTTGGAGGAGTAGTTTCTACTGGAATGACTGAGCTAAACTAGAGAGAGTCGCATCTGCCCACTCACGCTATCTCTGGCTAACTTCCGGTGGATTGAAATATCCTTTAAAGGTATTTCCTGTCTATGGCTCCAGAAGGCTTACACGGGACCTCTCGGGTCTGACCTGTCTGCGGTGTGGAGGATGGTTACTTGCCGTTCCGTATCACTCTCAGGGTCCTCAAATCCATCCTTGTATACCAAGACCCCCCCGCCCCCCACTTCCCAGCACCGCGCGTTGGGAGTGGAGGAGTCTCTCTGTGCCCTCGTTGTTTTCCAGATTGCTTTCTGAGGTTTCCGTAAGCACCAACGCTACCTGTGCTGTGGTCCGTCCTCGGTAATTTGGCCACTTTCTCGGCATGAATTCACTGTATGCCAGGTTTGTTCTGTTGGCTTCACTAGATGAATTTGTCTGAGCCTCAAGACAGTTCCCCGAGGAACGCTTTGAGTGAACATCTCTAGCTGACAGATGAGAAAGCTGAGACACAGAGAGAGAGAGGCCCAAGTTCTCCTCCTAGAAGGCTCTGCTCCGGGATGCAGACATGTAGTTTGTATGTAGAACTCTGCATCTCTGCGTGCCCTGCCTGTCCTTAGCTCATGTATCCTCCGCACGTGGGCTGTCCAGTCAGGCTGCACTGTGGCTAACACCTGGACAAACATCTGAACAGGTGCTTCTCTAATGTTTTTGGAGTCGGTCGGCACAAAATACCAGCTGAAGTGCCCCTGTTCCAGTGTCCAGAACAGTACACATTAGAAGCAGAGCTACCGCTACTGGCCGTTACATATATCCTATCATCCCGCCTTGAATAACAGACCTTTTAAACAATTGGTTCTGATTTAGAATGTTAGAATTCTATGCTGTGGGAACTGGATCCCGGAGCTATTGGCTCTGTGAGGAGTTTGCACATACAACCTGCGTACTTCACAGTGTCTTTGGGTCTGGGATTCTCTCTCTCTCTGGATGTCTTTGGGTTGCTGTGTGTAGAGGTCAGAGGAACACGTGTGGCGGTCACATCTCTCCTTGCACCATCTAAACTCTGGAGTTTAAACTTATCCATTGCCCTAGGTCTAAGATGTTTTTGAGAGATAACTGTGGGTCCTACATAAACAGATCTCTTTGGTCTCATGGATCCCTGTATCAGGCTACCCTCTAAAGTAGCAGTTTCAAAAATGTCATAAGAATCTTTCTATTTTTGTTTCTTTCAGTCTGTTAAAGATCAGTGCTTCTTTTAGGAGAATAAAAATAAATTTCTAAAATCAAAACAAGGGCTTGGGATGTAGTTCATCTGTCAAGTGTTTTCCCAGTAGGTCATGGACAGGACAGTGTGATCCATGCCTTTAATCCCAGGTGGGGACACAAAGGTCAGAAGTTCAATGTTAGAAGTCCTTTGGCTACACAGGGAATTCTAGGTTAGCCTAGGCTACATGAAACCTTGCTTCAGAAAAAAATTGAAACAAGGACAAAACACACAATATCTATGTTTTTAATCTTTAAATCCATTTATTATTAGATTGTTACATATAAACTCTCATTTCAATAAATATAATTAAGTCAAACATAAAAGAAGAAAAATTCTGAAGACCCACATGTTGTTCCCGGGGGTAGGGACACAGCTGGATGATGAACAGAGACATCGTCCTATGGTCACAATTAAACAAAAACTATGCCTGCGCACATTGAAGATCAGTTCTACGAATATTTAAGAGATTTCATGTGACAAACATGCTTGAGTTGATGATATGTCATTTGCAAGGAGTACGGCACAAGAAGGAAGTTCTCATTCTTTGTGGGGAAGCCAGAGATTAGAAATAGAAGAGGACATTTCAGATACTCCTAGGAAGCCAGGTCGTCATCTTAACTTTTTATACAGATTTTATACAGAATATGGGGCAATATTCTTTTCTAATCCCTTACCAAGACCCAGTTCCAACGACCAGCCGTCTAAAATTATCAAGCCATTTAAATGACCTTTCTGTTGAGTTTCAGATCCATGAATTTCAATGTTCCACTGACTTCTCTCTTAATGGAGAAAGTGGTTTGTTGATTTACACCTTGGCACCACGTCCTTACTCTGGCTAACTAGCCCAGCATGTGCTCCAGTCAAACTGCAATCCTACACAGAATCCTAAATGCCAGACTTGCTGATGGACAACACAAGACTTTCTGGTTTTATGTAGTTCACAGATGTGTTTATTGGCTATGAAGTTAAGCAGATGAAAGAATTCTGTCTTCCTGCGGCAATCATAATCATATATGTAAGGTTGGCTGCGATCACATCTGTGCTTTCACACAGTTGCAACAATACTTCGATAGTTTTATTTTCTGTGATTTTGTCTCTATATCATTAACTGATCCCCAGATCTGTCTGGGCTATAGATTCATTAGAAAATGGCACTTGAACTCTCTGTTACACCGTTTTAAGCCAACATCTTTGGCATGGTCTTGCATCCACACCTTGGCAGTGGTGTGAACACTTGGTCTTCCCCACCCTGAGTGCTACCATGTGAGAAGCCTGTAAACCTCTTTGATGCGAAGCAGTTAGCGTCTGCTTCTCTGGGGATTTAACTTAATACTCCTTTTTTTTAAAAAATTTTTTATATATTTGGTATGCAAATGGTCCTCATGTTTTGGGGATTTCATTAAATTGTAGGGTAATTTCTGCAGAAATGCACTGACTGATCGCTTATGCATTTTAATTTTTTATGCAAAATGTGAAGCAAAATTCATGCAATTTGAGTCAGTACGTCTCCAAAGGCAGGCAACACATTATAGGTTTAGCACTGTCTTACTTCTGCTATCCATCAAACTGGTAAAAAAGTTTTTTAATGGCTTTTTCTCATGTTTTGTACGTATCCCTTAAGGCCAAGTAATAAGCCACCTTAGAACTGAGCACTCACTAGACAGTCTCATGATGACGTTGGTCTGAAACTCAGCCCTTCTTGTGGGTCTTGGGATCCTCATGATGGTGTTAGTCTGAAACTTAGCCCCTCTTGTGGGTCTTGGGAGGCTGTTTCTTGTTACAAACTTTAATTATTATTGGCATGCTAAGTATCTTTTTCATGGATAATGATAATTTTAATCTTTTTGTTAAAATATTTTAAAACTGCCTGCCACTGAGAACTTCACCCGTGCTCAGGAAAGTGAGTGGAAGAACTCTAACACCATAAGCTCTCATTTCTGATGAAAGAAAGATATGTATCACTCTCATGGCAACTCTGAGATGAGGTCTGATCGTTGCCATTTCACAGATAAATAATTGAAGCTTATAGGTGTTAACAGGTTC
The DNA here is from genome assembly GCF_000317375.1 of Microtus ochrogaster. NCBI lineage: Eukaryota > Metazoa > Chordata > Mammalia > Rodentia > Cricetidae > Microtus > Microtus ochrogaster. The sequence goes on along the minus strand of NC_022024.1, from coordinate 129,845 downwards.
AAGGTGTCCATGTTAGCTTATGGAGCATTATGGACCCCAAACCATGTCTTCTATAACTTATGGTAACACCTCAAAATCAACCTGTTTAAGCCAAGATATTGTCCTTCCATCAAAGTTCTCCTCAGAGACCCCATTTCAGTCAAAGGTGATCTTCCACACCCCCAACAGCTAACCTGAGCAAGTACCTTTCCAGTGCTTTAGGCTATGGTTATCCCAACTTGTAAAATGATGCCCAAACCTGGTTTATCAGAAGTTAAGTGGCAAAGGAGTAGAAGCAACATTGCTTTCCCATCCCACTGTGCCATGACCTTCACATCTGATAAAATTATACCAGTTTCTCATCAATGATGGCAATTTGTTTTTAGACGCGTGTGTTTGCCTAGTGAATTACTGAACAAAGCATTGGATATTAAGGTGCAGTTGGGTTATAATGTGTAGATGGATGCTCCTTCTCCTGATTCATAGACTTTCTATTGGGTAGACAAGCCCACGTAGCTCAGCTCTGGCCAATAGGGTACAGGCAGAGGTCAGGAAGACTATATAAGGGTGTGTTCCTCCTTCTAACCCCCTTCGGAGGTCTCCATGTTTTATGTTCCCACTCTCTGTACTGGCAGAGACTCGGGGATTTCATGAAAAACACTGATGTAAGAAATTTGGGTCCCCAAATAACAGTACTGGGGAGAGCCCAGCACCCGCCCAATCCACATTGTGCTGTTCTATGACATGGCACCAAATTAAACTTTCGATACTCTTCTAAGATGTTGGTTGTTTTTGCTAAGAGCAGTAACTCACATACTCAAACATGCAAATAAGTTGTGTGGGTGCATTAGAGACAGAAAATGTGGACTTCTCTAGAGAAATCAGCCGCTGGCGGACACACAGGCTGTTCTGTCCTCTAAACAACGATCCAGAGTTTCTGACAACAACCCAGAGGACTTTCCTGTTTGGATTTGATCAGGCTCAGGTGACAGAGCTGTAATTTATGTGGCTGAGTATTTAGCAGTGTTGACAAAACTGGGTTCCTAGTAATTTATGGAGATCCAGAGTTAAATTCTGCTCCTCCTGGCTTGTTCCCTGTTTACACACACACACATGACTCTCTCTAGCTTAAACAGTCCTGGCTTAATGGATACTTTGCATTGGCTCTCAACCTCCCTAAGGCTGCAACGCTTTAATACAGTTCCTCATGTTGTGGTGATCCCCAACCCTAAAATTATTTTCTTGCTACTTCATAATGTCAATATCTGATAAACAGGATATGTGATATGTGATCACCAAAGGGTTGAGAACCACTGAGAAGAAGAAGCTGCCAGATCCCCTGGTATTAGGGATCCGGAAATACAGATGGTTTTAAGTCATGTGGGTTGCTAAGAATTGAACTCAGGTCCTCTAGAAGGGCAACAAATACTCCTAACCACTCAGCCAGCCTTCTTCCAGCTGGAGAACAGATTACTATATATTTCCAGTGATCAAAGGAAGAATTAGGTAATCACATGATTCAAACTCAAGGAGGCTGTCAATGAGATAAACTGATATGGAAAGCTATGGGTTCTGTCATCACAGTTATTCTTAGGGCTCAGTCTAAGGAAAAGGAAGGAATCCGGAGACCTCGACAGGAGCTCCTCCCCACAAGAAAGAAACTCAGTGCTTTGGGCCAAAAACACCAACCTGATTGGGGTTGACTCAAAAATGCTTCCTCATTGAAGAGATTTGTAATTTAATATATAAACCCTGAAATACCTCCTAAATTATTTATACATTTAAGTTAAATTAAAATATCTGTGTGGAGGGGTTCTATGTCTACAGTATTTAAGAACTTTGCATTTTAACATATCTGACAAATGAAGGTTACAAGTTAGAAAGGGTTAATAGATTTAGATCTTAGAAGAATAAGGTAGTTTTACCTGGACTGTGAGCAACAAAACTAAAGAACTTAAACGTATTGATTTTCTAATCTAAATTGGCAGATGTACAAGAATTATAAACACATTATAAAGTCTGATGACCACGGAAAGCCCCCAAATAAATTGTACTGAAATTATAAATGCAACATGAAAGGTTTAAAAGATTATTTAATTCAATTCCAAACACTCCAAAGGAATTACTGGAACCTTCTGAATGTGCAAGAGAAATACTAAGATTTATAAGTTGGAATCTTGAATAAAAGGAGAACAGTTTTAAAAGTTATCTTTCAAAGTGGAAAGCGACAGTTAAAAGCTCTGGAGAGCTGCGGTGTCTGGCAGGTGCTTCCCTCCCAGGGCACCAGAAAGGCTCACGATTTCAGGATTTCTTCCCCTTCCGTCACCCCGTAGCAGCCCTAGTACCAACATTATCTTCCTCCTCCTAGCACCAAAAGTAATATACATTTTAAAATACAAATCTCAAAGGCAGTACCTTTAGCAATTTGTAAGATTTTAGTAAATTGGAAACTAGAGGTGGCTTTTTCTAATTCTCATGTGGTTGTTCACTGCCCTCCCTGGCTTTCTCGGTACCCTCACTGCCGCTCCTCCATGCCAGACAGGTTCCAGCAGTTGTGCTAACTCACGGGACACGAAGTTCGCTCTTCTGCAGAAGGGCGTGAGGGAAATAGCAAACGTGGGTATGAACCAGCCTTTCTCATCCTGGGTTCTGTGAGTCAGGTAAGGGCTCTGACAGCCTTTACAAACTTCTTTTTGCAAGAAACAGTGGTAAATCTTCCCTAAGGCATCCTTGACCGTGAAATCTGATACGTGGTTTCCCAGGGTGCTTCTGGGCAGTGGAGCGCTGCAAAGTTCTCATTTTCTTCCAGACTTAGAGCAGAGGTGGGGTGTGGGGGAGCTGGGTTCACTTTCCTGTATTCACTTCCCTGGCCTTCTGGTGAGCACTCACCTGGGCAGTGACTTCCACTGCATTGCAGGTTCTGGTTGCCACCGAGCCACTCTTTAGCCAGAACCAGTTTCAAGCGCTGTGTGCACACAGTGTCCTAACAAGGCTCTGTGATGCAGGACAGGTGCAATATACACTGGGTCTTCTAAATGTTGACACTGGTTGTGGGGTGACTACTTTACTGTGTTTGGGAAGGGGATGTGTCGCTTTTGAATTCATGCTTAGACTCAGAACCTCTCTCATTGCGGGCTATCCAGGTGCTCTGTGGGTTACTCACGTTCATTGATAGGACAGGGCAAATCTCTGTTCATGGCTTTGTCCCCAGAGTTGCACATCTACTGGAGCTCTTGGTATAAAAGGAAGCATTGAACGACAAAAATGTAGTCCAAGGGTCTCAGGGCTCAGTCTGCGAAACTCCTGCTGTGTGAGCATAAGGCCTGAGTTCAGATGTCTGGCATCCAGGGAAAAGTCTAGCCCCGTGCTGTGTGTGCCCATAATCCCACCACTGAGGGGAGAGAGATGGAAGGATCCCTCATGGGGAACCACGACCAGTCCTTTGGTTGAGTCAGGCTGTTCCAGGTTCAGTGAGGCATCCTGTCTCAAAATAGCACAGGAGCGAAGGAAGACCCTCCAGACTCTACACAGGTGTGCTAAGAATTGCTGGGGACATAGGACAAAGGGAGCATTCAGACCTTACAACTAAGCCGCTGTCTCTGGCCAGCAGCATGTTCTCAGAAAGAGAGAGCCTCTGATTTCTTTCATTATTTTTCTTTCAGGAAATAAACTGTAGGTCTTTGGTGACAGTTCTATTTTTCTGATCTCATCAGGAACACTGAAGGGCAAGTCTCAACATATTTCTTATAGAAATGTAAGATGTAATCAGAGATCTCGAAGAAGACGTTGGACAGCTGAGAACCTTTCTTAGGGGAGGGGCACCCAGAGAACTTAGGGTTGTCATCAAGAAACAGAAACCACCTGGGTAGTGGTGGCACATGCCTTTAATCCCAACACGCAGGATGCAGAGGCAGGCAGATCTTCAGGTTTGAGGCCAGCCTGAGCTATATAACGAGTTCCAGGCAGCCAGGGTTACAGGATTACTGTGTCGTGATGGAGGTGGGTCTTATATCTTATCTGTTGCTTTCATTGGTTAACTAGTAAAGAAAACTGCTTGGCCCTGATAGGACAGAAAATTAGGTAGGCGGAGTAAACAGAACAGAATGCTGGGAGAAAGAAGCTGAGTCAGACAGTCACCATGATTCTCCCACCCAACACAGATGCAAGTTAAGATCTTCCCTGGTAAGCCACCTCATGGGCTACACAGATTAATAGAAATGGGTTAGATCAATATGTAAGAGCTAGCCAATAAGAGGCTGAAACTAATGGGCCAAGCAGTGTTTAAAAGAATACAGATTCCATGTAATTATTTCAGGGCAAAAGCTAGTGTCGAAGGAGGAGGAGGAGAAAGAAGAAGAAGAAGGAGAAGAAGGAGAAGAAGGAGAAGAAGGAGAAGAAGAAGAAGAAGAAGAAGGAGAAGAAGGAGAAGAAGAAGGATTTAATTCTAGTTGCTCCCTATGGAAACAGCGTCAAAAAAAAAAAAAATAGCTCACCTAGTGAAATTGAGTTCCCAGAACCTACACAACCTTAGTTTCTGAGGTCTTCAGTTGAAATCATTCCTCTTGAAATAGGTCTTCCTGTCAAGTTCTGGGAGGTAACTAAGAACAATGGCATAAATGTGTTTGTCAGATTTTCCATCCGCCTGACAAAATGCTTAAGACAAGAATTTATGGAGAAAAGGTTTATTTGGGTTCACAGTTAAGAGGTACCAGTTTTTGGCCAGCTGGCTTCACTGTTTTTAGGATTTGGGGATGTAGAAACATCAGGGAACAAGGGTATTGTGGAGGAAATTAAAATAGAATAAGATAGAAAAGCCCAATTATTAGATAATGATTTATTGGCCCCCCCAACCTTTCTTTTTAAAGTGATTTACTTTAAGCACTACTTCTACTGCCTGTTTACCAAGCCGGACTTCACTAGGTACCAGAAAGATAAAGACCTGGAGAAATACCTGAAACAATGGGCTGTTGGCCTTAACAACCCTCTGACAGCCATGTTTGTTTCCGTAAAATCCCACGTTTGCCCACCCCTCATTGTGGTTTTAGAGAATAAAATGAGAATATAAATACGACTTGGGACTGAAGCCTGTGGTCCAATGGTAACACCCGTCTTCTGCTTACACTGGTGTCAGAGCGCTTATTCCAGAAAGATCCCTGCAACAAATGCAGCTCACATCATGACAGCCTGGAAACAGAAAGGAACATGTTCCAAAGGTGCGCCTCTCAAGATCCGTCCTCCAATCAATCACTCCACCTTCCCCGGATCTACCACTTCCCCACTCAAAGTTTGAACTTTGAATCCATCAATGAGTTATACCAATGGCTAAACCGAGCCTTCCCAGTCTAATCAGTTCTAGAAACACACTCTCACAGAACACCCAAAGGTGCTCTTCCCTAATCATCTAGATCTCTCTACACTCAATCAAATTAATCTGAGACTGCCAATGACCTCATAGCATTGGACACATGCATCGTACTCTGCATTTTGAACTCTGGATACTTCTGGATATTTCAGGAAAGTAAATAGTCCCCAGATGAGACTGTCCACTAGATTTTGATATTTACGAGCAATGATAACTCTTGCTTAGTTTTCTATTGTTTAAAACAAAACACATACCTCAGGAGAAGACCCTGAGGTGAGAATTCATGCCTGAATGGAGTACTATGAAAGTGCCCCAGGAGGAAACTGAGAAGTAGGGCACGGGACTAGAGTATGTGAGCCAACACATGAAGTCCCAGCTTTGCTTGATCTGTAGCAGAACAGCTCAGAAGTAGAAGTTGACCTCAGTCTGTCTCCTCTGGAGACTAGGGAGTTAGTCTTTGACACCAACTCACACATACTTTTGTTGGTACATGCCAGGAAATCATGTGCTAAGGGCCACCCTGGGGAAATGTAAGTTCCCAGACACGTAGGCAGTTTTCTGTCTGGGCAAAATGGATCTAGTATTCAAGGGCAGGCTCAAGGTGAGTTCCAGGTGCCATTGCCAATTAGAAGTACAGGCACATAGATGCCTAAGAAGGGCACACGGAACTCATAAAGAGCCTCAAGGGGAACTGTGGGAGCCAAGGAGGACGGAATCAGTCACTCAGTGAATGTGTAAAGAGTAGAAGTGCACTGTTGTCACTAGCGAGGCCATGTCAAGGACGCTGTCTAGGCACCACGGGAGTGACAAAGCCCTCCTCTGACTCAAGAGTGAGTGCTGACAGTGTGTGCTGAAAATATTCATCTCCCCATAGACATTTACGGCTTGAAGGACTGCTCCCTTGTCGAGGTTCAGCTGCAACATAAATCATTTCTCGTTCCAGAGTGGAGGTATGGGAATAAAAACACAACTCACATGACTCTATCGGAAGGGAGTTCTCTCATGAAATCCTGAGTTCACATCCTGAAAATCACCTGCATTTATTCTCCAGATTTTATATCAAAATGTAAACTGAGGGGGAAGTTCATTAGCATTTTGTTTCCTAGGTCTGGGAGAATGATTGTGGTCATGTCCACACCTTTCTATGCCCATTTTGTCAGGCCTTCCTATCTACGCCTGCTCTGGCAGATAGACTGAAAAACACCTCTTCCCTAGGCTGCCTCCTAAATTACAATAGAAGGAGCAGAACAACACGAGCATATCTTGACACTTTGCTTAGGACGGGCATCAGTTTGTCTCAAAATCAAAGGTTAGGCGACCACCTTCTGTGTGGCAGGTGCAAATTGTACCTTGCCAGGTCACTCAGAATTCTGATTGCCATACAATTAGAAATATTGGCCTGTATAATCTGACCCTCACACTCCCTTACTGAAACTGCTTCTACTGAGGTTAGTTAAACCTGCTGCCTCCATGTTGCACTGTTTATCTGTAATAACCCTGCCTCTCTGTTCTGGTGTATATAATAAATACGCTGATCTTCCCCAGTGCTGTGATTTCTCCATCAGAGAGTCCAGTCCATCTGATCCCAGCTTCTCTGTGCTAGTGTTGTCTGTCTTCTCTTCATCCCTCACTGCCCTCGTGAGGTCAGACCCTGGAGTCATGCAAGGACACAGCAGAGATCTCTCAGGAGTGATGACAGGTTTGTTTCTAAAATCAGTTCTCAGCCAGGGAGACTTCTGGTGACAACTAGGATGTTACTTGCCGTGAGAAATAAGTTGATCCAGAAATACCAAAATATTTTATGATGCAGACCACAATGTCATCCGTTTTCGTGGTCCTGAGCTCTGATTAACTTTACTAAGACAATATACCAGATGAGATACCAAGAAATAGGATTTTTCTCTTTTGTTTCTTTCCCTCACTAGTTGTGTGAGCTCTGACAAGATAATTCAATAAATGTATTTGGATTACCTGGGCTTTTGTTATATAGAAAGATAGATCAGAGCCTGGACTATTACACAGAGAAACCCTACCACGAAAAAAAGGAAGAAAGAAAGAAAGAAGGAAAGAAAAAAAGAGAAAGGCTTATCTGCTTTTCATTTATACCAGAGGTTGTCAACCTTTCTCATGTTGTGACCCTTTAATATGGTTCCTCATGTTGTGGTGACCCCTAACCATAAAATTATTTTGTTGCTACTTTATAACTGTACTTTTGCTACTGTTATGAATCATAAATATCTGTGCTTTCCGATGGTCTTGGGGGATCCCTGTGAAAGATTATTTGACCCCAAAGGGATTATGACCCATATGTTGAGAGCCACTGAATCTAGGCCAGAAATGGATGAGGTCCAAAACACAGTGGAAAAGAGGAAGAGGGGCAGAAATGGGTGAGAGAAAAGAAGGTGACAATAGCAAAGGAAGTTTGGTGGCAGGGGGTTAGGAGACATGCTAGGAAGTTGTACATTACAGAAAGGAGCAGGGTACTAGGGAATTCCCAACTGAATAGGGATAAGAAAGCTGTGAGGCCAGAGCAGTCATGCAGGGTGTTCTGGGAAACAAACCTGGAAAAGAAATTTGGGGCCAGATTTTTGGATCTTGAGTGTCTACATGGGATGTTTCCACTGAATGTTTTCCATGTTGGGTCACCACTGAAAGCTCCTGAAAGGGGGAAATGGATGGCTGGAGCCACTTAATTCTGTGATGTAATGGATTTCTGACAGATGTGAGTGAGGCTAGCTAAAAAGTTTTTTTTTCTTTTTTAATAACAAGATATCTAATTTCTTTACTGTAAAACTAAAGATGACTAACTTAAAGTCTTAAAGTACTGGAATGATTCCTAATAAGGAAAATGGCAACTGTTCTGAATCTAGAGGTGGAAGAGCTGATGGAAAATGGCTAAAATGCAAGGAGGTCACCCAGCACTTCAAAACAAGCCAACCACCAACCAAAAAATATATAAAATAATAAAATACAATATGAAATAGAATTCTTATGACATCTAATGAGAATCAGAGCAATAAGTAGTCTTTCTTTACCTTTTGCTTTTCTGAGATGGTAGCAGAGCAGGGGGTGGGGTGGGTTCTCATTATACAGTCCCCGCTGGCTTGGAACTCTCTATAAAGACCAAGCTGGCCTCCAGCTCAAAGAAAGCCCACCAGTGCTAACATTAAAGGTGTGCACCACTGTGCCCAGTGCCTTTCCATAAAGAAACTTTACATTGGAAGTCAAAGATGAAAACTCATAGAATATCCCAGAACAGAGAAAATGCAGGTGATAAGTTTAAAATACAACAGAGGTAGTTTCAGGACGTGAATGGCACAGAGCGAGATTTTGGCGCAGTTCTGCTTACTAGGCCTTGTAAGAAGTAAAGGTCAGCAGATCCCAAAGAAACATCCTAGAGGAGGAATGGGGTCAATGCTCAATATCTCTTAGAAATGCTGGTACAGAAATGCTAGGACACCAGAATAATAAGCAACAAAAAGAAAAGTGGCCAAAGGAATTACTGGTTGCAAATAATTGTCCAGATGTCTGTGGAAACCCGGAGAAGGGGAGGGGGTCTTTGGTGGGAAACTCCATCATACCATCTACAGAGTGCCTTCCCTGTGCCCACAGACTTGAACTCAAGATGTGAGGGCAAGCAGTCCTTCTTCATATGGGCCGTGTCCACATCATAACATTGTATACTCTATGTGTGTGGTGTACAGGTGTGCAAGTCTTGTGTGTGTATACGTGTGCACATGCACGTGGAGACCAAAGGTCAACACTGTTTTCCTCAACACTGTCTATTTTTAAAGATAGGGATTCTTACTGAATCTAGAGTTCACCAATTTAGGAAGACTAGCTGGCCAGCAAGCCCAAGAGTAGTGTGAATTCTAACTGTTCTTAATTATAAAAATCTGGAGTCAGATATCTCTCCAGGCAGATTCTATACCATAGTTTTACCTGATAAACAGCACTCAACTGCTCAGAGATCTGGGGAATACGGCATTTAAATATTTAATTATTAAAAACTTTTCATAACAAAAAGAGACAGGTTGGCTCCTAGCAGCAGCACTCTATTTCCTTCAAAGAAGACAGAAGACAAATGGGCACAGAACAATGTCCATCTGCAATTTACTTCAACTGCCAAGCATTGACCACTGGGCAAAAACTGTCTTTCATCTAAACTGAAGATCTCCAGACAGTGGACAGAATCACTGGAATCGACAGCCTAGCTGTTCAGGTCAAGGTAGGCTTGTCTTCCTACAGATTTCTTAGCCCACAGGATTTTGTGGAGCCTGGTAGGCCCTGTGCTAAACAGCAAAAGGAAAATATGACCCTCAGCCAACCATGGAGGACCCTGAGGAGTAACTCTAGGTGCCAACAAAGTAAGTTCTCTGTTGTTTTTAGTCAGTAACTCAAGTAAAATTTCATCCTTCCAAAGATCTCTGAAGCAGTTTGACAACTGAGAGGTTTTGTCAGTTTAAAAGGACAGCCTCACCAAACAAATTTCAGTAAAATACAAATACAGGACCTGCAAGTTATAAAGGTGTGAGGACAAATACAAGTTATCGAACTTCTCTCTCACGCTGCCTTCCACAGTCTTAAAAATACTTTTCATTGTGCAAAAATATCTACCACAGTCTTTCTGCTGCTGTTTAAAACTTCTGTTTTCACAAACCAAAAGAATTCTTGTGAGTTCCAGGGAGCCAAATTGAAGAACCCACTTTAAACAGGTCAGATACAGCCCTCTCAAGTCCCTGATCCTAATTTTTTTTTTCCCTTAACTTAACTTTGTCCTCTGTTCTGCCAATGCCTTAAACAGGTGTAAGAGACACCAGACATTTCCATACCATGAACATCGGATAGGAACAAACAGACTAACAATGCCAGGATGTGACCAGCACCGAGCTTTCTCAGGTTTCCCCCAAGATGACGCCCACAAATAATAAGCAGGAAGCAGTCTTGGGAATCTGCCGCCCCAATTCCATTAACCTGTGGTGCTTAACCTCCCACCTTTTTTATTATAAAAAGGAGATTGGGAATGTAATGCTCTGCTCTGTCCCTTTAAGAGACAAGCCATGCCCACCCCCACCCCCATCTGTTGAGGCAAGCTGATCTTCAGCTTCCAGCCTGAGTCCTTCTCTTTTCTGTCTCTTCCCTGAAGAGGCAGCTTCTGCCTCACTCCATTCTCCCTACTTCTCCCCATCCCCCTTCTCTCTCTGTCTCTCTCTGTTTCTCTCTGCTCTTTCCCCTTCTCTCCTTACCCCCTCTCCCATTCCCTTCCATAACCCACTAAATAAATATCCAACCTCCCTCTTCATGGTGTGCCTATGTCTCTGTCTCTTGCCTGCCACATGGCTCCCTGCCCCATTGAAGCTTCTCATCCACCACACAGCTACCTATCTGGGATTTATGGCCCACTGCCACACTCAGGGAACTGTGTTGTCCCCATCTGGGACTGGCTGCTCTCAGGGGATCTGCCACCCACTGCCACTGCTTGGGAACCTGCAGTGTTTCTGCTGCTGCAGCCCCTTGGGGATCTACAGCATTTTTACTTAATCCACAATAGTCCTTATATCATTTAGAGATATCTCACTGTGTCTCCTATGTGCAGCTCAAGAAAGGCAAACTATGATAGATTTTAATTATAAATAGTCACTATATTTGTTACTCTTGGGTCAAAAATAGTGGACCTAGGCTTGTTGGCACATGCCTATGATCCCAGCTCTAAGGCAGCCATGTTGCTGTAAGTTTGAGTCCATCCAAGGCTATAGCAAAGCTCAGTCTCTGGCAGGAGGGTGGCTCCTTCCCACTCAGATGAAACTCTTCTTACTACCTCTGAAAACTTGCTCTGTGGGTTAAACTTTCATTACCATTGAATAAAATCTGAGATGAGACTCACAACCTCTATGGTCATTTTTAGATGGCAGAAGTCTCCTTCATTGCCATCAAGAATTGTCTGGCACTTCAGCATTAACAGATCTGTGTGCTTAAAACAGGCAAAGCTCTCTGGTGTCAATCATGGCCACAGCTTTTCTGCATCCTCCTTCCCCCGACATGCACATACATAGGCAGGAGGGGCCACGGTCTTCCCCACTCTCCAACTCTGATACACCTGGGATGGGATCAGGGGAGGGTTGAGGAGTGGACTCTCTTGATTGGCATCCATGGGATGCTAGTTTTTGCCAGCCTTAGACAGCATCTAAAACTGACTCTTTGGTACTTTCTGGACCCCTTCCATCACCAGGGGTCTCTCCCTCGTGGTTTGAGGACATGGGCAGTAGTTATTAGCAGGTCACATGGTATTCTTACTCAGTCTGGGGTCACAGGGTTATAGATCCTTCGTATCTCTCTATTAAATCTCAGAACTCTATGAGGATATCTTAGGCAGAATTTAGTACAGTAGTAGTTCGGCTCTCCTTCCTAGTCTACAAAGACCCTTTAGTCTTGGGAGTACAGTCATTGCTGACTCCAGGCGACTTTCTCGGTAAGCTTATTGCCCTACAGATTCATTAGATGTGAGATAGAACCAAACACCAATCTTTCCTTGGACCATACTTCTCTGGCTTCCACATGACAAAAAACATTGTATCACCTCCCTCCTGGATCTCTGACATTAAACTCTTCTCTCCAACAGAAAGCTTCTCCCTGGGGCTGCAATGGTCTCTGCCTGGTGGCCTTGAACTGACATCAGTTTAACACACTGGAGACATTTTATTAGTGTCTGTATAGTGGAAGGTGACTAACATTCCTGTCCCTCCCCATTGGGTCTCCTTGGTTCTTATATGAGTTTGTCCATTCCTTCCAAACAATGCTTGGGCTCAAGTACGTAGGTCATCACAAGATCAGGGGCTGTGCAAGGAGCTCCATCATATTATGGGCTGTCTAGCCTCACAGCAGGCTATGATTTCCTTGTACAACATGCCATATACTGTGATATGGTGACACGCCACGTGCAACATTCCTGACCCTGATGCCATTATATGATAAGATAAGGAGTCACCTGAAATCCATTACCGTCTTCAGGTACCACTGTTGGCTTCATAAATAAGCATGTATGTTTCAAAAGGTTATTTAAATATTTGTACCACTCATTGAAAAATTCATTGCATACATAGCAGTGGTTTTCAACCTTCCTAATGTTGCAACCCTTTAATAGTGTTCTTCATGCTGTGGTGACCCCCAACCATAAAACTATTTCATTGCTACATCATAACTCTAATTTTGCTACTGTTGTGAATTGTAATATAAATATCTATATTCTCAGGTGGTCTTAGTTGACCCCTGTGAAAGGATTGTTTAACCACCTGAGGGGGTCATGGCCCACAGATTGAGAATCTCTGATATATGCACTACTCATAATAATACACACCCACACCCACCCACACCCATACAGACACACACACATACACACA
>NC_022024.1:107618-116532 GCF_000317375.1 Microtus ochrogaster | reverse complement strand
ACACACACAGACACCCACCCCCACACACAGACACACACACACATAGACACACAGCTACTTCTGTCTAGGAAAGCATAGGGTTTTGCCAGTTTGTTGTTCTCCTCTTTCTTTGGCAGAGAACATGACAGAGAAACTGACTAAAGTATGCTGTTTGTCTTCCAAATTATTTTTGGCAGGTAATCTTGTCTTCCCTGAATGGAACATGGCAGCAATGTGAAATTTCCAACTTTGAAAGACTCAAGGTCAGAAACATAGGAGAAACCCTGAAATTTCCAGATGGAGTCTGGCTCTGATGGAGGTTTAAAGACATCAAAGATGACAAAACTTGAGCTGAGGGACACTGCTGCCTCCCCTGGCCCTTCCACATCCTTCACTGTTGGCCATGGGTAAAACTGCACCCTCAGCTGAAAATGCAGAGGCCTTGAGGATCCACTTGCTGGCTTAACCGCCCATCCCAGCCTCCTTAAAACCTGCATTCCAATTTCCCAGGATGACCCACTCTTCCTTCAATATGACACATTCTACCATGTCTTAGCACTTCTCATGGGATGTCTTACCAACAGCCTCTTTCTTCCATTCTAACCTAACCACCCCCATGTAGAAGGGTTTTTGAGCTCTGCTCTCCGTCCTCTGTGCTCCTGTGACATCCCACCCGTAGTTAAACCGTGCCGTCTTACCTCACTCACAGCAGTGCGTTTCCCTGCTCACGTATCTACTCACTCTGCTAGTCCTGGGCTCCTCACAGAAAAAACAATTTCTCATTTTCCAACACTGCTGTGGTTCTCACAATGCCTGGTACAATCTACTCAATATCTGAACACTCATTGGTGTTGGCTGTTAACATTGTTTAACTTATTTACCCCAATCTTTTCTGATACAGTAGCCAGCTTGGCTTCGGTGTCTTCTGAGACTGAACGTTACCCAAAACACCAGGAAACTAATCCTAATCAGCTGACAAAGGATCAAAGGAAAGTTTAGGTCTCAGTTCTCAGGTCCCAATATTTTAACAGTAAATTGAATAACATACTATCAAAATGAGTTCTGAGTTCCAAAGAATAAAACAGTCAAATGTTCAGTCTGTTTCTGGTCTGGCTCCAATGTAAACACGATTCACTAGGTCTGGAAGTCTGTGTAGCAAGTTCTTCAAGAGGTTGGAAATTACTGATGGTTTCCACGATCTTCTTTCCCTTGTCAGACTGCAACAAGTTGTCAGGAATCGCAGCAGCCACAGCAGGGCCTCAATGGCGGTGTGGATCCTGAGTATCCTGGAGCAGCCTAGCATCCTGCAGCACAGAATGGTAGCAGCAGGCTGGTCCTGTGTGTCCTAAGCTTGGTCCTGCGGATCAGGTACCCCTTTCCATAGGAGCAGGGAAGGCAGGACCACTCCGACTCCTCTGTGGGACCATTAGCAGCTATTGGCATCGGAACTGGTACCCTTCTGCTGGACACATTGAACCAGACATTCTGGAAGCCATCTCGCTTGATCCTCGTTCTGTGAAAAAACACAGACGTACCCTCGACCCCATATTAACACAGGATCGGGTCCATTCCATATTCCAGTGCAAGGGTCTCTCCTTGCTTTAGCAAAAGTCGCCTTGGTGGCATCATGCCAAAATCTGTCCACAGCAGATTGCTCATGAGCATCCATATTCAAGAAGTTTAGGGTAAAAAGTGCATGGCTCCTGTTTTTATCATTTTAAGTTGTTTTCAAGGAGCTGTGGATATGCTCCACAGTTCCTTTTCACTATTAACAACGCATGCAGCTCTTCCATTGGAAGAACCATCTGTAAAATTTAGCATAACATTCTTTAAGGCATCTTTTACTACGACTTTAGGAAAAATAAAGGAATGTAGTAGTGCAAATTGCAGCAATGATCAACTGGGAAAATATTATTAATCTGGCCATGAAACTGAGCAAACATAATTGTCCAAGAATGACTATCTTAAAATAATCAGTTTGTTGCTTAGTATAAGAAACATTGATCATAGCTGATTCCCTGCAAAAATATCTCCTGAATTCCATACTGTGTTAAGTAAGCTACTGGTTCAAATTAAGGCTTCAATACCTTAAATGGTGAAATGGAAAGGTGCAGCCATAGAAGCAGACCATTTCTCCAAAAAACTGCTGCAGGAGGAAGCTTTGTAGGTAATACACATGCTTGCCAAGGCTGATAATAAATACCTACGTGCTGTTCCTGCATAGCACACTCTGCCTGCTTGGTACCTGTCAGGCAGCTTCTGTAAGCTGTCTACTAGAATCCCTTTAAGAATTTTACTTAAAGGACTCTCAGAATAATATTATAATTAAGGTTTTAGCCATTGTTTGTCTTATTAAAAATTTGTAAACTATCTTTCTGATCTAAGTTGAAAGTCTGCTTAGCTGACAGGAAAATGGAAACAAGAAAGCATATCCAACAAATGGTGCTGGCATAACTGGATGTCAACATGTAGAAGAATGAGAACAGATCCATATCTATCACCATGCACAAAACTCAAGTCCAAATGGATCGAAGACCTCAACATAAAACCAACCACACTGAACCTCATAGAAGAACATGTAGGAAGTACACTTGAACACATTGGCACACAAGACCACTTCCTAAATGTAACCCCAGTAGCACCGACACTGAGAGAAACAATTAATAAATGGGACCTCCTGAAACTGAGAAACTTCTGTAAAGCAAAGGACATAGTCAACAAGACAAAACGTCAGCCTACAGAATGGAAAAAGATATTCACCAACTCTATGTTGGACAGAGGGTTGATCTTTAAAATATACAAAAAACTCAATAAATTGGGCATCAAAAGAACAAATAATCCAATAAAAATGGGGTACAGACCTAAACAGAGAACCCTCAATGGAGGAATCTAAAATGGCTGAAAGACACCTAAGGAAATGCTCAACATTTTTAGCCATCAGAGAAATGCAAAAACAAAACAAAAGAATAGAAACTCCTCGGCATGGTGTGGGGGTGGGGGAACTCTTGGGGGGGTGGTACTAAAGTACTCACTCTTCCTGATCCCACCTGGAGCATAATATTAGGGATGCTCAATTTCATTGCTGCAAACTTTTGATACTCTTTCTATCCAGGAGTGGAATCTAAGTCTCTACTTTGAATCTGGATAATCTTGTGACTACTTCAGTCCACAGAGTAAGGCCGAATGATGATCCATTGCTACCTCTGGGAGATCACAAAGGACCATGCAGTGTCCCCCTTTAAATCTTTGAGTCCCAGACTTTGCCAGAATTCAGGTTGACAGGCTGCAAACTGAAAGTATCTTTTCCCAAATTCTAAAAACCTAATGGCTGATACTGACTTGGAGGAGGGTCTTCAGGAGGCAATTAAGTCCTAAAGGTGGCGGCTTCGTGACTAGAATGAGTGCCCTTCTAAAAGACACCTGGCAGTATCTCTTGACCTCCTGTGCACTGGGTGACGGTGTGGTGAGAAGATGGCCGTCTGTGAAGCAGGAGGAACCTGCTGGGCCTTGATATTGTGTTTCTCCAGCACTTCTGTTGTTCTGAGCCATCCAGCCTGTGGCGGGTTGGTGTAACAGTCCTCACTAGCTAGGGCAGACCATAAACAGCACCAAGTTTCCTGGATTTGTGAAGATGATGGCTGCCATTGGCTGGAAGCTGGGGTTCCTCCGTTATCAGTCATTCACTTGTAAAAGGGAAATGAGTAATCACCTATCCAGAGTCAATACAATGCTGCATATAACATAACTTAGTAAAGATGTGGTTTTGTACATAAAATACCTGAATAAAGAGTCGGTAGTTTTACAAATACTACCTGTTACGTTTCTGAGTCCACACCATCCATTCATCACTACTATTGCATCTCTCAAATTAAGTTCAGCAGCAAATCTGACTTAGTACCACAGTCCTCATTGCAAGAAGTCAGGAAAGAAAAATAAAATGAAATTTAAAAGGAGCAAGGCAGCATAGGCATATGGAAGGCTCTTCTCACTCCCAGGGAGCACTATCCTTGGGGTCCTTGAGTTTTTCACTTATTAACTTGGGATGGAAAATTGGCAGAAGAATTTATTAGTGTGATTTGTGTCAGTGGAAAGTCCGCAGAGACGTGGGGTTTGGGCTCAGATAGACAGTTTAGAGAGCCGTGGCGGGATGAAACGGAGCGAAGTGTGGCCAATGTGCCGATTTCCATGGTGCGTTGCATTCCAGTGGTTCCAGATCGCATCCAGATGGGGGGCAGCTTCGGGGCCGGAACAGCTGGGCAGTTGTTAGGGGTTGATAGGTTTTGGAATCCTGGCTTTCCACTGTACAAGACAAAGAAGCTCTCCCCACTCCAATATTTATGGGGCTCTATCTCTTAAAAGAGGCACACTTTGAGTAATTATAGGTGATTAAAGTTTTTAAAAGAATTCACAGGTCTAAGAGAATGATTTAACCATATTGGAAATTAAACTTACAAGATCTGGGTGGAATTCATAACAAATCCTCCAGACGACTATTTGAAGCAGAGGTCTAGATGATTTTAACATGGCTCCATATCCCAAAACTAAACTGAGTCACGCTTGAGCTCAAACACAAGGCACATCTGAACAAAAACTATGCCATTAACTACTCATTCATGGTCAAAACAGCCTATTGTTTTCATAAGAGCAGGCTCAAGAGACCAAGGGAAAAGATTGTCCCTCGACAGCAATATAGGTTGCAATGATATCTTCCACAAAAAGGAAGACTTTTTTCAAAGTGTTTAACAACTGGTATAAAGCTAATCTAGGCTTGCCAAGTTGAGCTGACCCGTAGTGATGTACCTACCAGTCACTGGAATCAGAACAACCCACTGGACGAGGGGACTTAGCAGACAACCCACACTTCAGCCTTGACCCCAGCACTCTGGAGGCACAGGCAAGAGGATGTCTGCAACTTTGAGACTAGCCTGGTCTATATAGTGGGGACTTTACTGTGAGACCCTGCCTGAAAAAAAAAGTGAACAAAAACAAGCCTTTTTTGTTTGTTTGTTTGTTTGTTTTGTTTTTTTTCAAGACAAGGTTTCTCTGTAGCTTTGGAGCCTGGCACTAGCTCCTGTAGACCAGGCTGGTCTCGAACTCACAGAGATCCGCCTGCCTCTGCCTCCCGAGTGCTGGGATTAAAGGCATGCGCCACCACCGCCCGGCTATAAAAACAAGCCTGTATTAAAGAAATATCATTGTTTTTTACAAGTTGTTCATAAAAGCAATTTTGTTTAAAAACAACAAAATCATCACTTTATTAGTCTTTTATTTAATAGGTTTTTATTTATTATAATGAGTCTAGAACAAAGTTTCCCACAGATATTGCTGTGAGCCAGCCCTCTATAGCTACAGGTTTAGCTATCAACAGATCAAAAATATCTTTGAGACCAGAGAAGTGGCCCAAAGGTTGAGAGCATTGGCTGCTGATGTGGGATTTCCCTCTGTATGCTGGGAATATGTTTTATTACCATTGGTTAATAAAGAAGCTGCTTTGATCTATGGCAGGGCAGAATAGAGCAAGGTGATAAATTCAAGCAGAGATAGAGGAGGAAAGGAGGCAGAATCAGCCCAAGAAACAAGATGTGAGGTAACAAGCTACGAACCCATGAGCCTCGTGGTTTAATATAAAATAACAGAGATGGGTTGAGATGTAAGAGCTAGTTAGTTATGCCTGCCTGAACTATTGGCCAAACAGTGTTGTAGTTAATATAGTTTCTGTGTCATTATTTGGGTCTGGGTGGATGGGAAGCATAAGCGAAACCTGTTTACAGGTTGCTCTTCTAAAGGACCAAGTTTCATTTCCAGCACCCACATTGCAGTCACATCTGTCTGTTACTCAAGTTACAGGGTATCTGACACCCTCTTCTGGCCTTTGTGGGCACCAGGTACAAATGAGGTTCACAGATATAAATGCAAGCAAAATACCCATACATATAAAATGGATTCATAAAAAATATGAAGAAAATTGCATCTATTTTGAATACATACGTAAGGAGTCTTCCATGTCCTTATTCCTTAAACTAAAAAATCATTCACATGCTATTAGATATTTCAAGTAATCTAAAGGTGTTTTATTTTTATTTTATTTTATTTTATTTTTGGTTTTTTGAGACAGGATTTATCTGTGGTTTTGGAGCCTGTCATGGAACTAGCTCTTGTAGACCAGGCTGGTCTCGAACTCACAGAGATCTGCCTGCCTCTGCCTCCCGAGTGCTGGGATTAAAGGCGTGCACCACCACTGCCCGGCTTTCTAAAGGTGTTTTAAAATTCACAGGAGGTGAGAATAAGTTTGAAGCCAAGCTATTTCATGTAAGGAACGTGAACATCCACAAATTAGGGAGTCTAGGAGCAACATGGAACCAGCTGCTGACAGATGCTGAGAAACCAGAAGAACTGTAGTTTAATTTATGCTTTAATGTGCATGGGTGTTTTGCTTGCTTGTCTGTCTGTGCACCACGTTTGTGCACGTCTAGTGCCTTAGAAGGCAGAAGAGGCCATCAGATCCTGGAACTGAAGTTATCTATGACTATGAGCATGTAGGTGCTGAGAATTGAACCCAAGTCCTCTGGAAGAGCAGCCAGTTCTCTGAACTTCTGAGCCATCTCTCTAACCCTAACCTAGCCTTAAAAAATCATGGGAATGAAAGGAAAGGTGCAATGACCAGTGTATATATTTCAAAAAGTGCAAACATTCTTTAATTTCTCATTTTAAAAAGAATATATCTTCAGTATTAAAATTTGGGGAAAAATGAGAAAAGAGTTAAGAACACTACAGTCCATAAATAATCATTGTGAATAGGGCAAGGGAGATTAGTTCAGTTGGTTAGCACCTGTCTTGCTAGTGCAAAGACCTGTTCTGGAATACTAGGTTAAGATGCATTACATGCATTTATGCTGAGGAATGTTTGTTTAATGATGCAGAGACGGGCTGCATTTTGTGCTGCATTTTTGCCTAAAACACCTGATTGGTCTAATAAAGAGCTGAATGCCTGCCTAAAACACCTGATTGGTCTAATAAAGAGCTGAATGCCTGCCTAAAACACCTGATTGGTCTAATAAAGAGCTGAAAGGCCACTAGCTAGGCAGGACAGAGATAGGTGGGGCTGCCAGACAGAGAAAATAAATAGAAGAAAGAAAATAGGAGGAGTGAGAAAAAGAGAAGAGGAATATGTCAAGGGTCAGCCATCCAGCCACACAACCAGCCACAGAACCAGTCACGGAACCAGAAGGAAAGAAAGATATATAGAATAGAGAAAGGTAAGAAGCCCAGAGGCAAAAGGTAGAGGAGATGATTTAAGTTAACAAATGTGGGCTAGAAATAAGCCAAGCTAAGGTGGAGCATTCATAAACCTTCTTGAGTTTATTTGGGAGCTGGGTGGAAGGCCCCCAAAAAGCAAAGAAAAAAAAAAAGCAAAACTAAAAAACCCGACCAATTACAAAGTCCTGCTTTTCTGATTTGTTTTCTTTGCCCAGAATCCACAAAAAAAGGCCAAATGTGGTGGTGCACACTGATGATGCCATTCCTGGGAATGTGGTGCACACTGACGATGTCAGCTCTGGGAGTGTGGCGGTGCACACTGATGATGTCATCACTGGGAATGTGATGGTGCACACTGATGATGTCATCACTGGGAATGTGGTGGTGCATGCTGATGATGTCAGCTCTGGGAAGGTCAGAAGCAGGCAGGTTCTTGGGACTCATGATCGAACCAGCTTAGCTGACTTGGTGAGTGAGAGGCTGGTGAGAGGCCCAGCCTTTAAAGCCAAACAAAACCAAAAAACAAACAAACAAATGAATAAATAAGTAACAGGAGCAGTGGGTGGTACCTGAGACTGTCCATGGGTTTAGTTGTTTTTAGGGTTTTGTTGTTGTTGTTTTATACAACGGGTCATGTTTTCTAGTTACCTCAAAACTCCCATCTAAATCCCGGAGTTTACACAGGCAAGAGGAAGAGAAGGGGCCAAAAGAAAACAAAAATGTGATTAAAAGGACAAAACGAAAGAAAAAATATAAAGAAAAAGAATGGCAGTGGCTCCTTGGAGGTAGAAAGAATAGAGGCTTTAAGAGCCCAGCAACACGGGGAATTGCCTTGGTTGCCCTTGCCATCACCGTGACTGTCTCACTGACCCTCGCGCCCCTCTCTCACCCTTTCCGTCTAATTAGTGTCCTAGGAGTTGCCCTGCAGGCTCCCTGAACTGTAACTTTGACCTTGACTCTAACTTTGAGTTTGGCCAGTGAGGAATTCTGATAAAGGTAAGGAAAGGGGTCACTGCAGGATTTACTCTCCATCTCTTTCCTGGTGGGATGGCTGTTTCTCTCCACTGGACGTCACAACCCTTGTCAACAACTCCTGTCCTTGAACTCTCTTGGTCTGGCTTCTGGCAAACACACTCTCCCCTTTTCCCTTCAGACTTGGCAGAGGCAGGGTTATGGTGTTCTGATGTTACCAGTTCTGGGGTACAGCACCACCTCTGTGATCTCTCTATTTTCTTAGCGAACTCTGCATCCATTTGAGGGGGCCTCTGTTCCCTGCCAAGACGCTGGATAATAGAATTATTAAAATCACATGTTCCTCTTCCAAGGCTAGCATGCTTTCTTCATCTTGGGAGTCAGAGTATTATTGCCTGGGTGTCCTCAGTGGGACTATTTGGGCCTAAGAAATGTGTAAATAACTTTATCTCCAGTTCCAGCAAGTAGTTGTTTCTAAGATGCTGTTGTTGTTGTTGTTGCTGCTGCTGCTGCTGCTGGTGTGCTCAGGCCTGCCCAGATGCTCTTCAAACTCAGGCTTCATCCTCCGAGCAAATTAGTGAAGTGGCTCTTAATCCCATCTTTGAGTTCCTGTTACTCAGAAATTAGACATTTACCCCATTTCACACAAATGTGGCATGCGTCCATCACGTGGCCTCCTAAGAGTCTTGACTCAAATGATCCCTAC
>NC_022024.1:103427-107503 GCF_000317375.1 Microtus ochrogaster | reverse complement strand
AGCTAATTAATATTGATGGAAATGATTTAAGTGGAGGAAAGATTTGCTCTGCTTTATGCTTTCAGAAGATTCTGCCCGTCACGACAATGAAGGTACAGTCAAACAGCCCAGACCATGGCAGCCAAGGCATGCAATGGAAGCTATATCCATCATGATGGACTGGATATAACTTCTCTGGGCCCGTGCATCTTTATCTACTTCCTGGAGATGAAACCTACCTCCTAAAGACTTTAGAGTTGGGGAAAGAAACATTCTAAGTACGAACAACATGCGGGGGGCATTTTAGATTCAAAGCATCGCACTGACTTTAACAGATCCTGGCCTGCATCTCTGCCTTCCTTTATCTTCAGCGTCTGTCATCGTCTAATGCCATGTTTTTCTCGGCTTTCTTGATGTCTATCTCAATCCCCTTGAGGAGAGAGAGAGACTTTTTGTTGTTGTTGTTTATTGCTTGATCCAGCACTTGAAACAATTCTAGGCATACAGGAGATCATCATTATAGCTTTGGAATAAAGAATCTATGAGAAAGTTTAAGTTTAAAGCCAGGTCTCTCTTGACTGCAGGTCTTTGTTTTTGCTTTTCACCACTTTTCTCAGCAAGTCACACTCAGGGTGAATAGATAATAGTCTCAAAAATGAAGGACAATAGCATAGCTTTTTTTTTTTTTTTACCTGACTCAGCTGTTATGCAACCTGCTATGCCTGCAACCTCAGAGAGCTAATGAAAGGAAATAAACAAGGCTCACACTTTTTGTTTTCAAAACTACATTTACTCTAAGACAGCCAGACATGCGGTAAGAGCGTGTGGGCTTTGGCTGCAATGAGGCACCATTTGGAATGTCAGGGAAAAGAATATGGAGTAGGAGGTTCTGGTGTGGAGAGAAGCCATCGTCCACTGTCTCCTCAGTGTGGTGCTCACTGGATGAATGGGAGCTTTCTTTCTTCAGGATGAAGGAGACAGGTGTCATAGTCACGCAGCCTGAATGTGAGGCCAACTCGGGAAGCCTAGGTCTCCAGATACTCTGGCACTAGATTCTGAACATTGCCTTTCCCTTGTTCTGAAGGAGCCTGAGGCTTCCTTTCCCAAGGTGCACACTTAGGAGATGCAGAAAGAGAAAGCAGAGGCTGAGCTGGTGACAGGAAACAGATACAGCTGTGGAGACCATGTCGTCAGAGGACTGGAACAAAGACCATGGCCTCAGACATGGTGTCTCAGTTCATTCACATGCTGGAGTAGCATGCCACAGCTCGTAATTTATATAACGAGAATAAAGTTGTTTCTTACAGTTAGGAAGACTGGGAGTTCAGCATCAAGGTGTCAGCTCTTGGTGAGAGGTAGAAGACAAACGCTTACCACAAAGATCTTGCTTTTATTACGAACTTTCTCCCAAAGGCTTTTCATCAGCACCGGTCCATCTACAAGGACTCGAATCACCATCTAAAGGTCCTGCCTTTTAACACGGTTGCATTAAGGATTAAGCTTCCATCATGGTACCAGGGACCTGCCTACTCCACCACGCACTTTGATCTTGAGCAGGTTACTTAACATTTTGAAGTCTCTGTTTCCTTGGTTATACAACTGTGTAGTGACAGAATCAACCTCATTGCTGTCATTTCTTGCCGTGTAAGAGGTACCTAATAAGTAAGAGTTCAGAATGGCCGCAATGCCTGGTAACTGAACTTGAATAGAGCAACCCTGCTAGCAGGAGTCCATCGTTTTCTTCAGTACCAGATCCCTCTCCTTACCTGGAGGATCTCCTTCTGGGAGTGATTTTTATCTTATTTTTAAAAGATGTTTATTAATTCTTTGAGAATTTTATACCTTTTATTTTGATCATATTCACCTGTTCCTCAACTCTTCCCAGTCTACCCCCATTTCATACCCAGTCTACTTTTTAATATTCATCTGATTTTTTAATATAATTTTTTACTTTACTACTTCAGTTTTTAAAAGAACCCTTGAGTTCAGCTTGTGTTGCTTGTATAGTCTTCGGTGTGTAGCTGTCAGCGTGGCCAACCTAGTAGGTCCAGAGAAATGGGCACCAGACTGGAAGGAGGGTTTGGAAGGGAGGGAGCGAGGAATGAAGGGAGAAGCCTCTGGCTATGATTCTTCCTTGAGCTCTGCCTACCTCCAAAGTGATGGCACCAAATGCCAGGGGAGTCAGATGCCACCGAGAGACACCTTCCCTCCACCTCAGTCTTTGACTGAGCCACCTGGCTCAACCCATTGCTGTCATTCTTCCTCCTTTAGTGTGGGACTCACAGCATTCTCCTAACAGCCAGCAACAAAACAGTTTTCCACCAGGCTCAAGTGTTCAGGAAAGGATGCCATGAGCAGAAGAGAAAGCTGGGGCTGTCTGTTTTTCTTAGTTCACGTGCTACGGACCTGTGAGGGAGCTGTGAACACAACTATTTTTAATGCTCTCCTCTGCTCTGCCTCATACCTTAACAGTTTCAACAATCTTTGGTTGCCAAAGTATAATTGGAAGCAGTGACTTCCTCGCCTGCCCGGTTTACCAGATGTTGGAAGAATGGAATATTGGCCCAAAGGAGGGTTACACAATACTTAGGTTTTAAGTTATTGCTACAGAGCTGATACACTGCTAAGCAGGTCCTGGAAGTGAACCTGATGCCCGGCTTTTCTGCCAGGTGCCTTGAATGGTAGGCACCGCAAGACTTACATCCTTTGGAGCGTCTTAGAACTGCGGTCCGCATCAGGCTCCTGCCTTCTTTGGTGTGCTTTTATTGTCCCAACAACATATTCCAGGGTCTAAGTTTGTTAAAAATTCTATCTTCAGATTTTCTTTTAATTTTTAAATTCTCATTTTAAAAAAATTGCATGAGCCAGTGTTTAAAAGGTACTGCCACCGCCCTGTCACTAGAACACTGCTTTGGACCCTCAGTTTCGAAGAGGGAAAGAGCCCCAGTTCAAGTTTCTTTTGCTGCCCTTGGGCAAACCTAGGCTCTGCCAATTGCCCTTTTTTAGAGGGATTACCTTTTGCTTTTTAAAAAATCCATTAGCTGAAGAAGGTTGGGTGTGAGTGTTTTAAAACAACTGTAAATCCTTAGGTTGACATGAAGTTGTCAGCTTCCATAATTCATTTGTCTTTTCTCCAAGACCTATTTACTGAGCATATATTATCTTTCCAGGAACCACATGCCCATTTAAGCTAAATTTAACTTCACTTCAAGGTAAATACAAATTTATTATTGCTTTCTGGACAATACATATTACAGAAACATGAACATACCTTAGATTTCAAGATAATACTCTTTAAATATTTTTAGTTCAATAGATTTCAAGCTGACTGGTTCTGTGAGAGAAGCAAAAGGCTTTTGGTAAGTAATTATGCAAGTTTTTCTTTTCAGATATCTTTTCCTGAAACTTCTCTCTGCGTGATAATCACTGGAGTACACAGAAGATGAGAATAAGCAAGAAGATCCAGTAACACCAAATGCACCTCTGTGTTTAACAGACATCTTAGAGGCAGTTTCCCCTGGCACAGTGATTTCTGATGGAGAACAAATAGCCAATGAGGCTTCTGTGGAATGGCCGTGTCCTGGAGGAAGAAACCAGGAGCATCGCTATCAAGTTTTTCTGTCGTCAATACAATACGCCTTGTTTTGTTTTGTGTTCTTGCTATGCTGGGGATTGGACCCAGGGTCTCTCGTTCATGGCTGCTCTGTCACACAGCAGGATCTCCCTCATCCATTCTTGACCCTTCCAACTCTGTGCAGTAACCCAGAGCGACGGCGAAGCGAATGAATGCTCTTTCAATTATAAAATACTTATTATGTCTCCAGTTTTGCACTGTTGCCTTCACATTCAGGAATACTGAATGAGCTGATCTCTCATATTCAGTCTGGCTTTTTCAGAAGCACTTAGAAAACCACTTAAGTGACATGAAGAATTTACATGAAAACACTTAAATGCCATTTGTCAGCTACCAATTGACCAGTAGCAAGGAAGGCAGTCTGTCTGATGCTGGGCTTCTCCGAGGTGACCATGATGCTGCCTCTGAACGCGTACAGTTCAGCAGGGCCAGCAAACTTAGCACGACGTGTCAAGTAGCTGTG
>NC_022024.1:88211-102327 GCF_000317375.1 Microtus ochrogaster | reverse complement strand
CTGTCCTGGATAACACTGTCCCTACCTAGCGCTGTCCACTGTCCCCAGCTTGGCTCTGCCATGGCCTGGCGCTGTCCCCGGCCTGGCTCTGCCGTGGCCTAGCACTGTCCCCATGGCCTAGTGCTCCCCTGAGCCCGGTGCTGCCCCCTGCCTAGGGCAGGGAAACTTCTTTTTTGCATAGAGCAAACTTTAATGCCATGTCACAATTGGCCAGAGTGATGAGAGTAAGTTGGCTATTGAGTGTTCAGCCTTCATAAAACATTGACATTCAGCCCTTCATGGGCCAGTGGATGCCATGGAACTTGGGAAGAAGACCAAAAGAATCAGAGAATGGAGAGAGGTGGCATGAAACACTGTTTCCTGGATATAGCACAACTGTAGCCATTGCCAAAACATGTGGTTGTGGCTACATGCACAAGCATGCGCACACACACACAAACACACACACACACAATGCTCAGAGACACACAGAGACATACATGCGCTCACACACATAGACACAATTTGAACTGCACACACATGCACACAGACACACAAGCACACTCACATGCACATACACAGGTAGAAAGGACAATGGTTGAAAAAAAGAGAGCCAGCAAAAGTAAAAAAGAAGGTAATAGTGATTATAAGCACATGCAATTTATACATGTATGTAATTACCAAAAATAAGCAATAAAAATGTGTGTACACTTTGATCTATTATCCTATTCCTGAGAACCTGGCCTATTAAAATAAAGTACAAATCACAGGGGTCCATGAGTACAAAGACATTTATCAGAGTTTTACTCTTGGTGGGAAAAGTCTGGAAAAGATGTGGCTGTCGATCAATAGGAATGAGGTTGGTGAACAACAGTAGTCTTGCTCACCCCTTGTAATAGCATGGAGCTCTAAGACTGACTGATCACAGCTGTTCAAGTTGACTTAAAGGGATTTCTGCAAAGACCACTGGGTAAGGAAAGCAAATTCTAGAATGTCATATTAACATGATCCCATCTTTGTAGGAAAAACATAAACCTTTATGAAAGGTATACACATAAATGTGCTTGTATTTAGAGAGGATTAAATATGCATTGGCAAAACTTTAGGGGATGCAGAGATGGAATGACATTGTTTCCTTTGGAAGACAATTTGTGTGAGAAAGCGGGGCAGAGAAGAGAGGAGGAGAGAAAAGGGAGAGGGCTGGGGACACAGCTTAGGGGCAGTATGCTTGCTGAGCGTAGCAGGCCCTGTACCAGTGTGCTTGCTGAGAGTAGCAGGCCCTGTACCAGTGTGCTTGCTGAATGTAGCAGGCCCTGTACCAGTGTGCTTGCTGAGCGTACCAGGCCCTGTACCAGAACTGAAAAGAAGATGTGTGGAAGGAGAAAGAACTGGGAATGACAAAGGTCATGATTCCACTCATGCATCTGTATATATGTGTATTTATACATATGTATGTACAATACATGTGTATACATGTACATATACCTAAGAAATGAAGGAGTACAAACTGAGGGCCATTCCAGGCAGATTAAGAACCATGTTTGTAGCCGTGTGGTGCAGGCACACACCCTCAATCCTAACGTTTAGGAGGCAGAGGCTGGTTGATCTCTGAGTTTGAAGTCAGCCTGGTCTATAGAATGAGTTCTAGGATTGGCTGGGCTACACAGAGAAACCCTGTCTCAAAAAAACCAATCAACAAACCAACCAACCAACCAAACAAACAAACAAAGCCTTGTATGAAATCACCATCACTTTTGGAAGATCACAAAGGATCTTAGTCTAAGCTGAGGTCCTAGGTCATCTTTTTCTTCCTCACTCCTCCTACCAGACACTGCTAGAAAAGGATATGGCATAGTCAGAGGCTCGGGAAGTGGCCTTAAATATATGAAAATGGATAAACACACAAACAAAAAGACAACAATAGGTAGGGAGCAAAGGTGTGGACAAAGGTATGGATATTGTCCAGGAGCCTCTTCCGAAGACGAGGCAGGCCTGGCCACTGCCTGCTTGCTGGGGTGATAATGACAACCAAGGGCTTTGATGTTGTTCTTACAGTCTCACCATGTAGCCTTGAACTTGTGTTTCCCCTGCCTTTGCCTCCCAAACGCTAGGATTATAGGTTTATGCCACTATGACCAGCTCAAATCAAGAGTTTTTGATGGGGCATCTCAGTAGTGCGTGGGAGAGGGTCAGGAGCCATGGTATAGTGCCCTAAGGTGGGTGTGATCGCTAGATCCAGGCTGTGCTCTATAGGTCTGTCCTGAACTGGTCAGGCCTTAACTTCTTGTGCCTCAGTTTCTCCATCTGTATAAGAGCTGACAATTATTCTGCTGCTGCTGGATATAACAAAAGGCTATCTGGAAAGGTAAACTAGAGAGATGTTAAATATCTATACAGTTATTGTATAGTAGGCAGCCACGAAGAGTTAGCCAGTATTGTTTCCTATAAGAAAATATGACCTACATATGTAAGAATAGATACCTGTATATACACACACATATATTTACACACTAATAACAACTAGTGAAATCTCGGAAGGAGAGCAGGGATGGTTTGGAGAAACAAAGGGGAAGGAGAGAAATGTAATCACACTTTTATCTCAAAAAAATTAATGAGGACAAAAAGAGACAAAATCTCTGGATCCGGTTTCCTGGAGGCAGGTAAAATATTTAAAGGTCTGGAACAAAGGATGAAAATAAAAAAAAAAAAACAACAAATCATGTAATGTCTGCAAAGCCCCTGAGACAAGTCCCTGCCAATCCAGGAAGTTGGCTTGCCAGCTGTTTAATGTTTTTGTTAGAGGATACTGTCTCAAACGTGGAAGGAGAAGTGAGCATGCCTTTTAAAAGCCTACGACTGTATTTCTCCTGGTTTATCATTTCTGACCCAAAGTCACTGAAGGACAAAGAAGATATCAACTTCATTGAATTTGTCTCTGATATGTTGGCAATATATTGTTAATTTATAGCACATGTGTGTGTGCATGTGTATATACATGCGTACATGTGTATATATATATATGTATACTCTCTCTCTCTCTCTATATATATATATATATATGAGAGAGAGAGGGGCAGATAGACAGAGAGAGAGAAAAATTCAAAATTCAGGGAGAGAGACTCAAAAAGGCCTAGCAAAGTTAGGTCACCCTGGCCGAGAGCACAGGAAATGTCTGAAGCCTGTTCGAGTCTGTCTGGAGAAAGAAATACAGGAACAAGAAACACTCTTTGAGTTTTTCTCTTCCAGCTTCGATGTTCTGGTATCTGATCCTTGATCTAGTGAGGCCTGGATGAAAGAAGGGGCTGAGCAGCAAACCTCAGCGAATAAAGTACAACTCTGATAGGTGGAGTTGAAAATTAAAAGTTTGTCTAGAGTTGAGCAGGGAGTGTGTACTAAATACTTTCACAACACACTCCAGGTTTCCACACAGCTTACTGGTAGAGCATTTGCCTGGCATGCATCCTAAGTTCACTTCTCAGTGCCACAAAACAAGTACAAAATGCTGGGTGTGGAAGCACACACCTGTAATCCCAAGACTTCCGATGTGAAGGCAGGAGAATCACGTGTTTAAGCTATACTTCTCTATATAGTAAGTCCAGGGCCAGCTAGGCCTTCAGAAGACACTGTCTCAGGACAAAACATCAAAATAGTTACATTTTTTATCAATTCTGTTTACAGGAATTTATCCTGGAAATAAAAAAAAAATAGATGAGTAAAAACATTTAAATGCTCTTTCAAGATGTTTGCTGTAATCTTGTATTTCAAAATTACACTTATTTATGTGTTTGTTTGTTTGTTGTATTGGTTCTTGCGTGCCTGCAAGTAAGCATGTTAAAATCAGAGAAAAACTTAGAGGAGTCAGCAGGGAGTCCCAGGGATTGAACTCAGGAGGGTGAGTCTTCGCAGCAAGCACCATGACCCAATAAGCCATCTCACTGGCCCTGCAATCTTGTTTTTTAGGGATCAAAAGTTGCAAACAACAAGCATTTTCAATAATAGGAAGTTGGTTGGATAAAATATGCTACATGCAACTTTTCAGGCTCCTTGAGAATATTTATTGATATGGGAAAGTGTTCATAAATTTGAAGCAAATGAAATTTGAAGGAAGTCTCAGTGGGAGCAAGAGGAATTAATGCTAGAGGACTCCTACTTCACTTGTGCATGTTTAACATGGAGAAGGAAATAGTTCGTGGAGTATAGCAGAGATGGGAAATGGGAAGAAGAAATAAGTGCCTGACACATATTCCCTTCCTCTTCACTCCAGTTCCAACTATGTGTTTCCCTAGTTCAGGCATTCTCTGCCAGTGCTGGGGACCAAATGTTTGTGTTTCCTTAAAATCCACCATTTGAAGCTCTGACCCTTAGTGTGATATTATTTGGAAATGGCCTTTGGGAGTTCATTGAGTTTTTAGTGATGTTAATGAGGGCAAAACCATCAAAAATTGAGGGAAGGATGGGGAGAGAGAGCCACATAAGTCAGAAGCAGCCAGGAGCAGTCGTCACTAGAACCCAGACCTGCTGGCACCGTGATCTCAGACTCCATCTTCTACCTCTCAACCAGTCCCCAGGCTATTTCCCTATGTTTACATATTGCTATGAAGCTGTGTCCACTTTCCTGATTCCAAACTCCATTTCTCGGCTGGAGATACCACAAAGATGCCATAGAGTCGGTAGCCTAGACAATAAAACGAACATGCTCACAGTTCTGCGGGGCCCGGGGGAACTGCTGAATATACTCTAAATGGAGATGGTTGGTGATGGTCATGATGAAAATCTACTCTCATGATGATCCTGGGTGGAATCCTTCAAGAATCTTCGAAAAGGGAAGCCAAAGAGGCAGAAAGGCAAGCACAGCAACCTTATCTCTGGCCAGAGCTCATCCATTCTCCCTGTTATGCCCAGATCCACAAAGTCCTCCAAAAGCCAACAAAGAGGCCAAGTCCCGTATGTAAAAGCAAAGAGCCTTTATTTTATGCAAGTTTGCAAACTCGGTCTCTCTGCATGTCCAACGTACTGGAATAAACAGAGAGCCCCGAGGTAATTTAGAGTTGGGATTTTATAGTAGTAAAGGTGGGGGTGAGGGGTTTCGGAGGTTCAGGGCCCTTGATTGGCTGACATTTGTCTAGGGGTGCCCTGGTGAGTGTGTGCTGGCAGGTGATCTTGTCTACAGCAGCTGGAACAGTAGGAATTTCCTTTGGATGGTCTGTTCTTGGGTAGTGCTCAGGTAAACTTAGTCCGTCCTGCAACCAGGTATTGCTTCAGGGTAAATACTGAGACTCAGGCCTCCATTAAACTTATAGGCTGATGGCCAAGTCTTACTCTGGCAGGTGATAATGGTTGGAAGTAAAGAACTTCCTTTGGGTGATCTGTTCATATTTAGCTTATCATGGCTGGCTCCTACAGTCCCATACTACAGTCTACATGAGTGGTGGCTGAAGGACCTGAAATATATGTACATTTTAATGATGATTCATTTTCTTGTAGACTTATGGATCTCTCTTCCTTTCTTTCTTTGACTGTTTTTTTTTTGCTATGTAGTCTTGACTGGCCTAGAACTCTCTATACAGACTTTCAAACTTAACTAGAATGATGGGCATGAGGTGTCATACTCATTTTATATATTTATAGTATGTACGTATGTACACACACACACACATATACTTCCTTTTTTGAAAAAATAAGAAAAGAAAGGTAAAATGGTGTCTTGTTAGAGTGTTCAAAACGGCTGAAGTTTCTGTTAGAATTGAGGTGGATGAATTGGCCAATTACATCAGACAGGTCCCCATGATTCTTTTTCTCTACTGAGTTCTGAAACCAAAGGGATAGATGTGTGCGCACCTGGCCCATGCTATCCTGCTATGCCAGGTAGCTGGGCATCATTGAACAATGTTATTCCTCTCCTTTCAGGGAATGAAACTCATGCGGACAACACAAAGGCTAGTAGATTTGGGGTGATGCGGTTAGCTAGCATCTTCCCCACCTGCTGAGCCCTGAGAGAATCCCTAGAACAAATCCAGCATGATCCGGCAGGTTCTACATGGAGGCCATGGGGTGCAGCTCTCTGGTACAGAATCTTCCTTTTGGCAATGATAATTATAGGAAAAGCAGCACACATGTGCTGATCTCAATGCTCTTGTTGTACTCGGTATCTCAGAAGCCACATCCTGTCCAGGCAGATGGTTGTCCCTGCCTGAAATCCCGATGGATGAGCAGCAATGTTGGGAACCACCAGGCAGTGAAGGTGCTGACCTGGGAGGCCTTTCTTCCTTACATATCAAATCCCTGCTGAGCTCCTCAAAGGGTTTCTCCAGGGCTGTGGAGAAATGCAATGCTGTTGAGGCAGGGAACAGAGCATAACGTTTTGCATGCTGTGGTGGGGGTGTGGCTCTAGTGGGCAGTCAGGCACTGGGACATCATTGTAAAAAATCTCATTGCCCATCTTGATTAAAGCCAGGCTTCATCCTAGGATCTCCATCTTAGGAAAGAGCAAATCATCTAAGAGGAATCTCTCATCTAAGAAGATCAATTATTCAAGCTTCAAGGAAGGCCTGACTCTAGGGAGGAACTCACAGCTTGGCACCAGCCCACATTCTCCGGAGAGTCATGGTCGTAGTAGGGTTTCAAGTTTGATTCATTCACCGTCAGCCACTTTTAGATCTCCATTTCACAATCCAACTGAACTTCATACCCACAACCACAGAAACACCATACCACACCTTTTTCACTTAGCATATATGCTCTTACCACGGTCAGAGGTCATATTAACTAAAGTCATAATCTAAGCTGACAGATCTCAGAATGGGTTAGCTTCTCAAAGCAAAGAAAGGTTCCCAGACTGGAAGTGCAGCTCACAGATCGCAAGTTCAACCCTTGCCCAAAGTGCCCAAGGCCTTGGTTTCATCTTCAGTCTCGGGGGAGTGGGGGAGCCAGGCTTTGACCCAATGTTTGATGTGACCATTCTCTGAGCCTCAGTTTTCTTACACATCTGTAAAAGTGAGCCAATTGAATCATACTACTCACAAGAGTCCTTGCAGTGTTGACTGGCGGAATGAACACACTCGCTTCTCAAGGGGACAAGAGAGGAAGGTGGATTGGGAGAAGAGACTCCAGGTGTTCACCTCATCAAGGAGTAAGTTAGTGGCCATGTCAGAAATTTTTGTTTTTCCTTTAGGGCACAAGTGGACATGTTTTAGAATCTTTGTTTTCTTTGAGGGACGGGGATGACATAATTATTAGTTCCTTACTTAATAGGTGCTTTGTGAGGGCTCCTTGAGAAACGCCTACAAGGGTGGTGATTAAGTCACAGAGGATCTCCGAGTCACCAGAGCACCGAGGGGAAGTGACTCACCCAGGCACCTCAGTAAACATTTATGAAGCGTTTACGCGATTTATCACCAAGTAAAAGTTCTGAGACAGTAGGGTACCCACGCTTCTCTCTATCCTCAGACTGACTGAGAGCCCATATTTAACTAGAATCTCTCGGTGAATTCTTCCTCAGGAACCAGAAATCTCTTGGCACGGGTAAATGGCACACACATGCTGCTGGTCGAGCCTCAGATAGCATCTAAGGGTCTCAGGAAATGTTAAATCTTTGAATATCTAGTACCAAGTAAGAGAGGAGATCTAATACCAGCTTGAGGTCTTATCAGTAGGGAATTGAATGGGCTGAGTCATCAGTTTTCCATGCGTGCTTTTAGAATGTTGAAATTTCCAGTATTTCTAAGTATATCTCACGCCATGGTGGTGATTGCAATGGCACTCTGATTTTCTCCCCAGTGCTGGGGATTGAACCCAGGGCCTTGACCAAGCTTGGTGATTGTTCTACCACCGAGCTACACCTCAGGATAATGTTCACTAAATCAAATCATTTTCTCGCCACTCCAATCAATTGTTCATTTTCTCTTTCTATGTTCCTCTCCAGGCTTTCTATGTACAGATGAATTTTTTCTTTGGTTGGGTTTTTGTTGTTGTTGTTGTTGTTGTTGTTTTTGTTTCTTGAGACAGGGTTTCTTGGATTACAGGGCTGTCCTGGAACTAGCTCTTGAAGACCAGACTAACCTTGAACTCACAGAGATCCACCTGCTTCTGCCTCCGTCTCCTGAGTGCTGGGATTAAAGGTGTGTGTGCCACCACTGCTTAGCCAGACATCTAATTCTCATGTAATTAATTCCATAGCTGACCTGTGTTTTGGAATTCTGCTTTTTTCTCTTTCACGTTATGGCGAGAGTTGACCCTAACTTGACCTCATTGCCTTTACAAATGTCTGCTTATAATGACTGCACAATTGTTCTACCACATAAACACATGCACACGTTTAGAAAACAAATACATACTATAGAACTGACCTGGGTAACCAAATCCTGAGTTGCCTGCCTTTGCTAAGTGCAGGCTCTGGGATGTGATAGCTGTTCTTACACCAACTTCGCACACAAACTAGAATCATCTGAAAGGAAGAAACCTTCAGAAAATACCTCCATAAGATCCAGGTATAAGGCATTTTCTTAATTAGTGATCAGTGGGGGAGGGCCTAACCGATTGTGGGAAGGGCCATCCTTGGGCTGGCAGTCCTGAGTTCTAGAAGAGAGCAGGTTGAGCACGTCATGAGGAACAAGCCAGAAAGCAGCTCCCTTCATGGCTTCTGCAACAGCTCCTGCGACCAGATTCCTGCACTGTTTGAGTTCCTGTCCTGACTTCCTGTGGTGATGAATAGCAGTGCAAAAGTGTAAGCCAAACAATCCCTTTCCTCCCCAGTTTGCTGTTTGGTCATGGTGTTTTGTTGCAGCCATAGAAACCTTAACTAGGGGCTGGAGAGATGGCTCAGTGGTTACAAGCATTGCCTGTTCTTCCAAAGGTACTGAGTTCAATTCCCAGCAACCATATGGTGGCTCACAACCATCTGTAATGAGGTCTGGTGCCCTCTTCTGGCCTGCAGACATACACACAGTCAGAATGTTGTATACATAACTAATAAATAAATAAATATTATTAAAAAAAAGACACCTTAACTAGGACATGGGAAGACCCAAGACTCTAACCTGACAACTGGGCCCTGCGGACAAATTCTTTCCTTGACTTTTCCTTGGATAAAGATGATTTTGGAAGAGTCAATAATTTAATTATTGACATCAATAATGCTAATGAGGGTTTGTAGCCTCTTCTCCACTCCCCACCCCAGGAAAGATTAAGAAAGAAGCAGAGGCTTTCTGGGAAGAGAGTGGAACAGAAGTCCGGTCATCCAACCTCCAGTCTGACTTGCTCCACAGTGTTTCCTGGTTATTACTGCTGTCTGTGTTTCCAGGGTAAAACTGAGGTCACTGAAGGTTAGTGTCTGGCCAAAGGTCAGCATGCCAGCCTAGGGTAGAGCCTGCTGAGCATTTCTGTCTCTTGGCTCATTGCACTGAAGTGGTATCTCTCATCAGAGCACTGAGAGCCACCCAGACTCCCACAGCTGGGCTGACCTCCCAGGTCAGGCCACAGGCCTTTCTAGGATGGGCTTTGCTGGCCCTGCCATCAAATTGAAAACCAGGCTGCACCATTCCAAAGTTACAGGCCATCCACCAACTCCTCATCCTTCAGGGGTGATTCACCCTCCCCCATGTCTACCTGTAGGCCTGGCCAAGAGAAAAGAAGAGAACCCTTTGTGACTTTACCGGGCCCTTTGAGGCAGGAACACTGGGTTGGATCAGCTGTTTGGCTTTGACTCCAGCTTCTCATCCCAGGGCTCTCCATAGCCCACGCAGGGCCTCTGTTCATATTAGGAAAGTGGGGCCCCTTAGGTGGGTACAGCCCTCCATGGGGAGCTGGGACAATATATTCAAGGGTGGCGCCTCTCTGAGCAGTAAAGGACTTGCAAGGCTGTATGTGGGTGCTTTCTATGTCACCCTGTCTGGTAACTGGCGAGCAGCTCGGTTTCTGAGCTGTTTCTCCAACTGTGATATAAACAGGTCATAGTACCCACTTCAGAAGTCGCTTGGGAGCTAAATGAGCTACAGCAGGGTGTTAGGCACATCTCAGGAGCACACAAGCATCTGACAAAATTGGCTTGGCTCTAGAAAGAGAATAAAAAGGCCTACCCTTTTCTCATGCTCTCCTGAAAGACTTGGTTTGACTAGAAATGAATTTTTAAATGGAAGATAATTATGAAAAAGGGAGGGTTATTCATAATAGATTGCTTGCTATCATTTTAATGTAAATGTTTTTTTTTTATGCTTGTACCATCTGAGGCCGGCACATCTGAATGTGTCTCTAATTGCCTGTTTAGTTCAGGAGAGGGTAATTTAAAAGTCTGCACCCTGACACACCCTTGCCTCCGGGGAACACTTGCAGTTTCTTTGGAAGTCTTGGGCATCAGGATAGACGACCTCATTTGAGCCATTTGGTGACTGCTGTTCTCTGCCGGAGTGGGGCAGTGAGTGGCACAAGTGACCAATTCAAAGGCAAACACTGAGGAGTGCACCCCGTTTGCATAGCCTCATAAATGAGCCTCCTCAACTGGTTTGGAAAAAAAGAAAATGCTTTTTAAAGAGCTGTCTTGTAAGTCTTTAGACCAGGTCAGGTCCCAGCATGCTCAGGGGCAGCTCTCTGCTGTCCAAGCCTCAGGACCAGAGACACTGACTTTCATTATTCAGTCATCTTGATTGGAAGGAGAAGTTCACAATTTAGCCCAGGGACTGAAAAAAATCCTGACAACGAATAAACAGAATAGCATTTGTGTGTTCCTAAAGTCACCAGAGGGCAAGGATAAACTGTGGGCTCACCTAAAATGGGACGCCTGCCTCTGCTTGATAAACTTGTGTTATCTTCTGAGTGCTCAGCTTTCTTAACTTAGCATGCCACTTTGAAAGGCAGCCTGCTGTTCTTAAAGTTCTCAGTGGTTTTCCTGCTTGGAGAATTCCTTTCACCTAGTCTCATGGAATAGTTTATAAATCGAATCACTACACCATCACACAAGTGTAAACTTTTCACACAAGAACTCACTGAAGAGTCTGAGGGGAGTCTACTTCACTCACATTCTAAATGAAGAGACAGGAACAGTCAAAGTCCTCCTAAGAAAACCTTAACAGAGCACTCAGAAGTCTGAAGCAGGAGGATCCTGAGTTCAAGCCCGTTGGGAATGGCTTCAAACAGACAAAGAAACAAACTCAATAAAACAAAACCAACAGCAACAATAAGGAAAACACACACACACACACACACACACACACACACACACACACACACACACACACACCACACCACCACTAACAACAACAAACAGAACAACAAAAACCCCTAAGTAGAGAACCCTGAAAATCTCAGAGACTCAGTGTTAAATGTGGTGGTGTTCCCAGCTGTGGTTCCTCAATTCCTGCTGCTCAGAATCAAATGAGACAGAAGCAAATCTAGAGATAAAAACACAAGATGGGTGACTTGAGCTGGGCCCTTTGGGCTGGAGCATCAGCAGGTCCAGCTCCTCCTCACAGAGAGATGGGGAGAGGAGAGCACGCTGTCCCCTTCGCTTGGCCACTTCATACAGCACTCACAGCTGGTCAGCCGACCAGAAATGCTGACTGCAGACAGACTAGAAAACCCACCGTCTCCAAGCACGGGGCTTTAGGGGCTGCAGGGATAAGTGTAGCCCTCCCACTTCTGCTTTGCTTTAAAACAACCTCAGTTGTTTTTGGTTTTGTTTTTTAAACTTGAGGCTCCCAGGGAGGCCAGAAGACTTCCATCTCATGTAGGACATTGTGATAACTCAGCATGAGTGAGTGTGTCTCTATCTACACTCATGGGATTAGTCTAGGCTCTGTTGGTTAGGGCTCTAACAGTTTGTAAATGACTCTAATATTCAATCTCTGTCGTCCTTGTGGGGAGAGTGCCGCGGGAGTGCTGGGCTAGTCTTTTTTCTGGCAACAGAGTGGGGGAGGGGGCGGGCGGGGCTAGGCACCGGCAGAAACTCTGGTCCACCACGAGTCCTGCATTCACCAGATGATCAGCTACCTGAGGAGCCCCGCCTCACATATCGAGTGTGTAGGTATTTATTGCTTTTAACGTGACTTGCCAATAGGCTTTCAGTGATGTCAACGGTGTTTTGTAATGGCATCAACTGTGGACTCTTTGTGCCAGGTGTCTGAAGAACGCATTCTGATTATGTGTGCAGTTCAGGGATAAAATACTTGTCAGCCATGTACAAGACCCTGGAAAGAAAAAAGAGGAGGACAAGGAGGGGGAGAGAGAAAAATCAAGAAATTAAAATCCTGAGCCCAATGACCATCAAATTTCACTTTTAAAATCAACTCAGAAGTAATAGTTGAACCAGATCTGTAGCTCCATGGTCCGATACTTGCCTCGTGTGAATGACACTTCGGGTCCAATCCCCAACTCCAGAACAAAGAAAGAAGTAGCAGTTGTCCAGGATGCAAAGGGCTAGCTGTACACGGGGCGCAGAAAGACCGGAAGTCCTCGGTTTACTGCTTAGGCTGAAACGGCCCTGAAGAGCAGGCCACATGCAGTGGTGTTACTGAAATGCTTGCTGATTCACCCCTTCTCCTCTACCGGAGCCATGAGAGGAAAGCTGCAACCACAGAGGCCGCAGCTCAAGCCTAGTCCCACTGACGGGCGTGTTTGAATTGGAGCCCTGCTTTGCCTGTGAACGCTGCGCAATTTGCCTCAAATGTGTGAAGCCAGGGCTTAGGTCCCCAGCATCACGCACAACCTGGTGCACACACTTGGGATCCCAGCACCTGGAAGGTAGAAACAGGACGGTCAGGAGGAGTTCAGTGCTAGATTATATGACACCCCGTCTTTAAGGGGAAAAAAAAATCTCCAGTCATTTTAACGTGTACCAGAATTAATTTAAGGAAAAACCAAGGAACCAGGAACCTTACAGGAAGCAGGAAATGCCCTCTAGTGGCCAAAAGAAGAGCCACCGGTGCAGGAACCTGCTCTTGTCTGTCCCTGGGAGCCAGGGCTTCTCTTGCCCTCTTGATTCTGCAAATCCTCCACAGAAAGCTTGTTCGCCCTGTTCCCAGGCGTAACGGCTGTGTGGCCCTGTGTACTGCACAGCGTGTTCTACCTCAGGCTGCGAGGACAAGTGACTAAGGAGCTATCAGTCCCATCTGCACTGTGCAGCCTGTGTGTGGCCAGCCTGCTCTCTCACCATGGGATGGAGAAGAGCCCCGTGAAATAGTCACAAAAAGATGGTTAGTAGATATTTATCAGATTTATGGACGAATGAGACCAAAGTTCTCTCAACCATTATCTTTGTTTTACTGAGTTATTATTGATTCAAACAAACTCTCAAAATGATTACGGGCACAGATTAATAAGTACATGAATAAATATCTCTTTAGGAGTGTGTGTGTGTGTGTGTGTGTGTGTGTGTGTGTGTGAGCAGGCACAAGGGCCCGAGGGTGCCCATGCAGAACCCAGAGGTTGATATATGAAGCCTTCCCATATCATTCTTCATCTTATTCTCCTCTCTCTCTCTCTCTCTCTCTCTCTCTCTCTCTCTCTCTCTCTGTGCATGCATGCATGTATATATGTATGTATGAACTCGTGTATATGCAGGTGTGCATACCTGTGGGTGTGGAGACCAGAGCAGGGCACTGGGCAGTCCCCCTCCCTATTACTCTCTCCCTTATTCCTTTGAGGCAGGATCTCTAGCTGAACTTAGAACTTGTTTTGTGTCTGTCTGTCTGTCTGTCTGTCTGTTTTGGTTGCTTTGTTTTTTGGCCAGGCTGGCAGACAGCGAGCCACAACAATTCTTGTCTCTCCACTCACTCCACACTGAGGGCAAATATAGTGATATTTTGTTTGTAATCTAACAAATAAAACTTGCCTGAAGATCAGAGTGCAGAGCTAAGCATAGGCCCAAAGCAGCTTCTTTATTAACCAATAGTAATAAAACATATTCACAGCATACAGAGGGGAATCCCACATCAGTGGGGTGGCCTTGAACTCACAGAGATTGGGAGCCTCTGTCTCCTGAATTCTGGGATTGAAGGTGTGTGCCACCAATGCCTGGCTTCTAAGACTGACTAGTAGTGTACCTCCACACTGCTTGATGCTATGCAGTATGAACTAGACATGCTGGACCCACAGAAAAATGACTGCTGAAGTTGCCTAAAGAAGTGAGACAGGAGCCGGGCGATGGTGG
>NC_022024.1:84821-88066 GCF_000317375.1 Microtus ochrogaster | reverse complement strand
AAAAAAAAAAAAAAAAAGAAGGTGAGACAGTCCTTCAGTGTTTCTGCTTAATGAAAGAGTCTGCCAGACCTTTGTAGGACACAGAAGAAAGTGACTGACAAACTGCCAATATAGGTGGAACTGTCTTTAAAATTTCCTGCTTCACTGAAAAATCTGCCAGATACTATGGGCCTGTAGACTGAAGATGGATGCCCCAATGGTACAGAAGAACTTTAAGTGACTGTCCAGGCAGCAAAATATCTCTGTCAATTCTAGAGTTTTTGAAGTTGCTAACAATGCATTTCCTGTTTACTTAGGTAATATTATATCCTTCTGGATGGAGTTGAAGTTATAATTATAGTTTTCCTTAGTTATGATAACAGATAAATAGATATAAATATTGTAATTGTAATTCTTGCTTAATACCTGTTTTGTTATATGTAATTTTACTACATTAAAATTGAAGCCTTCCTTTTTATTTAGACTGAAAAAGGAAGGTGATGTGGGATTCCCCTCTCTATGCTGTGAATATGTTTCATTACCATTTGTTGTAGGGAGGCCGCTTATTGGTTCCCAACTGCTTGGCCCTGAAATAATCACCCATAAACTGTGTTAACTAAATCACTACTTGGACCATTAGCTCTAGATTCTTATTGGCTAACACTTACATCTCAATTTAACCTATTTCTATTAATCTGTGTATTGTCACGTAGCTGTGGCTTATTAGGTAAAGTTCCCAGCAGTTGTCTCTGGCAGGGCTACATGGCTTCTTTCTGACTCTGTCTCCTTTCTTCCAGTTTAGTTTTCCCTGCCTACCTAAGTTCTGCCCTATCAACAGGCCAAGGCAGTTTCTTTATTCACAGCACACAGAGGGAAATTCCACATCAGCCATTGGTTAATAAAAAAGTTGCTTTGGGTCTATGGCAGTGTAGAATAGAGCAAGGTGGGAATTCCAAGCAGAGAGAGGAAAAAAAGAAGACAGAGTCAGAGAGATGCGATGTAGCTGCCGAAGAAGAAACTTACGGGTAAACCACGAGCCTTGTGGTAAAGTATAGAATAATAGAAATAGAGCTAGCTAAAAAATATATAAGATATAAGGGCTGGTTAAAAAAAAATCCTAAGCTACTGACCAAGCACTGTTGCAATTAATATAGTTTCTGTGTGATTATTTCAGGTCTGGGCAGCTGGGAAACAAACGAACAGTCTCCGCCTACAGTCTACAAGAGACTGAATCTGTCTAAAAGAGAAACAGCTCACACAAAGGTGATCCCAGCACTTGGGATCACATGCCTTTAATCTCAGCACTAGGGAGATGGAGACGGGAGTGAGAGAGGTGAGGAATCATAGAGATAGGTGCTTTCTGAGGTTTTGCAGCAATCTGAGGATTTGTAGAGACAGGATTGCCCCTCTGGTCTGAGCATTGATAGAGGTAAGAACTCTAGTGGCTGGCTGCTATGCTTCTCTGAGCCTTCTTCCACTTTCAGCTCCTGATAGCTAACTCTGAGTTTTTATTATTAAGACCGATTAGAACTCATGCTACAGGCCAGCATGGAAGCACACCCAGCTTGTCGCATGAGTGCTGGGATCCCAAACACTGCTCCCTATGCTTGTATGGCTGAATCATTTCTTGGGGCACTGAGCCATCTCTCAGGGCTCTCCCTACCTGATTATTTGAGACAGCATCTCTCCCTGAACCCAGAGCTCACCAATCTGACTACACTAGCTAGCCAGCATGCTTCTGGAGACTGCCTGTCTCTGTCTTCCCTGTGTTAGCGTTCTAAGCATGTACTGTCCCTGTCTTCCTAGTGTTAGAGTTACAAGCATGTACTACTGTCCCTGTCTTCCCAGTGTTAGGGTTCTAAGCATGTACTGTCCCTGTCCAGTCTCATACCTGAGGGCTAGGGAATCTGAGCTCAAGTCTCATTTTAAAATTT
The DNA here is from genome assembly GCF_000317375.1 of Microtus ochrogaster. Classification (NCBI taxonomy): domain Eukaryota; kingdom Metazoa; phylum Chordata; class Mammalia; order Rodentia; family Cricetidae; genus Microtus; species Microtus ochrogaster. The sequence continues at coordinate 86,153 of NC_022024.1, read as the reverse complement.
GTTTAATTTTATTTTATGTGCATTGGTGTGAAGGTATCAGATTCCCCCCCGGAACTGGAGTTACAGACAGTTGTAAGCTGCCATGTGTGTGCTGGGAATTGAACCCAGGTCCTCTGGAAGAACAGCCAGTGCTATTAACTGCTGAGCTCAAGTCTTTATCTTATCTATAAGCTGTCTCTTCTCGTCTTGTTTCTAAGAGAATTATTGGCCAGAGGAGACCATGAATTCCTTAGGGGAAAGGATTGTTTTGATTCATTTTATCTTTTAGGTCTTCATAGTTCAGCATAGAACTCACAAGAGTACATGTCTACCCAATAAAGAGAATGAATATACACAGATCAAGTGGGTTTCCCTGGAGTCCTTTCTAGTTTGTGGTACTGTAAGAACTCAGTCCAGAAACCAGCCCAGCAGATGTCCATCAAAGCCTTGGTAGGTGCTCTGATGGTGGAGGTGGGACCTATGGCTAAGGGTATAAAGACGTCAAAGACACAGTCCCTGTTCTTTTGTTTGAATGCTTCTGTATTTTGAGACAGGGTCCCAATAAGTATCTCACATTGGTCACAAATTCACTGCAATCTTCCTGGTTCAGTTTCCAAATGTTAGGGTTATAGGCATGTAATGCCATGCCTGGTGCAGTGCTTGACCTTAAGAAGTATGATGGTTATCCTCTGGATGGGGACTCTTGTAGGCTTAATTAAGGAAATTCACGAGAGCCCGGAATAAAGGATAACAAATATTTATTTGGGGAAAAACTCACAATAAGGGTAGAGAGTCGCCACAGTCCTCTGCACTGTGGGTGCAGGGAGCTGGGAACAGAACTCAGACTGCCATCCAGGAGGGCGAGCATGCTTCCCTTCTGCACTACCAGTCCACCGTAGTACCTCAGACCGCTCCCTGATGGACAGGTACCCTAAAGACTACTGGCTGAATGAATTCTCACAACAGACTGTTTACATTGTGCCTGAGGGCATGTCTGTGTGTGTGTGTGGGGGGTTGCCTTAATTAAGTTAATCCATGTAGGAAGAGCCAGTCTACTGTGGGTGGCACCATTCCCTAGGCACAGTGTAAGTGGAGGACTGAGATGAACACAAGCAACAAGAAAGCAAACAGCATGCATACATTCATTTCTCGGCTCTTGACTACTGTCGATATGCACGTTCCTGCCCTGACTTCCCCACAGTGGTAGACTAGAACTGGACCTTTAAGTAAAATAAACCCTTTCTTTCCCTAGTTTCTTCTTGGTCAGGGTGTCCTGTTGCAGGAGCAGAAGAGAAACTGTGATAGGGGGGACACACACTGCACACACACTGCACACACACTGCACACACACAC
>NC_022024.1:61227-83531 GCF_000317375.1 Microtus ochrogaster | reverse complement strand
AAAAAAAAAAAAGAAAATAATATGGGCATTATGGATGGATCCACAGGGCACCTTGTAAAATTTTACCATTCTGCTATGTTTGTTTCAGATTGTACATTAGCTTGAGAAAATAAACCACAGATTTCCAAGGTGACTGGATCAATTTATATTCCTGTTAGCACTGTATGGATATTCTCATTTTTTCCCATCCTTGTAGACACTCAGGCATTTGCTTTCTGACAAACTGATAAAGGGGAATATGTTATAGTGTAATATTTCTGAGGCCATCAAAGATGGCACTACAAGGCAAATACATAATGGCTGTGCCACTGAGGAAAGAGAAGAGTAACAGAGTTAAGGTTGTGGTGAGAAATTTGCCACTAGGTCTATAGAGGTAACCGGCCTTCAAGACAAACAAAACTGTAAAAAGAGTGTAAGAAAGTTTTGCATCTTAAACCTTCTTGCCAGTGTTGGGTATAACAAAAACTTAGGACTTGACCATCAGAACACATTCAGCACATTTGCAATGTGTTGTAAATTTCCCAAAACACAGAGTCACATCCACATCTATCCCATTGGGATCCTCTCTGCTGCTTTGTCTTCAACTAATTTCTGAAAGAAGATATTACTAGCAAGTGGGGAGCTATGCAAACTGGATTGTCTGTTGGTGGGAAATCTTAGCAAGCCAGAGGGTTGCCCTCTCAATGAGAGGCGATGGGTATAGGCTCTGTCGTGAAATACTTGGGTCTGGCTAATTTGTGTAGATTCTGTAAGAGAAATCACAGAAAATAATCCCATAATTTAGGAATATATTACTATTTGATCCTGACAAGATTTTCCAGTATGGTTCTAGTTAATACTCAAGGGACTAAAGGAAACCAATCTAAAAGGGCACTGATGCCTGGGGCAGCGGGAAACACCCATGGCTCCATGTTTTCTAAAGTAGTTCTTTGATGAAAATGAAGTATTTCTTGTAACCTTTCATTACGACTGGCATACTCATGGGAAATTTGGGATAACACAGATTTTACCTATGTGAAATCCTCCCAGAATACTAACTTGGCCATTTTAAAGTGACGAAAGGTCTGGGAGTGCTCCTGTTTCTTCACGTGAACCAGGGAATTGCCACAGGGAAGGGGATCAGTTAAGACTCTGCAGCCAACAGAAACCAAAAGATTAAAAATGTTTGGGACTAGAGGTTCGAAGGACCAGTTGGATTCTGTCTAATGCTCTGGATTCAGCCTTTCGTTTTCTTCCTCAAAAAGGAGGATTTATGTCATCTATGGTGTTCTTTGAGGATGTGGCATTTAGAAAAAGTAGATTATCTTCTTGAAACAAGCAGCCGTCCTCATCCTGGTAGCTAGTTGTCAATTTCCTCCATGACCCTCACAAGGGCGATGCCGCAGCTGAGTCCACAGTGTACTCAGCAATCGTGAAATGCTAACTGAGGTTTTCCCTGGGAGACGAAGGGAAAACTGTATTTGTAGTTTCTTTGGACAAGCATGAAATTCAAGTGCATTGTAGTCTCAAATTAGAGGCTGAAAATTGTATTAAAGTTAAAGGCTTTGAGCCACGTAGGCTCAAGTCTTATTTTCTGCCATTGAATCTTTTCCTCATTTTCACTGTATCTCATTTTATCATGGGCTTGGTGAGGCTAGGTCACTCTGGAATTCATTCACTCAACAAAGGCAGTGTTTATCCTTGATGCCAAGGAGAGAGGGGTAGTAAAATAACATCTCCATTCTCACGACTTTCATTCTAGGGGATGAACGAACAGAACTGTGGGAATTGCCTTTCACTGGCCGCTTTGGTAGGAGTAGTCTGGGAAAGGCCGGGCAGGTGACATCTGAACTGGTTTGTGAATGATTAAGGGGAGCCCCCTCTGAGAAGATGGTGAGATGTGATCTAAGAAAGGGGGAGAAGAAGAGAACGCCAAACTAGCACGCCTGAAGAACAGAAGGAAGGAGAGGGTGACTGGAGTGATGGAGGTCTGAGTCAGAGAAGCAATCCAAACCGGAATAAAGAGTTCACACTTATTCCACGTACAGCAGGAAGCCATTAGATTGTTGATGTGGCTATTTTTGCCATGTGTATTTGGAATTTATAGCATGATAATTTTATGTACCTATGCAAAGTAAAATTATTAAAAGAGTCAAACAAATATGTGTCCATCACCTTTCATAGTTACTCCTATGGATGTGTGTGTGTGTGTGTGTGTGTGTGTTAAGAGCACCTGAAATATTTTAGGAACTGGAGAGATGGCTCATTCAGGCAAGTGTTTGCCAATCAAATATGAAAACCGAGTCTTAAAAGCCAGGCATGGTAGTGCATGCCAAGAACACCAGCATTGGGAAGGCAGAGTGAGGCAGATTCCGGGGCTTGCCAACCAGCTAGTCTAGCCAAATTGGTGCGCTGTACGTCTGGTGAGAGACCCTCTCCAAAAGGAAGGAGGAGAGTGGTTAGCAAAGACATCTGCTGTTGATTTCTGCCCCTCCACGATGTGCACACACAAGAACATATACCTCACACACAAGCACACATGCATTCTCTTAATTTTAGACATACTGTTTTTGATATGGTAACTGTGATATGCATTATACGTCTAGACTTTTTCATACTTACAACTGCAAACATTGACTTGCTTTTCCATCCCTCGCCCCCTGTAACCATGGCTCCACTTTGGTTCTGTTTATTGAATTTTTTTCATAGAAGATTCTCCATTATGTGAGATCATCGGGAAAATGCAAATCAAAGCCACCGTGAACTGTCACCTCACACCTGTGAAAATGACTGTCCTTGAAAAGCAAAGGGATAACAAGTTTGACAAGCTTGTGGAAGAAGAGAACCCATGTACACTGAAGGTGGGAATGTAAATTGGTGCTGCCATTATGGAAAACAGTATGGCAACCCTCAATCTAAACAGAGCTGACAAAGGAATGCATAAAGAAATTATTATATATGTGCACATATTATAAGACTATTACTCAACATTTAAAAAGGAGATAATATAGTCTACAACAACATGGTTGGATCTGAAAGGCATTGTGCTCAACTAACTAAGCCAGATATAGGAACACCAACTTTGTAATTTTATATGACCTCACTTAGATGTGAGTCTAAATGAAGAGTGTTTATTATTAAGAAGATCATTTGGGTTTTCCTGGGAGAAGAAGACAGCTAAGCAGTCAAGGAGTTAGGAACACTTGTAAGAGAGAACACTGAAGCCATCCACCAGGGACTGAAGGTCTGGGCTGGAGAGCAATGAGGAAAGAGAGGAGTGGATTTTGAATGTGTTGGAGGTTGAACCTTCAGGATGTGGTCAGTTAGTTGGGTGTGAGGACTAGAGAGAGGAAGCAATGATCACGTCTAAGCGTTTGGCTTGACCGACTAGGCTGATGGCTGTGACAGCCTTGGGTATTTATTATTGTTAGTTGCAAATTCACTTTTCTGGACTCTGCTTTGTGATGGGAGGGACAGGAATGTAGACACCACTTGCTGCCAGGCCTGCGGATTCTTTGCTAGGCTCTGCCTGCCCTTGTTTAATGCACAGAGAGGTCATGAACATGAAAAATGACAGGGAAAAAAACCTCTCATGGTTCGCACATCGACCTGCCTCCTTTCTGCTCTGAGGAGTCTCTCTATAAAGAACACCTTCACTCTCTCCTTAAATAGACACTTGCACTTGTCTAGCATGGATGAGGAACTGTACTTGCTTAGCTTACGTGAGGCTCTGGTTTCAACCTCAGTACGGGGCGGGGGGAGGGAGGGAAAAGGGAGGGAGGGAAGGAGGGAGCAGGTGGAGTGGGATGAGTCCCGTGAATGTGCCAAGTGTGATAACCTCTCGTGTCTCTGGGTCGTGAATCTGAAGAGAGCAGCTGAGACAAAGGGAGAAGGTGGCTACAGTCGCCAGAGAGGACGAAGAAGCCGAGGCTAGTGAGCTGAAGAGTTTCTCCTAAGACTCAAACCTAGGGAATTCTCGGTGATTCCTTCAAGATTTAAAATGACCCTGGAGCCAACTCCTAAAATGAATCCAATCTGAATGTTGGGTAAAGCTCTGAACTAAAAGCAGAACAAAGGAAATGTCTGGTTTCTGGGTGTTCCTGAGAATCTGCAGGCAAATGGGAAAGACAGTCTAATCTACGGTTCTTTGCATTGTGTAGATAAGTCTGATGTTCAGCGCTACTCAGCGCTACTGAGAGGGTTGGTAACAGCAACAGGAGCAGATTCTCAGGGTCAAGTTTGGTACCCTTATTTTTCTAATTAGCTAATTAATTTGTTTCCTCTCTCTCCTCTCCTCCCATTCCCTCTCCCAGTCTTTGTTTTTAAGCAGGACAGTAAGAAATGCCCTCTCTTCTGTGATACCAATGGTGTGCTGAGCCACTCCTGTGGGCTCCTGAGAGCAGACTCATACACTTTTATAACGTTTATCAGCCTGTTATTAAACACAGTCATCAATCATTAAAAATCAAATTGCCCGAACACACAATTCAATCAGTTAAGCTAAGAACAAAAGTAACAAATCTACCAAACTTACTGCATCCTAATTCTTTTAGTATGTTTTAATACCAGCTCTGACATTGAGGCAGCTTCTTGAATCTGTGTACAGAAATACCAGATAATAATGTGCTACATAGTATTTCTTTCAAATTCTGAGTAGTGGTGTCCCAAGGGTAACTTGAAATAGTTATGGTGAGAATGTTTACACCCAAGAAATAGGCAAACACTGTAACTTAAGGTTCAATATTACCTTGTGTTCTACCTATGAAAGTAACAGTGATTTATTTTGTACAGTTAATATATGCAGAAACATTCTAATAAAACAAGACAAAGAAAGTGATAAAGAAAATATTAGTGGTGTTAATTAGGTTTTAAAGTGTTACATTCTGACTATCACAAAATAACAGCAAAATAGTTTTCTACCGTAGTATTTTAAGTTGTGTCTCATTAAACAAAGATTTGCTTATGTCATTAATGAACTAGCGAAACTTCAACATATCTTCATTGTTTAATTTCTATCTTATTCACTAATGCAGACGCAAATATTGACTAAGGTTTACATATGAATGTACTCACTTATCACTAATGTGAGGGATTTCTTTGCTGAATTGGTGAGAAGTCAAGCTTTTATTCAGTTTTATTTCATTGAATTAGAGTTGATTTGCAGTTTATATGTTGGCTGTAAATACAGTTTTGGCAAGAATCAGTGAAAGCTTTCCTTGAGAATCAATTGATGTAATTAAATTTACAATGAAGAGTACTGAATCATTAGCTGTCAATTGTGGCTATACAACCTTTATAATCGTATGATTTACATACATACATATATCTCTTCTCCCACAGAACCTAGTCATTAAACATTTTCCAGAACATCTGCTACCACAACCCACACATTCATAAAAAACAATTTCAAAAAAAATAATACTCACACTTACCCTATATGCCTTCTGAGACTCTATATAATTTCATTAAAGATCGACTCATGTTCTGTGCTCTCGCATGAACAGTTTTACATCCTAGCAAACGTTATGATCTGAAGTTTGTAGACATCTTGTTGGAAAAGTCATCCACAGTAAATTCCGAAGTAATTTTTGGAAGAGATATTCTCTAGGATGGTGATCAAGTGTCCTTTTTTATACTAACAGAAACTCAAGAAATATGAAGCAGAGGGGGAAAAAATCCACATCAAGACAGAACTGCACATCTGAAAGCAGGGCCTTAAAATAAAGACAATTTGGCAACTTCATCATGGTACCAACAACACAGGCCTATATTTCAGCTTTTGTACTGAAATCCTCCTCTGGAATTCAAAGCCTGTCATTCCTAATAAAACTTATACACATTATTTACAGCCATGGGGGTGGACAGTATTGTGGCTAGCTCTCAAATACTGTTCATCAGCCCCTGTCGGTCAGGATCGTTGCTGGCACACACACTACCCCGGTTGGTCAGGATCGTTGCTGGCACACACACTACCCCGGTCAGTCAGGATCATTGCTGGCACACACACTACCCCAGTTGGTCAGGATCGTTGCTGGCACACACACCAAGGCTACCATGGGTGAAAGACTTCAGCGTGTATAGGAAACGACAGTTGGTATGAGTTCACCTGACCACACTGCTGATAATAATGAAATGTGTTCCGATATCCACAGAACATGAAAGAGAAGAACTGAACAAGCCTTCTGCTGTTCCCATGCATTAAAGAGGCAATCTGTCACTGAATTCATGTGACCAAAATGGGACTCATCACTTTTGAAGATTTTGACAAGTCCTTGGGAAAAACTTAGCTTCTCAGGGCTAATATGCGACCTCTTGACAATGTGAGCCTGCAGACCCTTTTAGAATTCCTGTCACCATAACAACCCATCAGAACTAGATAAATGACTGCAGGTGTCTCCAGTCTTGGGTTGCCAGAGGGATGACGCCATTGGCAACTAAGCAGCAAAGGTTAAAAAGGCAGACTGCGTTTTCTCTAGATCAGCATAGAAACTTTGATTTAAAAAAGAATGAATCTTAACTTTTCTGGGGATAAAGACACTAGAAAAGCATGGCCTCTCTAGGAAAATCTTTTATACAATTATGAATGCACGCACTGCAGAACATCTGCAGTCCCCACTGATAGCTACTCCAGATTCAGAATCCCTTCTTTGGGAACTCACTTCAACCAGTCAAAGTGTAGAGAATAAGTGTTCATAGACATTTAGCCATAGATGGGCATCTGAATCAACCCCTGCCACCACCACCAAGCCTCGGGGACTATCACAGAAGGGTGGGCTGAAATATCGTAAAAACTCAGGGCCAAGGATGGCCACATCATATCTTCTGAACATGACCAAACTACCACACCCATGAATTAACAGTATCTGTGATTGCCCACATGAGTCCTGCACAAAAGCAAGCCAATCAGCATTCCAGCATGGAGGAGGAGGGGCTTACCTTCCCCCACATGCAGCTCAGGAGCTATTGGCAATTGATGGCTTCTGATGGGAGGGAGACAGTGTTCTTTATGGGTATGGGCCCTGGTAGGTAGCTCATGCATTGTTGAATGGCCCCATACCCATAAGTATCTAAGCAGCACAAAGTGGACTCAGTGGGTTACTAAAAGACACAGAAACAGAGATAGACAGACAGACAGAGAGACAGAGAGAGAGAGAGGACTTCAAATTGGGAGGGCTGAGGTGCTAGTGGGTAGATTTTGAAAGAGTTGGGAGAGAGAAAGGTCAGTATAAAGATGTGGCAGGTAAAGGCACTTGCTGTCAAGCCTGACAACCTGAGTTCCATCCCCAGAACCATATGGTGGAAGGTAAGAATCCACTCCCAAACATTGACCTCTGATTCCACATTTACACTATGGCACTTGCCTCCCCCCCAAATAAAATAAAATAAAATAAAAGATTTAATAAAGATGTAGGGATGAGGTAGGTGTTGTTGAAACATTCCTGTACACTCAGCACGTAGGAGGCTGAGGCAGCTGTCTGGTACATTATCTATCTGGGCTACATAGCAAGATCCAGTCTCAAAACAACAAACAAATAAGAAAACAAAGAAAAAACCAGCCAACCAAACAACAATAACAACAACAACAACAACAACAACAAAACCACCACCACCAACAACAAAAGACCCAAGGGGTAGAAGAGACCATGGGTTCTGCCCAACCAGAGACAGAGGTGGTGGCAGAGCCTTTCAGCCCTCAGATCTACCACTGCTCCTGTTTCTAATGTAGACAATTGGTATTTTCTATATAACTTGCTATCAGAGAGGAGAAAGTTCAGGGTCTTGTTCATGGTAGGCAAACACTCTATCACTGAAATATTTCCCTAGCTGTAGCAATTTTGAGAAAAATCCTCCTTTTACCTCCTTCCCATACTGAAGTGTAAAGAGCTGCTCTTGATGGATTCCAAGCCAAACCCCTCCACCTCCACTATTGCCTAAGATTCACAAGGAAGAAGAGCTGTCCTGTATTACTTCATCACAGTAAGAGCTGAAGTGTAGGCAGCCTAAAGGCCAACATGCCATGCCAGTTTCCAACTAACAAATTCGTTCTGAATCAATAATTCAGAGAAAATAGAATAGTTTGATAGCAGAAAGCATTGAGACCTCACTGACTGTCTTTCCAAAGCTGAGCCAAATCTAAGCATGTCAAAACTCTCGTTCTGGGACCCCAGGTCTGCTTGGTAGTTGACCTCTATCGGAAAAGAACACCCAGCATAACTGAGGGTGGAGGACATTCCTACAGAAAGGCTATAGTTGCTGCTCTTTGGTTCTGACCTACTGATGCATGGCACCTTCCATTGTCTCTGGATTGTTTGAATGTTAGATATTTTAAAAACAGAGATATTTTAGACTGCTTAGTAAGCTGCCCTACGGGTGGTAAACCACAGGACACAATGCGCAGAGGCCATCTTCCCTCTCGCTTTATGTTTTAAGTGTCAAGTTTTGGTTCCAGCTCATGGGTCTCACAAAGGGTAGGAACACCACGGTAAATGGATATATCTGGGAAACAACACTTGTGGAAAAATATGCCTTGTATCATAAATTCATGTTTCTGAAACTCGAGAATAATATAGAACACACCTGAAGCTTGTTACACTACAAATACAATGACTCTTTCCCATCTACAAATAAATTTACCCCCCAAAATCGATTTTATGATGACTTGCTTTTATCTTTAGTCTTGTATTTTTTTTTTTTTTTTTGGATGTGCCGGTCAGTGAGTACAGTGAATTACAGAGAATAAGGAAATGATATCTGGGATTTGCTTTTAAACACTGAAGTAAAGGAAATACAGCTGATAAAAGAAGCAAGAACAAATTGCAGATAATCATGAAAGTTGGGAGGCTGGTATACAGGAGGCTCTCATACTTTTATATTTGTTTGAAATAAAAGGCGTTTCAGTAAAATTTTTGAAAAAGTCTAAGTGACAGGACCAGTGATTAAGAATTAACATCTAAAACCCTTATAAGGCTGGAGAGATGGCTAAGCTATCTAGAGCACTGGTTGCCCTTGAAGAGGACTCAGGTTCAACCCCCAGCACCCACACTGTAGCTCACAACCTTCTGCAACTCCAGTTCCAAAGGATTTGACACTCTTCTTACCTCTGCATCACCAGCTATGAATGTGGTGCACAAAGGCAAAATATTCATCCACATAAATTAAATGGTTTAAGAAAGTGAAAACTCCTAAATTCACTGACCTAGATCTCCCCACCCTGCATACATATATATGTGCTCATATATATATAGAGAGTTTCATATATATATATATATATACTTACAGATATGTGATTATAAACATGTATATAACATGAAAATAGAATGCAGGAAAACAGGGAATGGCCTGGGGAGATAAATATGAGAAAAGTCTTACGATACATGCGTATGCAAATCTTGTAAAGAAAGTCTGCGTCTTAAGAGAAGAAGATGTCTAAGCAGTTTCAAGCATTTGCTATAAAAGGCTGACAACCTGAGTTCAGTCCCCAGAACCCACATAAAGGTGGAAGGCGACAACTGACTCTCCTAAGTTATTCTCTGGCCTCCTCATAGACGCCATGGGACATGCTGCAGCCCACTCCCCTGATAATTAATAAGAATGAGGTTGATTTTTACACTAACCACATACACTCCTAAACACTAGAAGTCATTCATAGAAGGTTGTCTGATCCATCTTGCTGGTATATTTTAGTTAAAATAAAAAACAACAAGTTTCTGAATTTAAACACAGGGAGTCTCCCAAAATTTCACACTGCTAGCTTGATGAAACTGCAAAGTGAGGATGGAGGAACAGAGCAAAAGATGAGTGGAAGGTGAGTGGTCTGTTCTGATCTCCTACCGAGTTTGCAGGGGGCGCGGCTCTCAGGAAAGGGGATTGGGAGCTCCCACGGGTGGGCAGAAGGTAGTCCAGAGAAAGGATATTAAGAGTGGTGGCAGACGCCAGCCTGGTCTACAGGGCGAGTTCCAGGACAGGCGCCACTCCACAGCACGTAAAGAATGATAGGAAAGTCAGGGAAGAACAGGACAGAGGCGGGGTTGGGTGAGACCTCCCTGTTCTTCCTCGAGGAGTTTTCACAAAGGCTTCTACTCAGCCCCACAATGTGATGCTCCCTGTGCGGAAGGAGGCCCTGCACTGCGGTGTCCCCAGGAATGGAGAGCTGCCCTGTCAGCTCCTATAAGGAAGATAAGCAGTTCCTCTCTTTCTCATGGGGCTTAGGTAGAGGGGCTTAGTTATGTAACCTGTGTTGAGAAACACGATCCAGCTGCTTTGGAGATTAATTGCAAGGGCCCATCCTGAGGTGCACAAAGAAAGGCTAAGTCTTACCAGGGCCTGGAGACTCACTGAGTACCTGTCTGGGACAGAGCAAGGTGCTGAGGAAGCAAGACACCCCACCTCTCCATACACAAAGGGCACTATGACCTTATCTCCATATGGAATGTCACCGAAGATGAGGAAGAACCCCAATGACCCCCAGGACCCCTGATTGCCTCCTTGTACAAAGAATTACTTTGTCAAACTGAAGAGTGCCAGTATTTCCAGCCAGGACAGGCTCTGAGTGAAACCAGCAGGCCATGAAATCTGTTTTTCTGCCAACAAATTGTCCTCCAGGCAGAGTGGAATGTCCGCCAAGTGTGCTATGCCCTTATCTTCCTTGCCATCTACACATCATGTTGCCAAGCACCAAACCACTACCCGGTGCCTAGTCCCCGGCCCCACACAAAGCTGACAGGAATTTCACTGTTACTCCTTCACACGGTGTCATCAAAACAAAGCATTTGGAAGCGATGTCTAGGAGAATTGAGTTGTGGCAGCAGATCAGGAAGGACAGGAAGGACTCTAGTAGGACTCGCTATGGCTTGGAGAAATCTTACCAAGGCCTTACTATGTGAAGAGCAAATGGAGAGAATTTTTTAGCTTAGATAGAACTCATCTATAGTTAAAAAAAAAGTATGTTTTTAATGTGTGCAGCTTGGTTAAAACTATGTAGTCTATACATATGTAATAATCATTTAGTCAATATGCAGAATATTTCTGTCAGCCTTTAATGCTCATTCATGATTCCTACCGGTCAATAAACCCTCAAGTTAATATTGACTTTAATAATTAACATTAAGCCCATCTTCATGGACTTACTGATACCTAAGCTTTATGAAAATGGAGTCATGTACTACGTACTTATAGTCCATGCTCTGCTGGTTTTGGTTTCCTTCATTGGCTAATGTATCTCTTAGCCTCATGAATCATGTTGCATGCACATGAGTTCATTGTTTTTCACTCTATAGTGGCCCACTATACAAACATCCTATAGTTTATTATCCATCTGCTGTGGCTGAACAGGTGGGTTGCTTATAGCTTTGTATTATTATTATTGTCATTATTATTGGTTTTTCTGAGACAGGATTTCTCTGTGGCTTTGAAGCCTGTCCTGGAACTAGCTCTTGTAGACCAGGCTGGCCTCAACTCACAGAGATCTGCCTGCCTCTGCCTCCCAAGTGCTGGGATTAAAGGTGTGCGCTTCCTCCACTGCCTGGCTTCAGCTTTGTATTATTAAAAAGAAAGCATCATAAACCTTTGTATGCATGTTTTTTTGGTGGGTATGTGAAGTCATTATTTTCTTGGAAATACACCCAGGAATAAAATCCCCAGATTGTGTGGCAGGCTTCTATTTGGCTGATTTCTTGAATTAGTATGCTTTACCCACCACCCAGAATCTATGAGCTCTCCAGTTTGTCTACATTCCTTCTGATCTTAGCCATTCTGTGGGATGTGAAATGCCGCTCAGCAAGCCGTGCACACTGAGGAAGAGGCTCGCTGTTTTCTATCTCTGGAGTCCTGTGATATTGATTGGATGCAGTTGTGGACGAATACAGTGGCCACTTAGGAATCATTTCCCAAAGAGAGAAACAAGTGTTTTAGAAGAAATCAAATGTTTTTGTTCAGATTTATCACCTTCTGTTATTCCCGCTACACTGCCACTTTGTTTTGTCCAGTAAATACTTGTGAATGAGCTTCACTGGACAAGTGAGACTTTCTCACGTTCCCTGCTCTGATTCTTGTTAGAGCTGAGTCAAATGAACAGAAATAAATGCAGAGGCATGCTGTGGCTAGCCCTGGGGGATTTTACTTCATTGAATCCTGTTTCCTTGAGAACTATTCCAGACCTGGGTTCTTTGAGCCCTGTGTGTATCATGTGATTCCCTGAGTCCAACAGTTCTGTGCAGGCCCTGGGAGAGCTGCCCAACAGAGAGAGGCTCAGAAAGCTCCTCTGTAGACAGAGATGACTAGAAGGGACATGGGCAGACAAAAGGGGAGACAGTCACAGGACAGCACAGAGCAACGCAGGGCTCTGGTGTTCAGCTCCTGCCTCAGTAGTGGCTTCTGTAGCTGTCTCTCTGTATCCCTCTCCTTGGTTCTGTGAGATATCTCAGTACTGAGTCACCATTTTGCATGATGCTGATTTCATCTCACTTTTACTGCTTCCTCAGACAAGTCATGGTGTGAGGAAGCTCTTGCTCCACAGCTTTGGGCTGTGGATTGACCTCCAACCCAGCACTCCTCACCCAGGCAAATGGTGCAAATGCTAAAATTTTTACAATAAACTCAGTAAAATGATAGGAATGAAATTAAAACTAGGAACAAATAGAGGAGGAGGAGAACCCAGGGATCTGCTAAATGTTGGTTTCAGTGACCTTTTCCTTTATTCTCACACTTGGCTGTCAGCCTGACACAGCTAGAGTCACTTTAGAAGAGGAACCCAGTTGAGAAAAGGCCTCCATCAGATTTCCTATAGGCAAGTCTTTACAGCATTTTCTTCATTCAAGTTTGATATGGGACGGCCCAGCTTATAGGAGGCAACCAACCCTGGCCAAGTAAACCTAGGTAGTATAAGAAAACAGGTTGTGCAAGCCATGAAGGAGCAAGCTAGAAAGTAACATTCCTCTATGGCCTCTGCATCAACTCCTGCCTCTGGGTTTCTGCCTTGAGTTCCTTCCTGGCGTCCCTCGTCTATAGACAGAGGTGATTAGAGGGGTCACATTTGTCCATGGTGTTTATCATAGCGATAGGAGGTGTGTGTTCTTGCTGAGGTCTTTATCTTCTTTCCCTCTTAACATTTTTTTATTCATTTGCATCAAGCTTTAGGAAGCATGTTGTTTTAGAAAAACAGCAGTCATGGGACAAAGGACTTGCATTGTGAGATGATGCTCTCTGAACCCTGGGCTGCTATATCTTTGTTTCCTATGAGATGTTTTTTAGGATAAGAACTCCAAACAACTATTGACTAAAGAAAAGCAGTGCCTGGATTGAGAGTTCATAAGCTGTAGAGATCTAGGAACAAACCAGGTCCTCTGTGAGTCTAGCCCAGCTTACACCGTGGAAGCAAACAGTCATAGACTGTAAATGTTAAGAAAAGTGTCAGACTATTCAGTTAGTTCTGTGCTCTGACTGTCTGACTATAACCCGGACTGATCTGGCTTAGATCTCACACGTGACTGGACGACCCTTCCCGACATTACAAGATGTAAAACTTCCAGTTGTGAAATTGCTCTGAAAATCAGCCTGGGAGATGGAGAAAGAGGTATGTGATGTGCCCCAACAGACAGAAAACTCCAGATGACAGCCGGGACCGCAGACAGCAGCGTGGCCGAGCTTTCTCACCCAGATGACAGCCGGGACCGCAGACGCAGCGTGGCCGAGCTTTCTCACATGTACTAGAGTTGGTTCCCTAACGTGCCTTTGAATTCCCACATGTACGCACCTGTCTCTCTCTGTTGAGGATTCTTTTCTGCATGATGTTAAAGGAAGGCTAGAGGGGCGGGGGTGGGGGTGGAAAGAGGAGGCGGGGAGGAATCAGGTGGGTGTCACCTCAAGAGCGTTTGAGGAAGCCTCGGAAAGTTTTAGTGTTATGAGAGGCAGGCTTCTAAGAGCTGGACTGGACGTGCACCCTATTAAAACAAGTCTCAGTCTCCCCTGGCACTCAGCGGGGTTGTAACTGGATCCTGTGGTTTCTGCTAGGAAATCTCGTGCATTATCTTTTTTTTTTTTCTTTTTGGTTTTTCGAAACAGGATTTCTCTGTAGCTTTGGTTCCTGTCCTGGAATAAGCTCTTGTAGACCAGGCTGGCCTTGAACTCACAGAGATCCGCCTGCCTCTGGCTCCCAAGTACCACCTCGCGGCAGCATTATCGTTTTAAAAGACTAAAGTGAAACAAGAAAAAAATGCTTCTCAGGTACTTCCTTTGATCCTTACCCTACTTAGCCTTGTGTCTTTCAAGTATCCAAGAGAATTAACATTACAGTATATGAACACCCAGTTGTTGAAAAAGCTATGCTATATATATATCAGGAAGGTATTAGCTACAGCCTGAAGTCTTGTGTGATGCCAAATGTGTGTTTTATATCCCCTAAACAGTGGAGCCAGAAGCCAGAGATGTTCTCAGCTCGGGGTCTTCAGTGAAATTATCCCAAAGATATGCCCAAATATATGATTTAGGGCTTAACAGTAAATCAAGCTACCACTTTGTATATGCTTTTGCAGTATTTTTCTAAGTAATTTTTAAACTAGGATTTTTTTTTCCTTTTACTCTTCCTTCCTAGAAAAGACATGACTGGATAGCAGCCTGCATCTGGCATAACTGTTGCCTTCTCTTGTCCAAAAAATGGAGGGTTGTTATCATTACTTTGCTGGATCAGAAACTAGAGACCACCAGTCACTAGTGATAAGGATCCACTGATCACCTCATGGTTCAGCCAACCTTTAGGTCTTAGTTTAAATGTCACTTTTTTAGAAACACAAGATTCTCAAAAAGTTTGTATGTTATCGTATGTTGTGATTGTTTGATGTCTTAGGGTTTCATTGCTGTGAAGAGACACCCTGACCATAACAAATAAAGGAAAGCATTTAATCGGGGCTGGCTTACAGTTCAGAGGTTTAATCCATTATCATCATGGTGGGGAGCATAAAGACATAGTGCCAGAGAAGTAACATCTGTATTAGCAGAGAGCAGCAGGAAGAGAGAGTGGCTTGAGGTTCTGAAATCTCAAAGCCTACTTCCAGTGATACACTTCCTCCAACAAGGCCACACTCACTCCAATAAGACACTTCCTAATAGTGTTACTTAAAGGAATATGGGTGAAGGGTTACTTACAGGTGCAAAAATTAGTCAAAGACAGCTGTGTCACCAAGGTCCACTCCAGCATGAGCGACAGCGCTTGAAATATGGAAACCTGGCGTGCAGTGCACAGCCTGTAGCTCAACAGATTAGAGAGAGCCTCTCTCGGGAAGCTGGTTTCTGCTTCTTCTGGGCAGTCAGCTTGTCTGGGGGTGTCTGCTTATAGCTGCTGGGGGGGGGGGAACTAGAGAATCTGGTCAGTTTCAGGGAATTTCTAAAGCCATTGAGTTGCTTACTTCCTGAGCATAGTGAGCTTCCCTGCAGAGGGATGCTTCTCCCCACCTCTGCTCTCCCTGTTGTTTCACCTCCTTAATGACATCCCTTCTCAGTGGTTCAAACCTGCCTAATGCAGCGACCGTGTAATATGGTTTTCTCATGTTGTGGCAACCCCCAACCATAAAATTATTTTGTTGATATTTTATAACTGTAATTTTGCTACTGTTATGAATTTTGATGTAAATATCTGTGTTTTCTGAAGGTCTTAGGAGACCCCTGTGAAAGGGTTGTTCAACCCTCTTTGAGGGGTTGTGACCCAACGGGTTGAGAACCACTGTCTAAGCGATGATTTAGCTAAGAACTATGCCTGCTCTTCCAGAGCAGGTCCTGGTTCAATTCCCAGCAACCACGTGGTGGCTCACAACCATCTGTAATGAGATCTGGTGCTCTCTTGAGGAAGAGACCTCGTCAGTGGTCCTCATCAACTTAGACCATGGAACCCAATATAGACAAGTCCAACAGAACCGCCGTATGTGGGCTGCCCATGCATGCTTCAGCATTGCCAGGGCATAAATTCCAGTTTTTCTTTCAATCTTAACATAGTTTGTTTTCTCACTTCCTCTTTAAAATTCTTTAAGAAGCTTCTCTCCAAGATGGAAGGTTTTATTTAATCTCAGAGGAAATTGCTACCATCAGGGAGGGTGTGGTCCAGAGGAAATGGGTACTCCTGCTGCAGGAGATCAAAACTGCAGGGAAATGGACAGTGAGATACATTTAAACATTTAAAGGGTGCTAATGACTTTGAGTTTAAATTTTGGAAAATGAGGCTATGAGACTTAATGAGTGATAAGAAAAATTAATAGGAAAAGGGCAGCTCCGCCAGTGCAAGAAATCCAATTAGGTCAAATCAAAAATGCCCATCGTTTTATTAAGAATGATGTTTTCAGGTAGCTAAGTGCATGGCGGGGAGACAGGACAGCAAGGAGCCAATGCAGACCTGAAAACCACATGTTTCTGTTATGTTTTTTTTTTGTCTCTTTAAGAGACAGTCCACGTCTACTCCCTCCCCCATCTGCTGAGGCAGGCTGATCTTCAGCTTCCAGCCTGAGCTTGATCTCTTTTCCATCTTCCTCTCAGAGAGGCAGCTTCGCTTCTGCCTCTCTCCCCACTTCTCCGCTTCCCCCTTCTCTGTCTCTTTCTCCTCCTCTCTCTCTCTCTCTCTCTCTCTCTCTCTCTCTCTCTCTCTCTCTCCCCTTCCCCCTTCATAACCCCCTGAATAAATATTCAACCTCACTCTGCAAGTCATGTCTATCCATGTCTCTGTCTCCTGCCTGCCCGCCATGTGTCTCCCTGCCTGGGACCAGCCACTGCTTGGGGACTGGCTGCTCCCAGAGCCCACTGCCTGCCACCACATAGCCCGCCACCACCGCTCAGGCCACCACTCTGGAACCAGCAGCCATCTCTGCCTGGGACTGGCTGTTCCCAGGGCCCGCTGTCTGCTGCCACATGGTCCACTACCACCATTTGGGACCTACAGCATTTCTGCTGCCTACTGCTACAGGGATCTTGCAGCATTTTAAAAAAATTATGGAAGTTTCTCCTCTAGGAGCTCATTTAAATACCCTGTGGGAGTGGCCCTGATCCCTCCCTGGCATGCTGGGATTTGGAGTCCAGAGCAAAGCAACTCCCAAACCAAGGGCTGGGGCTATGCTCCCAACTTAACAATGAGTGTGCCCGACCCTCTTAAGCTGGGGGACTGGGGTGAATGCACTGCATAGGACGTCAGGGTTCTCCAGGGGCACACAAGAGTAAGTGTGTTGATGAATAGATTAAACAACTGAAAGAAAATGACTTAGATGATTATGGGAGCTGGCAGTTCTAAAGTCCATACAGCAGGCCAGTGGCTTAGAAACCCAGCCAGTATCTCCATGGACCCCTGCGGCATAATCTTCTTCTCCTCCCTCTTCCTCTTTTTCTTCAAGAAACCACCATATTTTCTCTCAAGGCTTTCAACCAATCACCTAAGAACCATCCACTGTGACTATCAATGCCCATTGAATGTGCAAAGTACTTATAGAAGCATCTAGACCATCACTCCCAGCAGTGAAAAGGCTTTTAAGTTGAGAAGAAAGTAAGGAGAACAGGGTCCCAAAAGTTAAGGAAGGACGGATCCCAATGTGGTGGTACATGTCTTTAACCCCAACAGAGGCAAAGGCAGGAAGATCTCTGTGTGCTTGAAACCAGCTTGGCCTATGTAGTGAGTTCCAGGACAGAGAGTCACTATCTCAACAAACAAAGCAAACAAACAAAAAAGCTAAGGAAGGAGACTTTTTTTTTAAAAGAGTGATTGGGGGGTCAAATGGTCCAGAAACACAAAGAGAATTCATAAGAATTCAAGAACTTTCCTGTTCTTGGTGAGCATTTTCTCTCTTGCACTTTAAATGTCTAGATTCTTCTCTGAAGAAGGTCTGATAGAGCCGTTTACACTAAGATCAGATCTGAGTTCATGGCTGTGGTTTGGGGACAGATGTTATCTTCTTTTCTACCTAGGATACCATGAAAATGACAGAAAATGGGGTGTGTGTGTGTGTGCGCACGCACACATGTTTGGACACATGTGTCAGTCTTGGGTCTACCATGTTCATTGACATAGGCCCTCATTGGTCTAGATTAGGCTAGACTTGATGGCCAATGATCCCCAGGAATCCTCTTGTCTCTGCTGCCTCCCCAGCATTAAGATTGCAGGTATGCAACACCATGCTTTGTGAGACAATGGCTCACTATCATGTCTGGCTGTCTGGTTGTCCTAGAACTCCCTATAGAGACCAGGCTGGCCTTGAATTCACAGAAATGTCCTGTCTCTGCCTCCCAGTTGCTAGGGTTCAAGGCTCGTACCCAGCTACA
The DNA here is from genome assembly GCF_000317375.1 of Microtus ochrogaster. Classification (NCBI taxonomy): domain Eukaryota; kingdom Metazoa; phylum Chordata; class Mammalia; order Rodentia; family Cricetidae; genus Microtus; species Microtus ochrogaster. The sequence continues at coordinate 65,270 of NC_022024.1, read as the reverse complement.
TTCCTTTTCTAGGGTCACCAACTGAAGTCTTCGTGGTTGGGCAACAAACACTTTCCCAAGGATTTTAAAACATGTATTAAAGTCACAGTGGCAAGAGAATAAGAACTTTAAACTACTCCTAGGGAAGAAAGAAAGAATAAAGAGTTTATCAAGAGCAAAGAAAGCAAAACAATCCCAGCACCTGCCCTAAATTCAGAGGAGATTCCCATCTGGATGAACCATGGGTGGTCAAGAACAGGGAGGGGGCACAAACAGCATGGATGCATAGAAGCAGACAGTGGAAAGGCAATGTGAGTATAAATGGGGAGATGAAGGAGAAGATGAAGAAAGAGAAGTCATTGTAATCGAAGCTCTGACCTGTCTCCTTTGGAGGGCAGAGCAGTTCAACCACAGACAGGAAGAGCAGAGAGCTTGGCACTTGTGGGTTCGGCAGAGAGAGTACCTGCCTAGACACTGTAGCACAAATTTTCTGGGCTGATTTACAGTTTTCCAGACCAAAGTACACATGGGCTGTGGAGGATTCATTTCAGAGACCATAGAATGAGGTACTGTCTTCTCAAGAACAGATCTCGCTTGATGTCTGCAGAGGAGAGCGTGTTCCATGCCTGTCACTGGCTTCCTAAACAAGATACTCACTGTGTCTGATGGAACCAATGGTGGTGGTCTGGCTGCCAGTCTGGAGGTGGTACAGATGTGGCCGGCTGGGGGATGGAGTATGGTGCTCTGACTGTGTCAGAGGGAAGGCGTGGGTGTGGGGGTTAGAGTCCGGAAGTAAATGTCTAGTCCTGCAAGGACCCACCACATCCATGACCACTTATTTTAAAAAATGTGATAATAAAAATTGCAGAATAACCCATCTGATACTTTCTCTCCTGAGTGCTGAGATTAAAGTTATGCACCACCATGCCCAGCTTTACATGTTTCTTCAAGTCTTTTCATAGTCAAAAAAACCCAAAGCTCTCACTGAAGTAGGGTCACTTGTTCACATCCAGGTAGACTACAGAATGTGTCCAGGGCCAATGTGAGAAACTCAATGAGACCCTGTCTCGAAAAGTAAAAGCCAAAAGTGCAATGGAGATTTAACTCAGTGATGGAAAGCTTGCCTGTCTTGTGTAAGGCTTTCCAACCTCAATTACCACTAACAAAAACAAAAAAAACAAAGAAAACAAGAACAGTATCATGACCCATAAGCACAGATAACAGATCTTCTTTTCATTCGCATGCACAGGGTGGGAGGTGGATCTTGGATTGAACACATCCTTGTGCATGCTAAACACATGCTCTACCTACTGAGCTTAGTTTGTCTGATGTTGCCATAGTACTTAATATATTCTGTGCCCACCAGACCGGACCAGCTTGCCAGCTGCCAGAAGAGAGCTGGATGACGCCTCTTTCTCTGATTCTCTGAAGATAGTGGTGTTTGTTGCTCAGCTGGCCTAAGCGACAGCTCCTGCAAGGCTGAGGTCAACACTCTAAGACCTGAATCCTGAGCTCTGACTGCAGCGGCCAGCTCGGTTCTTTGACTGCGGCTGTCTGAACAGTGCAATGTTCCCTGCTCGGCTTACAGAATCAGGAGTCGGGTGACCAGGGACTCAGGGTAAGCAATCAGGCATTAAAGCAGCTTATAGCTCAGAGCAAGGAGGAGTGGAAGAGGAGGCAAAGGGGGAGTATCCAGAATTAATGGCCTCTTTGATGGTGAACCCGAAACCAAATGTGGCCCAGTCCCAATAATCAGGTTGTTACCTTTGCTGTGGGAATAATAGTGATTCCTCTTTGGGTGTTCAGCAAATAATTGTCTGAGCATTTACAATGGGTCAGCATTCCAAAGGTAAGAAAGTCTGGAAAATGGATAGAGACACAGAGATAAAGATCAGGCGCGGAGTATTAAAGAAGTAACCCAAAATGAAAGAATGGTCAATGAAAGCAACTACATTGGAGACCCGGACAAGCTACGGAATTTGCTGAGTTCAATGAAAAATGAAAGGGACTCTTACTGAACAGTTAGGGCATCAGAGCGTTAAAACAAGCCTTGGCCTTTTAAAGTATAGAGTGGCCTGCATTGTTCATGAAGTTGGCCCTGTTGGAACATCCAATTTCCAGACAGTTATAGATCAGACCTGAGAATATACCTTGGTATTTATGAAAGGATTGCAATTGATAAATCAGAAGAAGCCTCAAGCTCTTACTTCACAGAGTAACATGATTATTATGAGACTGAGCATCATGGTGATGTGTGCGCATGTGTGTGCACGCACATATGCATGCACCGAGGAGTTAGCTCCTATCTACCTACATAGCAACACAAAGCACATCCACGACAGCTAATTTGAGGTTTGACTCTGAAGATGGTTAACTAGCTGAGATTCTTCTTTGGTGAGCAACGGCTCAGCAGTGTCTGTGCCCTGGGTACAACTTCAGACTCAGGTGTGTGAAGAAGAAACAGCTGAAAAGTAGTCACTTCTCCTTCTAGCAGCTGATACCCACTGCAAATACACAGCACCAGCTATTCCTGGGAAAGCATGCTTCAGGCCACTGGGAAGTCAAGAGCAGAAAATGTCATGGAATATGATAACAACTTTAATAAGAAGACCAATGCTTAATTAAAGAAACAATTAGCTTCATATGCAGGAAGGAACAAACAGGTGAAATAAGAAAAATGAATCTATGCATCAATAACTGTAAGTTTGGAGTTTGACTGTTCCTGGTTTGCAGGGAGAAACTTAATATTCCCACCTCCTACTCTACCTTCAGATGGGGAATGTTTGGAAGTCAAGGATGTAATTGGGCCATGGTATAAAGGGGTACATTTGTCTTGGTCAGGGTTACTATTGCTTTAATGAAACACCATGATGAAAAACAACTTGTAGAGGAAAAGGTTTGTTTGGCTTCCACACTTCCACACCACTGTTCATCATTGAAGGAAATCAGAACGGGAATTTAAGCAGGGCAGGAACCTGGAAGCAGGAGCTAATGCAGAAGGGGTGCTGTTTACCAAATTGCTTCTTATGACTTGCTCACCCAGATTTCTTATAGCACCCAGAATCACTAGGCCATGGATGGTTCCACCCACAATGGACCTCCACATCAATCATCAATCAATAAAATGCCTTACAGGCTTGCCTGAAGCCAGATCTTATATAAGGAGGCATTTCTCTATTGCAGCTCCCTTCTCTCTGATGACTCTAGCTTTTGTCAGGTTGACAGAAAGGATAGAACTTTTTTTTTTTAAAAAAAATAGAGCCAAGTCTCATTATGTATGCCTGGCTATCCTGAAACTCAGTATATAGACCAGTCTGCTCTTGAGCTCATGGGTATCTGCTTTCTGCTGCCTCCCTAGTTCTAGGACTAAAGGTGCATGCTAAAAAATACCCATTCCAAAGACGGAACTTGGGTACAGCTAACAAAGAGGCTAAAAGCCCTGACTTACCAATGACTGATCTGTTTGTATTTCTACCTCTTTTGGGTGTTGGTTCCTTGGGTTCTTTTCTTATCTGTTCAGCTAATGTTGTAAGAGACTTGAAGCAACAGTTTGCTTTGGAGGGATATCATGAGATATCCATCTAGAGAATCTTGGGTGGCAAAGGGCATGTCTGTTCCAGTTTTTCTTCAGAAATAGTCTTTCCTTGCTCCCTTTGGGTTGGCCCCTGTTGTTTCCCATTATCGTGAAATTGGGATGATCTAAGCTCTGTGACCTAGCAGCTTGGTCTAGTAGGAAGGTACCAAGCCTGCTATTGTCATAGGTCTTATGTCAGAAATACCAAAGGAGGGTCATGTCAAACCTACAAGACTGAGCTCCCCTAATAGGGCTAAAGAGCTTGAGGATGTACGGCCTTGAATCTGATATGGCTATAGACCAGTTGTTCTCAACCTTCCTGATGCTGGGAATATTTATTCAGTTCCTCATGGTGTGGTGATCCCCCCAAAATGCTGCAAGATCCCCTGCAGCAGCAGGCAGCAGAGATGTTGTAGGTCCCAAATGGTGGTAGCAGGCCATGTGGTGGAAGACAGTGGGTCCTGGGAGCAGCCAGTCCCAGGCAGAGATG
>NC_022024.1:58143-59130 GCF_000317375.1 Microtus ochrogaster | reverse complement strand
TGGATACTATGGGCCTGTAGGCTGAAGATGGATGCCCCAATAATACAAAAGAACTTTGTCCAGGCAGCAAGATGTCTCTGTCATTTCTAGAGTTTAGAAGTTTCTTATTTCTTGTTTACTTAGGTAGTAAACAAGATATATCCTGCTGGAGTCTTTGTTGGAGTTGAAGAATAGATAGGTAGTTATTGTTTTCCTTAGTTATGATGAAAGATAAAGTAGATACAAGTATTGTAATTCTTTCTTGATAACTGTTTTGTTATATGTAATTTTACTATGTTAAAGTTAAAGTCTTTCTTTTTTGTTTAAACAGAAAAAGGGGAAATGATGTAGGTGGGTCTTCTGTCTATGTGTTAATTTCATTGGTTAATAAAGAAACTGCCTTGGCTTTTTGATAGGGCAGAACTCAGATAGGCAGAGTAGACTGAACAGAATTCTGGGAGGAAGAAAGCAGAGACAGGCAGTTGCGATGAAGCTCTGGCCCAAGATGGATGTAGGTTAGAATCTTTCCGGTAAGCTACCACCTCATGGTGCTATACACATTAATAGAAATGGGTTAATCAAGATGTAAGAATTAGCCAGTAAGAGGCTAGAGCTAATGGGCCAGGCAGTGTTTAAATGAATACAGTCTCCGTGTAATTATTTTGGGTAAAGCTAGCCCACAGCTCCATCTATAAGGTTATTTCAATTTTTTTGTATCTGTTGAGGTTTGCTTTGCTACTGACTATGTGCTCCGTTTTAGAGAAGGTTCCATGAGGTCTAAGAAGAAGATATATTCTTTTGTCTTTGGGTGAAATGTTCTATAGGTGTCTGTTAAATCCATTTGTGCCATGATATCTGTTAGTTCTCTTATTTCTCTGTTAAGTTTCTATCTGGTTGATCTGTCCATTGGGGAGAATGGGGTGTTAAAGTCTCCTATTATTACCATGTGGTGTTTAATGTGGGATTTAAGCTTTAGTAATGTTTCTTTACATATGTGGGTGTTCTTGT
>NC_022024.1:16673-48493 GCF_000317375.1 Microtus ochrogaster | reverse complement strand
TAATATGAACAACATGTATTGTGTATATATGTGTGTGCACTTGTGTGGAGGCCAGATGTGATCTTCTGGATCTCTTTCTTGATGGCTTTCTACTTTACTTACTGAGGCGATGTATCTTGTGGAACCTAGAGCCCATCCATTTGGCTATCAAAGCTTGCCAGTTTCCAGGGAAGTCCCTTTCTACCCCCCACCTACCACTTCTCTATCTCCAGAGCACTGGGATTAATGGTGGCTGAAATTATCACCCCATTCCTCCATTCACAATTGTAACTCAAAATAAATATTTTACTATGAATTTTTAATTAAGTTAATTTAAGAAAAAAATGAAGGATGCAGATGTGGCAAACTGCATCTAGATAGGATGAGAATGATCCCTGTGAAATCAAAGAGAATCAAAGAGAATGAGATGGTTCTGCCAAAGATCCTTCCAAAGATGGGCTGAAGAGATTGCCCAGCCGGCAAAGGGTTTCCTGCAGAGGCATGAGGATGTGAGCTCAATCTGCAGCACTCCTCTAAAAAGCCTGCCACGGCATCATGTCTGGCCATCTCAGCACTGGAAAGACAGAGACAAATGGGTCCCTGGAGCTCACTGGAAAGCCATTCTAGTCAAATCTGTGAGTGCCGAGTTTAGTAAGAAACCCTGCCTCAAAACATAAGGTGGACAAGGGAGCAACTGCCAACGGAGCAGGCCTGAGCCAACAACCTCAGCCAGAGACCACTGTTGGCCAGGGCACGAGTCCGGGACATCCAAGGGAGCAGGCCCAAGCTAGAGATCTCTGTGGGACTGGGCCAAAACCAGGGACCCCCATGGGAGCAGGCCCAAGCCAGGGACATCTGTGGGAACAGGCATGAGCAAGCAAGCAACCTCAGCCAGAGCAGGCCCAAGGCAACAACCTCAGCAGGAGCAACCCCAAGCAAGCAACCTCCATGGGAGCAGGGCCAAATGACACTCAGGATTTCAGAGGGATGGCCTAGAGCCCTGAGTGAACCGGGAATACCAAGTGACTTCCAGGGTGACTGGAACCATGGCCCTGACTGTACCATGAGGGGTAACCATCTGAGCCGTGGACCCACTGGCACCTGGAAGATTGGTCACCAGAGACACAGCCCCAACTACACCATCAGAGGAAAAGATGGGTAGACAAGGTAAGAACACACTCAACAGCACAAAGAGCAACACGACACCAACAAAAACTAGTGGCCCTACAACAGCAAGATATGAATACCCAAATATAGAGGAAGTAGAAAAAAATGACCTAAAATAACTTTAGAAGAATGTTTGAGGCCCTTAAAGAGGAAATGAAAATTTTCTTCAAAGAAATGGAGGGAAAAACAAACAAAAAATTGGAAGAAATCCACAAATCCGTTTAAAAAAAAAACAAGAAAAAGCAATAAAACAAATGAAAGAAATGATTCAAGACATGAAAACCTAAATAGAGACAAGAAAAAAAACACAAACCAAGGGAATTATAGAAATGAAAATTATGAGAAAATGATCAGGAACTACAAATGTAAGCATAAACAGCAGAATACAAAAGATGGAAGAATCTCAAGTGCTGAAAATATAATAGAGGAAATAGACTCATCAGTCAAAGAAAACATTAAATCTAACAAAAGCTTATCACAAAATATCCAGGAAATGTGGGATACTATGAAAAGACAAAACATAAGAATAATAGGAATAGAAGGAGAAGAAGTTCAACTCAAAAGCACAGAAAAAATATTCAACAAAATAATAGAAGAAAACTTCCTCAACCTAAAAAAAGATATGCATATGAAGATATAAGAAGCTTACAAAATACCAAATAGACTGGATAAAAAAAAGTCCCCTTGCCACATAATAATCAAAACACTAAACATACAGAATAAAGAAAGAATATTAAGAGCTGCAAAAGAAAAAGGTCAAGTAACATATAAAGTCAGACCTATCAGAATTACACCTGACTTCTGAAATGAAACAATGAAAGCCAGAAGGTCCTGGTCAAGCGTTATGCAGACATTAAGAGGCCACAGATGCCAGCCTAGAATGCTACATCCAGAAAAACTTTCAATCATTTTAGATGGACAAACAAGATATTACATGACAGAATCAGATTTAACCAATAACTAGCCACAAACCCAATCCTACACAAAGTACTAGAAGGAAAACTCTAACCCAACGAAGTTAGCTACATCCACAAAAACACAGGCAATAGATGATCTCACAGAAGCAAATCCCAAAGGAGGGAAAGCACACACACATACACAATAACATCACCAACAATAAAAACTAAAATAATAGGAATTAGCAATCACTGGTCATTAATATCTTTTAATAGAAATGTACTCAACTCACCTATAAAAAGACACAGGTTAACAGACTGGATACGAAAAGAGAATCCATCCTTCTGTTGCATATAAGAAACACACCTTGGGGGCTGGAGAGATACCTCAGAGGTTAAGAGCATTGCCTGCTCTTCCAAAGGTCCTGAGTTCAATTCCCAGCAACCACATGGTGGCTTACAGCCATCTGTAATGAGGTCTGGTGCCCTCTTCTGGCCTGTAGGCATACACACAGACAGAATATTGTATACATAATGAATAAATAAATATTTGGAAAAAAAAGAAACTCACCTCAATCTCAAAGAAAGACAGAGTAAAGGGTTGGGAAAAAATTTTCAATTAAATGTACCTAAGAAACAAGATTGTGTAGCTATCCTAATATCTAACAAAATAGACTTCAAAAAATCAAAAGAGACAAAGAAAGACATTTCATATTAGTCACAGAAAAACCTATCAAGACGAAATCTCAATACTAAATGTCTATGCCTCAAATACAAATGCACCCTCATATGTAAAAGAAACACTACTAAAGCTTAAATCATACATTAAACCACACACACTAATAGTGGGAGACTTCAACACTCCACTATCACCATGGGACAGGTTTATTACACAGAAAATTAACAGAGAAATAAAAGAACTAACAGATGTTATGAATCAAATGGACATAATAGACATTTATAGAACATTTCATCCAAACGTAAAAGAATATACCTTCTTCTCAGCACCTCATGGAACCTTATCAAAAATTGACCACATACTCAGTAACAAAACAAACCTCAAGAGAAACAAAAAAATTAGAATAACCCCATGTGTCTTATCAGATCACCATGGCTTAAAATTAGGAATCAACAGAAATACTAATTCCAGAAAGCCCACAAAACATGGAAATTAAACAATGGGCCTGAATCATCAATGGGCTAAGGAAGAAATAAAGGGGGAAATCAATGACTTCCTAAAATTCAATGAAAATGACCACACAATATGCCCAAATTTATGGGACACAGGAAAGCAGTGTTAAGAAGAAAGTTCATAGCACTAAATGCCTACATAAAGAAGCTTGAAAAATTCCACACTAGTGTGTTAACAGAACATTTGAAAACTCTAGACCAAAAAGAAGCAAATTCACGCAGGAGAACTAGACAGCAGAAAATAATCAAATTGAGAGCTAAAATCAACAAAGTAGAAACAAAGAAAATAGCACAAAGAATCAATGAGACAAAGAGTTGGTTCTTCAAGAAAATCAACAAAATAGACAAACCTTTATCCAAACTAACCCAAAGGCAGAGAAAGAATATCCAAATTAACAAAATCAGAAATGAAAAAGAATGGGCTGGAGAGATGGCTCAGCGGTTAAGAGCATTGCCTGCTCTTCCAAAGGTCCTGAGTTCAATTCCCAGCAACCACATGGTGGCTCACAACCATCTGTAATGAGGTCTGGTGCCCTCTCCTGGCCTTCAGGCACACACAGACAGAATATTGTAAACATAATAATACTTTAAAAAAAAGAAATGATAAAGAAGACATAACAATAGACATGGAGGAAATCCAGTGAATCATTAAGTCATATTTTGAAAACCTGTATTCCACAAAATTGGAAAACTTAAAGGAAATGAACAATTTTCTGGATCAATATCACTTACCAAAATTAACTCAAGACCAGATAAGCATATTAAATAGACCTATAACAACTGAAAAAATAAAAACAGTCATCAAAAGTCTCCCAACCAAAAAAGAAGAAGAAGAAAAAGGAAAGAAAGAAAAAGAAAAAAAAAAAAACTCAGGGCCAGATGGTATCAGTACAAAATTCTACAAGATTTTCAAAGAACACAATAGAAACAGAAGAAACATTGCCTTACCCTAATACCCAAACCACAGAAAGATAATTACAGACCAATCTCCCTCATAAACATTGATGCAAAAATGCTCAATAAAATACTGGCAAATATGATCCAAGAACACATCAGAAAAATCATCCACCATGATCAAGTCAGCTTCATCCCAGAGATGCAGGTATGATTCAACATATGAAAAGATGTCAATGTAATCACCATATTGGAAAAAAAAAAACATGATCAGATCATTAGATGCTGAAAAAGCCTTGAACAAAATACAACATCCCTTCATGATAAAGGTCTTGGAGAGAGCAGGGATACAAGGAACATACCTAAACATAATGAAGGCAATATCCAACAAGCCAACAGCCAACATCAAACTAAATAGAGAGAAACTCAAAGCCACCCCACTGAAATCAGGAACAAGACAAGGTTGTCCACTCTCTCCATATCTACTCAATATAATTCTTGAGATCCTAGCTAGAGCAATAAGACAACAAAAGGAGATCAAGGGGATACAAATTGAAAAAGAAGACTCTCACTAGTTGCTGATATGCTAGTTTACATAAGGGATCCCAAAAATCCTACCAAGGAACTTGTACAACTCATAAACATCTTCAGTAATGTAGCAGGATACAAGATTAACTCAAAAAAATCAGTAGCCCTTCTTTACACAGATGATAAATGGGCTGGGAAAGAAATCAGAGAAACATCACCCTTCACAATATCCACAAATAGCACAAAATATCTCAGAGTAACTCTAACCAAACAAGTGGAAGACTTGTATAACAAGAACTTTAAATCTTTGAAGAAAGAAGTTGAAGAAGACACCAGAAAGTAAAAAGATCTCCCATGCTCTTGGGTAGGTAGAATTATCATAGTAGAAACGGCAATCTTACCAAAAGCAATCTACAGATTCAATGCAATGCCCATCAAAATCCCAGCAAAATTCTTCACAAACCTCGAAAGAACGATCCTCAACTTCATATGGAAAAGCAAAAAACCGGGATATCCAAAACAATCATGTACAATAAAGAACTTCTGGAGGCATCACAATCCCTGACTTTAAACTCTACTACAGAGCTACAGTACTGAAAACAGCCTGGTATTGGCATTAAAACAGACAGCAGGATCAATGGAACTGAATCGAAGACCCAGATATTAATCCACACACCTATGAACACCTGATTTTTGACTAAGAAGCAAAAAATATAAAATGGAAAAAAGAAAGCATATTTAACAAATGGTGCTGGCATAACTGATACCAACATATAAAAAAAATAAAATTAGATCCATATCTGTCACCATACACAAAACTCAAGTCCAAATGGATCAAAGACCTGAACATAAAGCCAGCCACACTTCAGTGGCTTATAGAAGAGAAAGTAGGAAATACACTCGAACGCATTGGCACACAAGACCACTTCCTAAATATAACCCCAGCAGCACAGACACTGAGAGAAACAGTTAATAAATCGGACCTCCTGAAACTGAAAAGCTTCTGTAAAGCAAGGACACAGTCAACAAGAAAAACAGCAGCCTACAGAATGGGAAAAGATCTTCACTAACCCCACATCAGACAGAGGTCTGATCTCCAAAATATACAAAGAACTCAAGAAATTGGTCATCAAAAGAACAAATAATCCAATAAAAAAATGGGCTATAGACCTAAACAGAGAACTCTCAATAGAGGAATCTCAAATGGCTGAAAGACACTTAAGGAAATGTTCAACATCCTTAGTCATTAGAGAAATGTAAACCAAAACGACTCTGAGATTCCATCTTACACCTGTAAGAATGGCCAAGATCAAAAACACTGATGACAACTTATGCTAGAGAGGTTGTGGGAATGCAAGCTGGTACAACCCCTTTGGATGTGTGGAGATTTCTCAGAAAATTAGGAAACAACCTTCTCCAAGACCCAGCAATACCACTTTTGGGTATATATCCAAAGGATGCTCAATCATGCCAAAAGGACATGTGCTCAACTACGTTCATAGTAGCTTTGTTTGTCATAGCCAGAACCTAGAAATAACCTAAATGCCCCTTGACCGAAAAATTGATAAGGAAAATGTGATACATTTACACAATGAAGAAAAAAATGATGACATCATTAAATTTGTGTGGCTAATGGATGGATCTAGAAAACATGATATTGAATGTGGTAACCAGACCCAGAAAGACAAATATCATATGTACTCACTCATAAGTGGCTTTTAGACATAAAACAAAAAAAAATGAAACAAAATGAAAAAAAGCATCCTACAGTTCACAATCCCAGCCTAAACAGCGAAGAGGACCCTAAGACATACATGGATCTAATCTACATGGGACATAGAAAAAGACAAGAGCTCCTGAGTAAATTGGGAGCATTGGGACCATGGGAGAAGGTAGAAGGGGAGTAGGGAGTTGGGGAGGGGAGGAAAGAAAAATATCTAGCTTAATAAAAATAATAAATAAAAATAATAAAAAATGTAAGAAACGTAAGGTGGAAAGTGATTGACAAAATACTGAATGTTGACCTCTGACCTCCACACATACTATCACACATGTGCATACACACCCTTAATCATTCACACACGTATATGAACGTGTACATCCACCCACCCACTCACACACACACAAAATCCGGAGAAATAAGACCTGTTAACGGACCTCTACTACGGCACAAGGGAAGAAGGCCATGGTCCATGGGATCCTGAGCTAGACAGAAAATCCAGGTAAAATGGCATTGGAGGCACAGTATATCACATACTAATACCGCCAGTCTATTATGGTTGTTCTGAACTCATGCTCCTTGGCAACGTTTTAAGTATAATTAGGCGTCGCCTATCAGCTATCATGCTCTCTCATTAGGGCGCTATGAACATCTGGTTTCCTTTGTTGTTTATTATGCAGTAACAATTAATTAATCGACATTCTGGTTTTCGAAACATAAGCTCACGTGGGTTTGCACCCTTGTTCTGGCAAGCTTGGTTCTGAGCCTACGAGACCGGAGATAAGGGTGCTGCCTGAAGGTAAACTTGCCAAGATGATGTCATCCGTGTGCTGCCGCAGAGCCGGCCTGCCGGCCTTCCTTCCTTGGGAGCTGTTTGACTGTATTGCCTGTAGTAAACTTGAGAACACAGCAGTGGGTCAGATCACAAAGATTCACATCCATTTAGCAGTTACATGAGCTTGGGGAAATTCCTTAATATGTCTGTGCCTCAGATTACTCACTGGAAAAGAGAAATAATACCTTCTTCTAAATAATATTGTTGGCAGTAGACAATGCACATAAAGCATAGGAACTAGCATATGATAAACATCCAAAGACTGGCGGTGGTTTCTTCTCCAGCCTCTTCTGCAAGACTTCAATTACTATAAGGAATAATTGAATGAAATGTACCCACTCTCTGCTTTCCCCACAACTCCAAATTGGTGTTTAAGCTGCCTGCTGACATTTCCCTCAGGCCCCTCAAAGTGAGCATGTCTAAAATGGAATTCATCAACACCCTTCCACCCACTGTGCCCCATTTGCCAGCCAACACGTTCCATCTCTCACCTATGAGTCCCTAATGGTAGCTTGTGCTGTGATAATCCCAGGCATCTGGGCCAATTAGGAGCCTCTGCTAGGTCTCACCGCACTGGAATATCCCGTCTATCTCAGCCCTCAAACCTTGACTTCTCTCCCATATATGGCTTCCTCCCGAGAGTCTCTGCAGTCATCTATAGTGCAGACAGCTGCAGGAGCTTTCTAAGAGAGGTTTCCCCACTTCAGCTTGTCTTCTACAGTAGCACCTCAATTCTCCCTTGTTTGTAGAGGTTGTCGAACATCACTCACACTTCTGCTTGCATGATCAACTCCAGACCTTTCACATTCCGACTGCAATTTGCTTCCTCTGCCCCACCCCCTCCAAACCGACCTGTTTTCAGGCTTCCAGAAATGTTTTGACCTCCATTTTGTGGTTTTTGATTTTCTTTGAAATGGGGTCGTGTTCTGTAGTCCTCCCTAGTTTAGAATTCACTCTGTAGCGTTCCTGGTGATCCTCTTGCTCCACCTCCATGTCCTGGGATTTGGACTTACTTTGCCCTTGGTGTGTCCTCTCTTCTCTGAGCCTCAGTTCTCTCCCCTGACAAATCTCCCACTCAGATCTGATGTTCCTCTCAAACATCACCTCCCCTGAGATGGATCCTCAGGGTGAAAACACTCATGTGAAGATGAGGTTGCCACACCACATCCACTCGGCACTAGTGCACAGAGTCTACCTTCCACCAAGTTCTGTAGGAATCCTGGTTCCAGTGTCACACTTTTCTATTGCACACTTTCCTTAAATACAAGGTTTGAAGGTTCTGACATTGACATAGCATCTCTAATCTTAAAAAAATAAACAAGGGCCAATGGGATGACTCAGCCAGTAAGGGCACTTGCTGCCAAGCCTGGACACCTGAACTCAATTGGGACTCATATGGTGGCAAAAGAGAGCTGACTAGTTACCCTCTAACCTTCACATGGGGTTATAGGCTCACAAGTGCTTACACACACAATCAATCAATAAAATTAGAACAAAACAAAACAACAACAGGGTAGTTGAGAAGGCTCAGTGAGTAGAGGCTTTTGCTGCCAAGCCTGACTACTTTAGTTCAATCCCTAGGTCTCACTTGGGAGAAGAGACCTGACATGGGTCAGTCCCATGGGTAGCCCTCGGACCTCCACATGCATACCATGGCAATAGTATCCATGCAAAAATCAAAAGAAATAACAAATAGGTCTGGGCATGATGACATACACTGCTAGATGGCTAAGGCAAGATTGTCACAAGGCCAAGACCAGCCTGGGTTACATAGCAAGACCCAAAAAACAACCAACTAACAAATAGAAATAATAAAATCAAAACCATTTCTAGAGCTTGCCTTTTCTGTTGCTTCATTTTGCCTTGCAGAATCCTTAAAAAGGGCTTCTGTGGTGTAGGTGGGTCATCTGTCTATGTGTTACTTTCATTAATTAATAAAGACACTGTTTGGCCTTTGATAGGACAGAAAATTAGGTAGGCAGAGTAAACAGAACAGAATGCTGGGAGGAAGAAGGCAGTGAGTCAGTCACCATGATTCTCCTCTCTAAGACAGACACAGGTTAAGATCTTCCCTGGTAAGCTACCACCTCGTGCTGCTACACAGATTATTAAAAGTGGGTTAATCAAGATGTGAGAGTTAGCAAGTAAGAGGCCAGAGCTAATGGGCCAGGCAGTGTTTAAAAGAATACAGTTTCCATGTAATTATTTTGGGTAAAGCTAGCCATGCGGAAGCCAGGTGGGAACGCAGCCCACCACTCTAACAACACTTCTGTGAGATCTTTTGTCCCCTGTCCTTACCACTCATTTTCTGGAACCCATACCTGTGGTGTAGTCAGCAATTGTTGTAAGATAGCTACTGTAAACCCCAAGGTTACATTATTTACTGGAAAAACCTGCTTCTAGCTATGGTGTGGCTGAGCCCTAGAAATACTTTTAATCCAAGAGCTTTCTGCTTGAATATTGTAACAAGACTAAATAAAATCAACCATTGGTCAAGAGGTGGAGCAAACAAACAACTGACAGAAAAAAACATAGAGTAAGAGGAAGTCAGGAAGATGGAGAGAGATGCACAGGAAACAGAAGGGAGGGACATCTGGTTGGGGGAGCTTTTCGTTTGAGAGAGTATAATGGAAAGCTCTTTTTCTGGGATGATGGTGGAAGAGGAAGCCGTTAGGTGCTTTCTCTGCCTCTCTGAGCTAGCAGGTTTTCACCCCAGCATTTGGCTCCTGGGTCTTAATTGATAGGTTATATATTATCTATTGTTATAGAACAACAGAGACTTAGTTAAAAACAGCAACCAATAATCTCCTAGTTGCAATGACAAAGGGCATTTCTCTGTCTTCATTAGTCTCAATGCTTCCTCATTGGCTCTCATTGGCTCCCATTGACTCTCATGCACAGACAACGACAGAGTGTGGTAATGTTTCCTTACAAATTGGTATCCAAACTTCTAGGACCTGCTCCCGTCTACTCTGTGGTTCTTTGCTGAACAGTTTCTTTTAGAATCACGGTCTTTATTGCCACTCTTTCGACTGCTCTGATAGCAGTCACTGTTCGAAGACTTACCTACTCACACCTCTAGCTCCGCCTCTCCATAAATGTCACTTGAAAGTCAACAAACATCAAAATGAAGATGCCACAAATGGCACCCTTAGTTTTCTGTATCAAAGTTGTTCCTTCAGTCATTTCTCTTCTTACTCTACCATTATGTTTCCAATAGTTTGGGGGTCAAAACCCTTGGTGTTAGCCATAATTCTTTTTTTTTTTCTTACGTCTCTTATCTGGTCTGCCAGAAAACAGTATGGATTTAAACTGCAAGATAAGATGGACCATGTGCCCTCTTCCCGGCTGCAATATGCTCCTTGCCATCATGTCTCCTCCGTTGAGTCATTGTGAGAGCATCTTACTGTATAACTCGTGTCTCTGCTTCCTCCCTCTTTTTTTTTTCTTTTGACAGGATACAATGTTGTGCTGGCTCTCCCAGAGCTCACTGTATAGACCAGGGTGGCCCCAAACTCACAGAAATCCCCTGACTCTGCCAACTGAGTGCTAGAATTAAAGGTGTGTGCACCACCACACTTGATTATTGGCTTCCAGTCCCACTGCTTACATCACCATATAGCAGCCACCTAGCTCCTGGCCGTCAGATTTGGGAGGCTGGGGCAGTAGGCAAGGGTGTGTGTTGTTCTTGCAGGACCTCAGCACCCACTTGTAACTCCAACTCCAGGAGACTGAATGTCCTCTTCTGGTCTACGAAGGTACACAAACATAAATTTAAAATAATTTTTTAAAAAGTTAACCGATTACATTGTTTGCTTTCTCAAAGTCCTCTGATAAGCTTATCTCACTTAGAATCAAGTCAAATGTCCCAGAAGATTGGAGCCTTTGCGATAGCCACATAGTTTCTCTCTCACCTCAACCACACCACTCCTCAGCAAAGTTTGTCTGATTACCTGTCCCTATTACAAATGAAAATCACCATCACTCTGTTCCCTTAACTTGCCTTCTGTTCCCCACAGCACACATGACGATATGCTTATTCATGAGTATTTACATCCTGGTTTAGTGTTTTTTTTATCTGAGATACGAGTTCCCAAAAGGCAGATGGACCTTTGTCCACTGCTGTGTCCTCACTTCCTAGAACAGTGTCTAGCTCTTTGCATCTTTGCTTGGGCCAATGTCACAAAGTGCCATACACTGAGTAGCTTAAATAACAGAAACTTGGCTCTTGTAGTTCTGGAGACTATAAATCCAAAATCTAAGTACTCCTCATGGCAGTTGTGAGGAGGAGGTGTGTGTGAGACCTAGCTAGGCTTATAGATGGCCATTTGTCCCCATTGTCTCTTTGTCTTCCATGTGTGTATCTGTGTTCAAATGTACCCCTTGGTATAAGTACCCAATCATATGGGTTAGTGCTCACTCTCGTGGACCTCTTTGGCATGTTTTATCTCTACAACAATCCCCTCTCAGGCTGAGAGGTGTAATCCGTGGTAGAGAGGACTTGCATAGCATTGGTAACACCCGGGCTTGGATGCCTAGTGTTGAGGGAAAACCCTACCTCAAAATAAGATGGCAGAAATACTGGCAGTTAGGATTTCAGCTTACAAATCTGGGAAGATTGGGCACAACATGTAACAGAGCTCAGCTACTTTCTTTTTTGATTTTTATTAGATTTCTTCATTTTATTGTATTGTGGATACTTTGCCTGCATGAATGTATGTGTGCCATGTATGTGCTTGCCACCCTAGGAGCTCAGAAGAAGGCACCAGATCCCTTGGTGTTGGAGTCATGGATGGTTGGCAATACCATGCGGGTGCTGGAAATTGAAGTTGGGTTCTCTGCAAAAGCAACAAATGCTCTTAATGGACCCTCTCTCTAGGCTCCTTGATGACTTTTCCATGGAATATACAGAATCCTAAAGGTTGAGTGGTGAGATAATGGAAGGTCCTCAGCAGAGCTTTATGGAATAAAAACACCAAACGCTGCCTGTGAGCACAGCATGGACTTGTTCTCCCCAGTTTATTGTTCATCTCTTATCTTCTCATGGCCAACTACAATACAGATTATTAAACAAATTTTCATTGAGTAAACAAACTCCTGAAGGTTGAATGATGAATATCAGAAGAGCCTTGGGTTCAATAACACAAAACCAGTCAGAGAGCAAGCAGAGCAGGTAGTTGCTCTCCCTAATTTAGTTTGTCTTTTGTCTTTTTACACCCAGTCTACAACACATTCGGTCTACAAATTCTCAGGAGCACACTGAACTCTATGAATTCCAAGGTTGAATCAACCCACTGAACTAGAGGAGAACCAACTAAATGGGTGCTCTTGTGCCTATTGTTGACAATAGGGACCCTGTGTGGAGTGGATTAATTTAGACATAAGTTATTATCCTGCAGTCACCCAAATAATGCTAAGGGTTAAAGCATGGATAGAGGAGGATGGCAAAGAAACAACCTGGAGCTGGGCCATGGTGGTGCACACCTTTAGTCCCAGCACTCGGGAGACAGAAGTAGGAAAATCTCTGTGAGTTCAAGGCCAGCCTGGCCTACAGAGCAAGTTCCAGGACAGCCAGAGATACAAAAAGAAACCCTGTCTCAAAAAACATCTTAAAAAGAAGAAGAAGAAGAGGAAGAGGAGAAGAGAGAGAGAAGTGAAGCAAACTGTGGTCTTCTAACCACTGGGGACGACGGTGAAAAGGTCATCAGAGTTGTGACCTGGACTAGAGGTCAGTGGAGAATGTCTGTTTTTTCTTGCTTGGCATAGCTCTTCTCTTTGCTAGTTTCCAAATCACACATGAGAATAAAAAATAGCAATATAAAACCCTGCTAAAAATCAATTAAGGTGCTTCTGAGAAAAAAGACAGGGAGCAAGTACGTAGATTTAAAAAGAAACCAGTCTGTATTTGAAGGGACTTCATTACATACAGAATTGCTTAAGACCTCTGAGCACACAGACAGGGAGACGAAACGAGGAATCTAAGTCTCTCCATGTGGGATCAATTATTCACAACTTTGCAAAATATCTTGTGGCAGAACAATATTAATTTTGTTACAACACCGGGGTCCACTTATGTAAATCCTGCTCGGTGGCTCTGGTGTCCCAGTAAATTAAAATTTAGAGCCAAACAAACCTAACACTTACTTAGTGATGTGCCTCCTTACGGTGGTGCATGGAGACGCGACGCAAATGCAAAGTAACTCTTCTGCGTGGTTTTAATTAGCGCCTTCCTCGGTCTCAGCGGGAGTGGCGAGATGCAGCTGGATGGAGAGTCAGGTGCAAAGCAGCTGAGCAGCCCCCTGTGCTGGGGCCCTTTTGAGAAAACTTTGAATTCCAGGACCCTGGTGTCCCCAGCAATAGGCAGTTTCCCTGGTCCTGAGGCGACACACAGGCTCCCCTGCACAGTGTGGATTCTGCACCTGGTATTCTACTCGGCAGATCCCTCTGTAAGGAGTGCTCCCACGGGGTGCTCCCACCTTTCCTTCATGCCTCCTTAGATCCCCCCCCTCTCTCCCAATTTCAGCTAAGGAATAAGCAAGGTACAGTCACTCCTCTCATCTTCATGACAGCTTATGGGTGAGAATTGCTGAGAAACAGGGTGGTGGTGGTCCTCCCCTTCAATCCCAGCACTCTGGAGGCAGAGGCTGATCTCAGCCTGGTCTACAGAGAACTACACAGAGAAACCCTGTATCAAAAAAACCAAACAACAACAACAAAAAAGAATTACTCGGAGTAAGAAATTCTAGACCACGATGAACTCCCCACCCATATGCCATGTTCTTTCTACACTCTGCAACCCCTTTCAGTTCACAGGCCAGAGTGGGAACAAGAAACAAGAGAGTCAGAGAAGCAGGCACAACAGAAGAGGCCCTGGATGGTATGTTGTCTCTGCACAGTGAGGAGACAGATGGTGGCCTGAGGTGGCACATTGCCGGTCGGAGAGGACAGGGTAAGAACAAGTCCCAACATGTGAACGAAGCAGTAACAAAGATGCAGGGGCTTTGCACCAGGTGTGGACCTAAGCAGGGAGGACTGAGAATATAGAGGCTGTCAGAATGAAAATGAAGATGCTCGTCAAGTTCTAAACAAAAAATATTAAAGCTAGGGGGCCCTGGAAGAGGGGCTCTCACGGTGTCCTGGCTAACAAGGGCCTTGCTCAAGGGCCTCTACAACCTCACACTAAACAATGATTCTGCAAGAACACTTGATCTGCAACTTTGTGTTTGAACTTGGACTGGCCCTTGAATACCCTTGTCCGCTAATCTGCCTGGCCAAGGGGTTATTGAATCAAAAGATTTTGTGTGATCTTCCTCATTTTTGCATTTTCAAACTCCCTTTCTGGTAACTCTAGCAACACACACACTAAAAGCTGCCCCTTGCCCCCCACCTTGGACACACTCAAAGTTACCATGGACACACATTCTCCTTGCAATGCTGTTGCTCCCAAGCAGGCTTGTTGACCTCTGGAGAACCTTTGTGCTCATTGTTTGGCTTAGCAAAGGCCTCTCAGATTCTGGGGAGCAGGTGCTGCACAAGATGATCTGAAAATTTCCAGCTCCTTATTCACCCTTGACAAAGTGCCTCTCACACTGGTTTCACGTGGTGCTTGGGTACAGAAAGAGAAACTCTACAAATTGGATAATAGCAACTAGATTTCTTTATCCAGTGTTCTTATCATTGTGCTGAAAGACAGGTACACACCACACAGAAGCATTAAATGTGTTTGACCTGCAGCTTCAAATAATATTCCTTTCTTTTTGTTTTATCTTAGTCTTAGCATTATATTATGTTTACTAATTTACTACAAAAGGTCTTTGAAACAGAACCCAGGAAATAGTCAACTGCAGGGAAATTTGCCTAGACTTGCTGAGTTTGCCAGTATTCCTGTTTAATCTCTAGCCACTTGTAATGGTTTGGACCTTTTTGGTTTTTTAAGGATTTATTTATTTATTATGTATACTGTGTTCTGCCTGCATGAATGCCTACAGGCCAGAAGAGGGCATCAGATCTCATTATGGATGGCTGTGAGTCACCATGTGGTTGCTGGAAATTGAACTCAGCACCTCTGAGTGAGCAGTCAAACCTCTTAGCTGCTGAGCCTCTCTCCAGCCCATGGTTTGGATCTTAAGTGTCCCCTAAGAGTACATTTGGTCACCAACCTGTGATGCTCTTGAAAGGTGATGCGATGCTTAGAACTGTGATGGTTAATATTGATGATTAAAAGGACTGGAGCGATGGCTCAGCGGTTAAGAGCACTAACAGCTCTTGAGAGGTCCCAAGTTTGGGTCTGGCACCCACCTAGTGGCGAGGTTCACAAGCCCGATTCCAATTACATTGGTTTCTGGCTCCCTCTTCTGGTTTATATAGGCACTGCATGTATGTCGTGCTGATGATACACACGCAGGCAAAAAAACACTCGCACATAAAATAAAAATCTAAAAAACATATTGACCATCAGATTGACAGGAACTAGATCACCTAGAAAGCAAGGCCATGGCATGTTTGTGAGAATTTTCTAGATCCACCCTAACGTAGGTGGTGCTATGCTGTGGTCTGGGCTGCGCTGATGCCTGAAGGAAAAGGAGAAGGTGAACTGAGCACCAGTGTTCAGTGCTCTCTGCTTCCTGTCCGTGGATGGATTGTGACCAGGAGCCTCGTGCTTCTGCCACCATGGTTTCCCCAATGTGATGGACTGTACGCTCTCAAATCGAAAGCCAGAGTTCAGCCTCCCCCACCCTGCCTTGCCCTCCCTTCAAGTTGCTTTCACTGGCATTTTGTCATAACTCTGACAACAGCAGCACGGGCAGTAGTGTCTAGAGGAAGAGGCATGCCCTTGAAACAGCTATTGAGACCGGGTCCCTCTTTTTATTCTCTTCGTTTTCCAGCAAGAGATGAGCAGCTTTCCTCTCCCCATGTGAGTCCCCAGTTTTGCTAACTTAGCACAAGCCCAAAGGCAACGGGGACAGCAGCTCTTGACCTGGATCCTGAGACCATGGACCCAAGCAAGCTTTCCTTTTCGTACGTTGTGCCTCATTATCTGAAAGCTAACACACAGCCCTTCAGAAGTCTCTCTTCAATGCCTTCATTCTCTGGTCCTTTCTAGGTGATGCGATTTGCAAAACCACCTCTTCTCCTACCTATGATGCTGGGGCCATTCTCACGCCTCCTCAATATTCTGCTGAAGTTTTCACCATCTATTGTATCCTTCTGAAAGTAAGTAACAAGTACGGCTTTTAACAGTCCCATGATAGAGATCAACCAACATCAAATCAAAATGACTCTTTCTGGTAGGTGTTCAATAAGGTAAAAGATGGGGTCTCACTGTGTGGCCCTGACTAACCTGGAATTCACTATGTAGATCAGGCTGTCCTAGATCTCACAGGGTCTATCCCCAGAATTGAGAAATAAATTTCTCTTCGGGTTTAATGCTGAGGTGGGAAGAAAATTCTCTCGGTGAACTTTTTCTTATTAAAGAAAACTGAGTATTGTTTCATCAGAGCACAGAAAGTGAAATGTCTCATGAATGCTGTTTTCACTCAGGCACCATACCACCCTGAGAGAGGCAAAACAGTACCTGGAGTTCACCAAAGACAGCAGGACTCGCTGTGCCCAGGATGGTATTTTCACACAAGTTGTGAATATAGAAAGCTTGCCAGCAGCGGGTAGCTCTCTGGATGACAGAACTGCCAGCTTATTGGATGTTGTAACCGGCAACTTCTCAGCTCCAAGACCTCATGGATGATGGTTCTTGAAAATAGGAAGTGAACTTCTGTTTCTCCAAACTGGTAGTGATCCATGTACCAAGCAATCGGTTTGGTGGTGGGACACTGGGGGCCCAACCCTGTGCTTCAGAATTGCTAGGCAAGCCCTCTGTCCTGGAACTGAATTCTCAACCCTGTATCATATAAATTAAAATGACTATAAGAGAAAACAAACAAACAAACAAAACAAAACAAACCCAAAAATCCCCCCTTTTTTTTTACAATGTTAAAAATAAACAAACGAAACCCCACCGTCACTGTGGAAAACCATCGCAGGTACAAGCAGAATCATTCCTGCTCCAAACCGGGGAGCCCAGATAACTGGCTGTACAGGCATAGAAACAAGTCCTGCAATGTCACACCACCATCATTTTCTGAGCAGAAACTGTCCTACACATAACCTTGCGCCCGACGGTTCAGGCGGCTGTGTTCTTTCTTTAGTCTGACACCTGCTCCGAACTCAGTGCCAGGCTCCGCTCTCAGCTCACGTGAACATATTTCACCCTCTCCACAACCTGTGTCTGGGTAAATTCAGGGAAAATATCAGCAGGACTTGCCCAAAGTCACCCAGAGAAGCTTCTGTTGAACTAGAGCTCTGTTCCAGAAGATTCTGCTTCAGGGTGTGAATGCTCGGATACATTTAACATGGCTCCTGCTACATTTAACATGGCTCCTGCTACGTTTAACATGGCTCCTGCTACATTTAACAGGGTTCCTGTTTTAAATGGAGATCTAGGAAAGAATCCAAGATAGACCAAACTGGAAATTAGGGCAGAGGCTGGGCAGATCTGGGATGGGGGTAATTTTCCTCCACTGCACCCTCCCACTGACAACAAGGGAGAATCAAGCACCCACCCTTCCAACCCCACACCCCTAATTCCCTGTATTGTAATCTTCTCATAGCCATGGCGCTTGCCAGCCAACCCTTACGCTTATTTGCAATATTTCTGAGTACTGTTCATGCCCTCTCCCACCTCAGTAAGATACAAGAACCTAAAACAGGCTGCTTGTTTGGTTGGCTGTCTGTGGTAGCCCTACCATCCAGAACCATGGTGTGCTCTCGGTATGTATTAAATGAACAATGCCTGCCGCTTGGTGAGTTACCTGGGATATCAAACTAAGATCCTCAAATTCATAGCACAAAGTCTAGTGGGTGGCCATTGGGAGGCAAGAAGAGTCCACAGAGTGTAATGGAGTGTGGAGTGCCATGAGATTGTTATTGGTACTTTTAACAACCAAGGAATTGTTCTCAGAGTACGAGGTGTCTGCTATCAAGGTGACACACCTCTGGCCCAAGGAGATTATCACTTAAGTAAGACAATCTCAGGAGACAGAATGGCATCATAGGAAGGGGGCAGCAGGAAGTGGGGAGAAGGGAGTTTCTGGTTTCCATTTTCCTTGTCTTCATAGGTCTAGTGTTTCACTCTAGGCCCTTTTGATCCCCTTGGTAAAATCATATCATTACAACACTTGATTCTAGAAGAATCTTAAAAAGAAATGTGTACGTGTGTGTGTGTGTGTGTGTTGTGTGTGTGTGTGTGTGTGTGTGTGTGTGTGTGTTTGGTGTATAGGCTGTAGGGTGTCTTGGCTCATTCTCCACCTTTCTTTCTTTTTGAGACAGGTCTCATTATGTAGCCCTGACTGTCCTAGAATTCATTATGTCGAACAGGCTGCCCTCACAGAGACCCACCTGCCTCTGCCTTGTGAGTGCTAAGATTAAAAGTGTGCACCATCCATCACCATGCCTGGTACCTACTTTCTTTCTGGAGTCTCTCACTGAACCTGGAGGTTACTGAATTGACAAAATCAGCAGCCCAGCAGGCTCAGGGGTCTCCCTGTCTTCCTCCTCAGCACTGGATTTTCAGGCATGGCTACTTACATGTGCGCTAAGAATCTGAACTAAGTACTCATGCTAGCACAGCAGACTGAGCCATTTTACTGTCTCCCCAACTCCTCTAGTGGACTCTTTAATTGCATAATTTTAGAAGGCTGTAGAAGGTCTGGAGTTAAACGACACTGCTGTTTAGTGGAAACCCATTTTCTATGTATGCTGAGCAAGGGCCCCCCACTTTCAATCTCCAGTAGAAAAGATCAGACTTAGAACTCTTCCCGTGGAGCCAAGCCCTACATCTCAGGCAGAACTAGCGCAGCAACTCTTCATGCTCTTTACATTCTTTGAGCCAGGCCCTGGTGGCAGGCCTGGGCAGGAACTCTCTCCTCCTTTTCAGCGGATCCTATGCTAGGAGAGGCCAGTATGGAAAGACAGAAATGTTTGGAGAGCTGCATTAAACATAACAGCTGCTAACGGTCATTTCTTACAAGTCCTTGAGATCAGTCCATGGTGGGGCCTTAGTAAACCCAAAGAGGGGACTCTTTACTCAGAGGGTGTCTCGTGACTATATGACCTTAACCCAAAGGTGAATTGGAGGAGAGATACTTTCAGACATACTGTGGTAGTTTGAATAAGAAATAACCCCACCCCACCCCACGTAGGCTCATTTATTTAAACACTTGGTCTGTTTCTGGTTGTTGGTGCTGTTTATGGAGGATGTAGAGCCTTTCTTTGTGCGGTAAAGCTTGCTGGAGGAAATGTATCACTGGGTTCAGACTGTCAACTCGTGTAGCCTGGCCCCGCCTGCTTGGTGTTTTCATTTGAAGATGCCACCCCCAGTTGCTTGCTGCTGCACCTTCCCCCACCCCACCCCATCACAGTAAGCACAAATAAACTCTTCGTTCCATAACTTGCCCTGGTCATAGTATTTTATCACAATAAGAAAGTAACTAGAATACATTTATCATTAAAAATATAAGCAACTGGGGCTGGAGAGATGGCTCAGTGGTTAGGAGCACTGGCTGCTCTTCCAGAGGACATGGGTTCAATTCCCAGCATCCACATGACAGCTTATAATCATTTGTGGCTCCTGTTTCACATTTTCTGGTCTCTTTAGCCAGGCACACATGGCACACAGACATGCATGCAGGCAAAATACTCACACACATAAAAAAAAAAAAATCCTACTAGGAAAAAAACCCTTAATTGTAGAACAAGAGGCTAAAAAAATAATCTGTCCAGGATCACACAGAAGTCAGACTGAAACCTGAGTTTCCATCTACAGTGTCCTTGTTCTGGATTCAAACCCAATTTTCTCTGCTTTAAAATATTCAGAGATAATGAAAATATCTGCTAAATAGAGGTGCTTAAAATCTGCTAAATGTATGGGTGCCTAATAAGTACTCTCCCTAAACCCCCATGAAAAGCCAATGAGGTAACCCTAGTGAAACCCCAAGAGTACTCTCAGATAAATGTACACGAGAGGTGGGGTACAGGATGCCTGGCTAGACTCCTGGAGACTGTCGGAGTTGTGGGAAATGAGAGAGGTAGAAGCTGCCACAGCCCAGAGAGGACTGGGAATGAAATGTGGTTTCCTGACTCGCAGAACACAGAGACGACATCCATGGAAAAGTGGGGCCAACAAAACAGGGGAATTTTGACAAATGTCGCACGGTCACATAAGCCGTAAACAGTTCTACAACCTTTGCAGCTTCCCTGCCAATCTGAAAGTTACTCCAGAATGAAAACTCTGTGTTTGTGGACTCAGTACTGGGGACTGAAGCCAGGGCTTAGCAAATCCTAGGCAAGTACTCTACCCTGAGTCTCATCCCCAGCCCCCCACCAATCAGCCCTGTGAAATAGGGAAGACCTATGTATGTCCTATGGCTATTTCACACAGCATTGTAACTTACAGTTTCCTTGCCACTTCATCACAGCTGCAAGAGCATTCTGCTCCCTGAAACCAGATTGCAAGGGATTCGTCTCTTAACTTTTTGTATCAACAGTTGCTAGGAAGGCCTGACAGTGGGCCATAGCAACGTTGCTAGGAGGGCGTTGTCCCATTCCTCCTTTTTCATCCATTAGCAGTCCCTTACACTTACTGAACGCTGATAGGTTCTGTTTTGTTTAATTCTCAGGACAATCCTACAGCATATCTATACACTTCACACACAAGGAAAGAAAGGCCTGGGGATGAGGGGAACCAGAAACTTGTCCGACGTCACATAGTAACTAGCTAGTGTGGAGTCCAACTCTATCTAAACTTAAAATGCTGACACCACCCCAATTTCCTTTTGTCTTAACCATTGCAATGGTTAATGATAAGTTGGAAGCATAGTCCCCAGCCCCTCGCATCCATCCCCAGGCTGAGAGTTGTATGGGTCTGGACTCCAAATCCCAGCATGCCAGGTCCTGACCCTTCCCTGGGGGATCAGTACCACTCCCACAGGGTGTTTACTTGAGATCCTGGAGGAGAAACACATGGTCTCTTTTCCTTCACCCTTGTGGTCATGTCAGCAGCCTCCTGGTTCCCCCTCGGGGCTACCTGAGAGTGCAGGAATCCCATTAAACCTGGATATTTCTTAATTTGGCTTGATTGGGATTTTTGCATCAGTAGAGAGCTTGTGTTAGGAAAAATTCCTAACATCTTGGAGGTCCCACCGAGTAGGACAGCCCTTTCTGTGTGCCCCTAGGCCATGCATCGAAACCCCCTAGGCCACAACCTGAGCTCTCTATGCCATGCTAAAACGGATCCTGGGCTACAGCAGCTGCATCGTTCCTTTTCTTGTCTATGCTATAGGGTTTGGGGGGACCCATTCATACTTACTTTTGTTCATTATCGGACTCTTGTTGAAGCCATGAGCTCGCACCAAGAGTTTGATCTCAGCAGTGGCTGGACCAGCAAGACTAGGCCTGGCTGAGATGGGCTTTGTTTGCTCCAGGGATGCCTAGCATTAAAACTTCCATGGCCCTGTTAGGCCTAAGAGCTATTTTAGTGGACACGCTGTTATGATTGTTTTGTGTCTTTAAGAGAGTAGTCATGCCTACTCCCTCCCTGCCTGTAGCCTCAGACACAGCCTTTCTTTTCCCTGCCCCCTCTCTCAGAGAGGCTGCCTCTCTCCCTCTTTTTCTCCTTCTCTCTCTCCCCCCTTCTCCCCTTTTTCCTTCCCCTCCATAACCCATCTAATAAATATCTAGCTTTAATCTGTATGGCATGTTTATCTGTCTCCCTCGCCCTCCCACCCACCGCAGTCACATGGAGCCTGCTGCGTGGTCTCCTGCACCGTCCCTGCTTGGGACCCCTGCAGCTTGCAGCAAACCCATCTACATGGTGTGCCTATCTGTCTGCCCCTTGCCCACCTGCTGCCCACACAGCTAGCTGCAGGGGACGCCCAGGGGATCAGCCACCTTCGGAGACCTGCTGCCAGGTACACCCAGGCCCTGCCCGGGGCTGGATGCTCTCAGGACCTGCTGCCCAGACACCTCTGCTCTCAGGGACCCTGTCCGGCCCCCTCTGTTCTTGAGACCCGCAGCAAATCCACAACACACGCTGTAATAGACCTAGGCCACTTTTAGTTGGGCATAGACTTTAAAATGGGCACTTGCAGCTCAAAGCCAGGTCCGCTGTTGCCCCTGGGATGCCTCTTACAAAATCTTTATAAATTGGGGCTGTACATGTCCATGGTTTTGGGGCTCTGCGCTCTCACCCTTCCCTTAGTACCCAGTGTCTTGTAGCACCAATCTTGGTTGCTAAGGCTGCAATGCCTCCATTGCATTGGGACCCTGACGATTTTCAGTTGGACCATGCAGCCAGAAGCACTGGCCCCTCCCCCACTCCCTTAAGCCCATGTTACCCAACCCCCTCCTGTGGAGCAACATTCTCCACATTCCTCTCCTGCCCTGTCTACCTCCTCCCTTACCAATCTGAAGGTTCAAGGTCAAGTTCCACCTTACACACCTTCCCCTCCCCCTCTACCTCCTCTCTCCTACCTTAGACCCCCTCTGCACACTGGGCTAGCCCCTCCCAATCCTCCCCAGTCTCCTCCCATACCAGATCCCACCATAACCCACCCTTCTCTGTCCTCTCTGGGAGGTGAGGGGAGTTGATGGCATTATGAAAGTTCATGTTCTCTTTTCTCTTCCAGATCTCTCTCAGATAGAAGAGTGGCTAGGTTCCTTTTCTACTAACCCTTCTGCTTACAGATATTAGGAAAAAGTTAAGAAAGGTTGAGGAGGCTCCCCAAACCCCCATATGAGAATTGGTGAAAATGGCCTTTAAAGTTTGTAATGGCCTAGAAGAAACAGCTGAGTCTTCCCGACAGACAAAGCTACAACAATCTGCAGGCCCAGGCCTTAGCAGCTGCCCTAAGGTCACAGGAAGGAGGACAAGGAAACCAACCACAAGGCTCTACCCTGGTGGAGCCCAGCCTAAGTCAACCTTACAGACAAGCTGTTTCAAGTGTGGCCTAAATGGTCATGTGGCATGGTATTGCACTAGGTCTTCTCACAATGCCCCCATGCGGGCTTGCCCTCTATGCCGTGCCACGGAGGTCCAGCCTCACTAATATCGGCAAGTGAAACTGTGCCAGCCCTTGAACTTCTCAGCCTTGCAGAGGATTGATGCTGCCCAGACTTGGTATATCCCATAACCCTATCCGAGCCTAGGGTAAAGCTGCAGAGAGCAGGTAAGTCCATTACTTTTATTTTGGACACGGGAACTTCTGTTCTAACATCTCACTCAGGCCTTATGTTCCCCTCACGAATTTTAGTTATGGGGGTAGACGGGACCCATTCCTCCTCCCTTAAAACTTTGCCACTGCCCTGCATTCTTGCAGGACAATTTTTCTGTCATTCTTTCTTAGTGATACCTGCTTACCCAGCACCTTTACTGGGTCGAGAAATCCTTAGCTGCTTCCCCAAAGCTTTGTTTGGCTTCTTGGAGACCCTTTTTGACCCCACCCATCTCCGAGATTATATTTTACAGGTTCACTCCTCCTGCCAGACGTGTGCTCAGGCCATATGTCAGTCTCTACACCAGCTTCGCGGACACCAACCAGGCGAAGATTGGCAGGTTGATTTCACTCGTATGCCTACCCATTAAAAACTCCATTATCTCTTAACACTTGTGGACACTTTTACAGGATGGATGGAAACGTTTCCGGTCTCCAGGGAAACAGCAGATGTGGTGGCTCAGATACTCCTCGACCACATCATTCCTCGGTTTGGTGTTCCACAAACTACCCAGACAGACAGTGGGCCAGCCTTCACTTCCAGGTGAAAGACCCCTGGTGTGGGGAAACTCTCACTCAAGTCTTGGGATAACACGACCCCCCCAGTAACTCACGAGAGACTGTCCTTGCTGCAATCACACGAGGCTTTAATGATGAGATGAGATGGGAACCAGTGCACTGGGGCCGAGACTCATAACTCACGCAGGGGAAGAGTTCGACCCTGGAGAAGGGGTTTTTATAGGAAGAAACCACAGCCCAATAATAGGGGCAGGGAGGGTGTCACAGAAAGTCACAAGGGGACAACTCCCTTCGTCAAGATCACTCAAGGTCATAATCAGCTAGTTCCTAAAATCACGTGGGGGAAACTCCGCGTTTCTCAAGATTATTCTCAAGATTACAATCTAACTTTATCTTCAACTAGTTCCTGAAACACAGTTACTGAACCGGCTAATCCTAGATTTTTTATTCTTCTCTTCCTGTTTGGATCTTTGGCTATTTTCTTCCTGCTGGGGAGGTCGGGATTTATCCAGGTCTTTCATAGGGTCATGGAGCTCCTGTCAGAAGCTCTCAACAGCTCTTGGAAATTCCACACCTGCTACCATCCACAATCCTCAGGAAAGGTGGAGAGGGCCAAAGAACTCATCAAACAACAGCCAACCAAGCTCTTCATTGAACTCAGGTTATCTTGGCCCTCCCTTCTCCCTATTGCCCTTACTCGCCTCAGGGCCAACCCACATTCCCCTATGGGCCTGAGCCCTTTTGAACTGCTTTACAGCAGGCCCATTCTCCTTAACCATCACCTCCCAGTCCAAACTCCTCCACTGGTGGGGTACCTACCCTACCTCTCCCTTTTAAGGTACCTTCTCTGCTCACACGATGACTGTTGTCTCCCTGCCACCACACAGTGAACCCTAATTCCCCTAAACCTGCCCCGTTCTCCCCAGGGGACAGAGTACTCCTTAAACAGCTAACTCCTAGGTCTCTTGAACCTTGATGGACAGGACCTCACTTGGTAATCCTCATCACCCCTCGACTGCCAAGCTCTTGGGACACCCATGCTGGTACCATCTCTCCAGGCTCAAGCTGGCGCCTACTCAGGACCTCACACAACACCTGCCTTCTCACCTCATCTCCAGGATGACAGTACATGGATGCCTTTCCAGCCATACCTCTCGCTGAGTGTGGAGCCAACAACACCCAACTCTCCCCTTCCCCACGTTGCCCTATGCCCACAGGAAGTAGCCAGACTTGAGTCAATGTCCCTTTTTCTTAGACAACCTAAATTGTTGGTCACAATTATCACTTCAATTTCCTGTCATCCTTACATTCAAAGAGTCTGGAATGTTAAGTTGGGAGTGATGCCCCCAGCCCCTTGCATCCATCCCAGGCCCCACGCCTGAGAGTTGTATTGGTCTGCACTCCAAATCCCAGCATGCCAGGTCTTGACCCTTCTCTGGGGGGCAAGGACCACTCCCACAGGGTGTTTATGTGAGATCCTGGAGGAGAAACACATGGTCTCTTTTCCTTCACCC
This sequence comes from Microtus ochrogaster, assembly GCF_000317375.1. Classification (NCBI taxonomy): domain Eukaryota; kingdom Metazoa; phylum Chordata; class Mammalia; order Rodentia; family Cricetidae; genus Microtus; species Microtus ochrogaster. The sequence goes on along the minus strand of NC_022024.1, from coordinate 22,928 downwards.
TGGTGGTCCCCTTAGTGGCCTCCCAGTTCTCCCTTGGGGCCACCCAAGAGCCCTGGAATCCCATTAAACCTGGATAATTTTTAATTTGGGTTGTGATTTGGCTGGACTGGGATTTTTGCGTCAGCAGAGAACTTCTGTTAGGAAAAATTCCTAACAGTTAATATGACTTTATGTCACATGTTTCTGTTTCAGGGAATGGAAGCTCTCTTTAGTCGTTTCTTGTGAAACTAGAAACGAGCCATTAGATGACCACTTTATCTGCCGCTCATCCCAATGCATGTTGGTTCAATGTCTTCCTGCTTTTCCCCATTGCTCATTTTTAACCAGCATATTAAGGTGGATAGCTTGAGCCAGGCTCTTGGTGCTTGCAGAGCTAAGCTTTTGCCCTAAAACCCTGGTGACAAAGGGTAACATTCCTAGTGTCTTCAAGTTGTATTCCCTCACTTTTTAAACAGTTGAGGTGCTCTCTGCTTTTCTAACTGCAGAGTAGGTGTAGCTATAGTGCAAGGAACTGTAGGATTTTATGACACAAGCTGTCACCAAAGAAATAACAAAAGAAAACATACACTGTTAACATTTGTATAACTGAAATGAGCAAAAAAACCATACAAATTTGCTTCCCATTAATAGATAATGTTATAAAATATACAAGTGGGGGGATGGAAAGATGGCTCAGAGGTTAAAAATACATGTTAGTCTTAGAGGGCCTGGCTTCAATTCCCAATATTCATGTGGTTGCTCACAAACAAATCCCAGTACCCACGTGGCTGCTCACAACCAAATTCTAGTACCCACATGGCTGCTCACAGCCACATCCCAGTACCCACGTGGCTTCCCACATCCTTCTGTAAGTTCACATTCCAGAGGATCCAGCTTTCCCTCTGGTCTCCATGGGCATCAGGCAGGCATGTGGTGCATAGACACACGTACAAGCAAAACACGTCAGAATATGGTTCAAGAAATGGGGTCATGCGAAGGGAATTCTGAGTGCTCACAGGAAAACTCTAAGAAAACAAGACTAGAGTCTTGAGTCCTCAATCTCTTCAAAAACACAGAATTGTTCTTGGATATGCTTTACTGCCCCACCCAGATACAGCAGATAGGAGTGAGTTTACCTAGGTCATTCATTACAACTGATTGTTATTTGTTTTTATGCCTCTATAGAAAAACATGTTTTTGCTGTGTGTGGCTTGAACACCTTACTCATATGATTCTTCTTAATCCTCAGAATATAAATTGCTTGATGCTACTACACGAGACTTTAGTTCACCTCATTTTTAGGTTTTAGGCTTATTTATTTATTTGCACTTTTTTTGAGAGAGAGGTCTCTGTGCCATGGCACATGAGTGGAGGTAAAGGACAACTTGCAGGAGTCAGTTCTCTCTCACACATGTGGTTTGGGCTTGGTGGCAAGCACCTTTTTACCTATAACTCCTCCTACCAGCCCTAGCCTAGCATCGAGGGAGGAAAATACCATGTTATATTTGTTTGCCTTTTGAGACAAGGCTGGTGTCTTAGCTTGAGTTTCTATGGCTGTGAAGAGACACCATGTCCATGGCAATTCTTGTAAAGGAAAACATTTAATTTGAGGTGGTTTACAATTTTCAGAGGTTCAGTCCATTATCATCATGGCAGGGAGCATGGTGACATTCAGACAGACATGGTGCTGGCTATATCTTGATCAGAAGACAACAGGAAGTGAACTGAATGTCTCACTGAGTGAAGCTTGAGCCAAGAAGACCTCAAAGACCACAGAGTCCACACTGACGTACTTCCTCCAATAAGACCACACCCACTACAACAAGGCCACGTCTCCCAATAGTGCCACTCCCTTTGGGGCCATTTTCTTTAAAACCACACAGCTGACATCTATTCTGGCCAGTCTTGTGTTTACAGCCCAGCCCAGACTGACTTTGAGCCCAATTGTGTGCCACTGTACCTAGTTTCACACTACTTTTTAAACTCAAGGTGTTCAAGGCCCTTGTAAACTTAAAGACTCTTTTGAGTGTCTTCCTCTGTCAGGGACCAAAGGCCGCAACATAGAAACTATCTTCCCCTATCTGGACCAGTACGGAGGAGCGAGAAATAACCAGACACAGTTCACACCATCATCATGGAAGGGCATCTCAGGCTTCTCTCCATCCTGAAAATCTACCCCCATCTATTATCCAAAACACCTTTTAACCCTCAGGTAACCGAAGGTGGATACCTCATTAATATTCTCTTTCCGGGGACCTGGGGGGGGGGCGCTAGGGAAGCACCTGAAACTTAGTCTTCAGCTTCAGCAAACACCTCTCCCCAGGCGATCTACATTTTTAACAAAAGAGAAAGGAGTAGCACTTCCTGGCTTCTGTTAGGGCAGTGACAGCCTGTCTGAGGGACCATGTGACCACCTCAGCTGGGGGCCTATGACTTCAGAGCCTGGCTGCCACACCATATAGAAACATGGGCCTACATTTCTCTACTATTATTTATAGCATAATGAAAATTATAGAAATTTCTTTTGCTATTTCTGCTTTTTGTTGTAGTGGTTGTTGCTGTTTTCTTTTAGTTTTTGAGATAGTGTTGCCCTATATAGACCAGGCTGGCCTTAACTGGTGAACCCCTGCCTCAACCTCTTGAGGGTTGGGATTGCAGGCGGCACCATTCTTGACCTTCTTTTGCTTTCCTAACTTTAATTTCTAAAGGATACTATTGGAGAGAACTGTGCCTTTTGAGGGTAACAGAATGCTGCTAAGTTGTAGCGAATGTTTCTTTGCAGTTGACCTTAGGGAGAGCCTAACATCTGTCTCCAGATACCACGTGAGACTAATTGTGTGCCTGATCCAGAGACCTGCGAGATTAACTGCAGGCTGTGGCTTCCAGCAGGAATGAGAGCAGCATAGCGTAGCAGCCTTTGATCTTCCCTCTGCAGTCTAATTGCTAAACTAGGGCCAAGCTAAGGCCAGACGTAGAATGGTGTCTTCACTCTTAGTTTGACCTGTGACTCCAAAACTGGAGCTGGGGTAGCCGGACTGGTACTGATTCTGTCCAAGAATAGTATGGTGGGATAGTCCTGGTTTGACATGCTGGCCACGGCTGCTGCTGGAACATTGGCAATTGCAGGTCATGTGGATATCAGGCTGGCATTTGTGCTTGAAGCAAAAGGAAGTAGTCCATATGCTTGGGTTGCCTGAGGGTAAACAGTGTAGGGTTGAGATGGCTGGAGTGTCTGGTATTGTGTCTTCCCAGGGTAAATGGTTTCTGAAACAGGAACCGAGAAGATAATGTGCATAAGGTTATGCAGTCTGAAATACCTCTCTGTGTCAGCAGCTCCCTTTAGTGGCCCAGGACTTTGCTTTTTAGGAGGCTCCTCACTGTCTTAGGGCCCTAGTTACTTACTAACTTTAGACTTTAACATCTCCCATCTTGTAAATCTCTGCCTCCTTACCAGTCCTTCTTCATCTGTAATCAAAAGTCACAGCCCTGGGAACTCCTTCCCATAAACAATAAATCTACACCTTTAGCTCATGAGAGAAAGAAAGGAAGAAAGAAAGAAAGGAAGGAAGAAAGAAAGGAAGGAAGGAAGGAAGGAAGAAAGAAAGAAAGAAAAGAAAGAAAGGTGTCTTCCATGTGGATGCTGAGGCTGACGCTGGTGAAGTCAGTTTCCTTGGCTACCACGTCAACAACTATAAACTTGAAAAACACATCAATTTAGCTGGGTGGTGGTGGTGCACTCCTTTAATCCCAACACTCGGGAGGCAGAGGTAGATAGATCTCTGTGAGTTTGAGCCCAGCCTAATCTACAAAGTGAGTTTCAGGACAGGCTCCAAAGCTACAGAGAAAACCTCTCTTGAAAAAACAAAATAAAAAAAAAACAATTTATGCTAAAGTATTTCAAGTTTTTCTTTCTTTGTAAAATGCTCTGATATCAATTGCAGCTCTGATTGAGAATGATATTAGATTTATCCAATGTGGATAAAAAGTTAGGTCTGATCTATACCCAAGTCAGGAGCTATTACTTACTTACATTTTAAAAGTGAAGAACTATCAGGTGAAGAATTTGAAACTGTTCTTCCCCTAGAGTGGCCTCAGACTGAAAAGCCAGCAGTTGGGAAGGGGCAATGGTCCCAGGGAAGGAGAAGCCTGGCTTCAGCCCCTGACTTTGCACAGCATTCAGCTCATCTCTGTTTTGCTCATGGGGCACAGGTGCAGGTGCTCTTGGGCCGGGAGATGGCTCCGCAGTTAAGAGTGTGTGTCACTCTTACCAGGGTCTGCCTTTGCCAGCACACTCTTGTGCACACGTTCACACAAACATTCACACACACACACACAATGAAAATAAAATCAAAAAATAAAGAGGAAACTCCCTGGTGTGCAGGTTAACTTGGCTGGAGCTATAACACCCAGTTATGCAAGTCTTTTTGTGGGTGTCACTGTGAAGGCATTTTATGCATGTGGTTTATATTTACACTCAGGAGATTATCCTGTCATCTGAAAGACTTAGGCATGGTTTGGATAGGAAACGTCCCCCACAGGTCATGTTTGAACACTTGTTCCCAGTTGTGCTAGAGTCTTTAGAGGTGGGGTCTAACTGGAGAAAGTGGGGTGCTGGTGAGAGTTAGAGCTCACCTTGGGTCTGGCGATCTCTGCTACCTCATGTCCCAGCCACACAGATACCAGCTGAAAATGTTCAGGTAAGGGGAGGTCATAAAACTAGATAGGAGACCTCGGGAAAGGAAGAAGAGGGCCTAAGGGAGAGGGCAACAGCACACAGTGACATGAAAAGGAAAAGGGGGGACTTGAGAGGTGGCTCAGTAGTTACGAAACACCACAGGCTGCTCTTGCAAAGGATCTCAGTTCAGTTCCCAGCACCCATACGGCAGCTCACAACCTCATATAATACAATTTCAAGGAATTAGACACTCACTTCTAACCCCTGCCAGCACAAGACATTAATGTAGTATACATGTGTACATGCAGGCAAAACACTTGTACATACAAAATAATGTTTTAGAAAAGAAAAAAAGGCTGTGGAGGTAGGGAGAAAAGGAAAGAAGAATCGGGGATGGCAAGATGCTGGGAGAGAGAACCAACAAAAACAAATTTTCCCAGAATGAAGTTTAAAATGTGTAGATTAATCAAACAAATTTTAAGAAAACATTTTATAAAAAAGAAAATATGTTTTATCCCATGCTTTTTCAGACCCAGGCCAGCTGGCCTTGGTGGGTTCCCGATAGAACATCCCCATTGTCTCAGTGTGTGGGTGCACCCCTCGCGGTCCTGAGTTCCTTGCTCGTGCTCCCTCTCCTTCTACTCCTGATTTGGACCTTGAGATCTCTGTCCGGTGCTCCAATGTGGGTCTCTGTCTCTGTCTCCTTTCATCGCCTGATGAAGGTTAATATTCAGGAGGATGCATGGGATAAAACCGGACTTGCTGAACATAGCGGACAATGAGAACTACTGAGAACTCAAGAACAATGGCAATGGGTTTTTGATCCTACTGCACGTACTGGCTTAGGGGGAGCCTAGGCAGTTTGGATGCTCAACTTACTAAACCTGGATAGAGGTGGGCGGTCCTTGGGCTTCCCACAGGTCAGGGAACCCTGATTGCTCTTTGAGCAGATGAGGGAGGGGGACTTGATCGGGGGAGGGGGAGGGAAATGGGAGGCGGTGGCGGGGAGGAGACAGAAATCCTTAATAAATAAATAAATAAATTTAAACAAAAAAAAGACAAAAAAAGAAAATATGTTTGAATGTTGATGAAATAAGGAAGAGGGGTCTAGAGATAATTTTTCAATTTTTTGCATCTCTTATGCAGGTAAGAGAACCTAACATGCTATTTCTACATAGCTATTCTGATTGTGAATTTTCCCCTCCTCTATTTCTTCTTTTCTTGATGATGAATCATACCCAAGGCCTTTCCTCTCAGTTCTGGGAACTGAACCCAGGGCTTGTCTTAGGTAAATCTGATACCCTACCACTGAGCTCTGCCCCCTGCTCCAGCTAGTAAGCTCCTGATGGAAGCATTCCTAAGAGTTGGCCCAGTCATAGAGATGGCTCCACATTTTCAGCTACTCTGCCTCTCCCTGGGTCTCCCTGTATCTCTATCTCTCTGTGTGTCTGTCTCTCCTCTCTCTGTCTCTGTGTATTTGTCTTTCTGTCTTTCCTCTCTGTGTCTCTCTCATCTGTCTCTTTCTGACTGTGTAGCTAGCCTGACTATCCTTCAATACAAATAGTAATATTAAAGCCACCATGCTTGGCCTTCTGTGTCTG
>NC_022024.1:10691-16153 GCF_000317375.1 Microtus ochrogaster | reverse complement strand
CTGGAGGGGAGATCTGAATTCCAGAGACTATCCTCAGAACCCACAGGGATCCATGTTGTACAGGAATCAGGATGGAGTGGAGATGGATGCCTTCCCACTGAGGGTAAACGTACAAAGGCAGGTGAGAGGGGGTTCCTTCTGTCCATCTTCTCAGGCAAGGAACCCATGCACAACCAAACGAAACAACATGTTCCCAAGCTCAGCATCTTGGTGCGGCTGATGAATGAGTGGAGGGTGATTCCTCAACCTGGTGAGTGAAAAGTATTATTACTAGGGCAGACAGTTAAGTGGTTATGACCACTGAAACGGGGTTGTGCTCTTCACCAATAAAGCCATAATATACTTCCATTCTTCCATCAGCAACATGGAAAGGTAGCTAACTACAATACTTACAACGTTTATTTACTGATCATGTTCACATCCATTGTATTACCTGGGAGGGGCGGTAAAATTACTATGCACTGTTGCCTTCTTTACTAACAGATAAAGCAAGTTAGACTCATAGAGATTAAGCAATTCAGTCTTGGAGATGACAGCGCCTCAGGTACAACAGATGCATTTTGACTCCACTTCTCTGTTTTTAGACCAAACAGTGAAAAAAAAAAAAACGCAAGCTATGTGCCACATTTGATTTTCTAAAGAATTCTGTGGCTTTGTGTTTTCACAGAAAATGATAATCTTGAGGTCAGTGTGTGCAGCATTCCTCAAAAATGGAGCTGATATTTAAAAGCATCTCATAGCTCACACTTCTGCTGAATTCCAGGCTGCATGAGTGTTTGAGAAGAGATAGAATGTTCCTAATACTGTGAGCACAAACTTGAACCTGATCTTGGGAACTTTCAAACAGATGCCCTCTTTCCTGGACCTACAGTCAGTCTGACTACTAATGGTCTGGTCCATGTTCCATGCTACCAATCACCACCTCTCTAAGCACCTACATGTGTTTAAATTCAATTCATCAAAATGAGGCAGATATATCAGGTAAAGCCTATTAACTTCTTTGGGATAAATCCTAAGCACAGTAATTTGTTTCCTTTTCTGGAAAGTTTCTACCTTGAAAAATTAATTTGAAAGCACAATCTCCAATAAATGATGTGTAATATTTGCTTGGTTCTTTAGCCAACAGGGTGTTTAACTAGAGCCTACTCCATGCCAAGCAGCTGAAACACAGGAAGAAGGCAGAGAGAATCTTAAGTGCACCTAAGAACACTCTAAAACTGCTTAAGTTGGAAATATGTGCACTATGAAAATAAAATAGGGAGACCTGATGAAGCAGGGTGAGTGACAGCCAGGTTGGTGTCAGGGAGGAAGTTTTCGAAGAGTCTGGGTTTCAGATAATCTCAAATTCCCAAGCATCAGATGCGTGCTCAGTCAGTGGGTTCCATTTACCACTCTTTCTGTTTGTGCCATTTCTCTGCTTTGGTTTAATATTTCCAAATACTCATAATTTTCTCCTTTCAGAAATGTTTCTTTTTGTGAGTGTTTCTATAGCCATCTGGTGTTTAGAAGGTGGGATTCCCAAGGTTTTCTGAACTGAGGAATCACCCTCCACTGGTTCATCAGCTGCACCAAGATGCTGGCCTTGAATACCTGCTGTTTCATCTGGGTGGGAATAGATTCCTTGCCTGAGAAGATGTGTCAGGGGCCATTTTCCCAAAGATGACAGCAGGGACCATTGTCCTAAGGATGTTTGCAGAAATCCCTACTACCCTGAGAGCTGTTTGCTGACGGAACCTGCCCCATGTCCCAACTATCTTGATAGCAGGGACCATTGTCCTAAGAATGTTTGCAAAGAGCCCCCATATTTCAATCACCTTGAGAGCTGTTTGACCAGGTGTGCTGACTAGTAACCTTTGCTACCCTGGCAAAACCCCCCACCCCAACCCAGGTTCCTCATCCAGGGGCTATATAAGCCACAGCCATTACGCTAATAAACTGAGACCTTGACAACAGAATTTTGCTTGGTCTCTGCTTCTCTCTCATGCCCATGCTCTTTCAGGTAGCGCCCCTTCAGACCCTGGAATAACTGCTCACAGTTTTCTTTTTGCTCAAAAATTGTTAGAAAGTATCTACATTGAAATCAAGAAAATCTAGTCAAAATACGGCCCCCATGCCTACCAAGTGGGGACCAGAATGGAGAGGGAAGAGGAGCCTGAGAAGAGGGAGCTCAGGGGTCCCATGGTGTTGAGGTTTTGTTAATACAGTGGAAGTAATGAGCCAAGTCTGAATAGACACTTGGAAGGCGGTGAGGAATAAATTATCTGTTATTCAAAAGATAACAACTGAGCTGGAATGTATACTTAGTGATGGGAACAGAAAGACAAATAAAACATGGCTTCTTAACTTCTGGGGCAATTTAGATGGTAGATAGATATAAAAACCATACATTCTAATGAACTGAGATAGAGGGATGACAGAAAGTGTCCTGCTGAGTTCAGTACCATGTTTCCTTAAAACACAGTCAGATTTAGATGATTACCCACAACTATCAAACTTATTTAGTAGATGTGTATTTTTAAGAAATAGTTTTGAGTGAGTGACCTCAGCCATGCTCTCCTTAAAGAGATAGGTGTGTCTTTGTCAAGGTTTTTTCATTGCAGGACAGTGCGAAGGGAGGTAGGGAAAGCTTCCAGGCAGACATTCTTTGTAGACCTGTCTTGGGAGACACCATGACCATGGCACCTCTTATAAAGGAGAACATTTACCTGGGGTGGTCTTACAGTTCAGAGGTTTAGTCCTTTATGGTCATGTTGGGATGCATGTGGCAAGCATGGTACTGGGGAGGAGCTGAAAGTTCTACATCCAGATTAGCAGGCAGTAGGAAACAACACATTGGTCAGGCTTGAACTTTTAAGACCCCAAAGACAGGAGAAGTCTAAGGAGCCACAGAGTTGAGTTGAACCTATACATGTCTGTTAAGTTTCAAACCTGGAACAAACGTTGAGGCCTACCTAGCTGCCAGGCTCTCCCAGCATCTGTCACTACCTGTTGCCAGGTATGGATTGCCACACAACCCTGCCCTCTACCCTGAACTCTCCAGAAAATGCAACAAAATGTCTGGCCAGAAACTATCCTCCAGATGAACCCTAGAAGAAGGGGTAGACCCATGGGCCCTACAGGTCCCCCTTTTATATAATTACATGACTAGGCTTGTCTTAGGTGGCATTGGACATCAGGCAACACCCCTTACCTGTCACCATCACCAAGTTCAGCCAGATTTGCGCTGAAGGATCATCCAGGGCAATAGCTAAGTGGTGACATTGACCTGAGCTTGCCTATGGCTCTGGCACCAAGAAACCATGAAGATGATGCTCCAGCACATATAAGCACTCCTAAGGAGGCTGTGCCTGCTCAATCCTTAATGAGTCTGCCCGTAAATTGGTCCCCTTTAAGTAAGGTCTCAGTGCTGGTGGGAGGAACCCTGGTATAGTTAGCTAGAATAATCTCAAGAGCCAATTTGTAAATTGTGCACTCCAGGGTCCATGAATAACAGCATTAAGCCTTTTCACTGTATCTGTTAAGCTGTAACCTAGCAGTGGTCTTTAACCAAAACCAATTGCAAATTTAACTGCAACCAATTAGGCAATTAACTATCTTACACAAAAGAAAACTGTCTTAATGAATTCTTGTTCTATCGGTGTTTAGCTTGCCTTGCTTTTCTAAAAGAACCATCAATTGGCCCGTCAATTGGCTCATCAATACTGAATTAATTGATGGAGGTAGGTTTTGTATCTATTTGTTGTTTTTATTGATTAATTAATAAAGAAACTGTTTGGCCTTTGATAGGATATAAAATTAGGTAGACAGAGTAGACAAAACAGAATGTTGGGAAAAAGAAGCCGAGTCAGACAGTTGCCATGATTCTTCCATTCCAGACAGATGCAGGTTAAGATTTTTTTTTTGGTAAATCATCTTGTCGTGTTACAGAGATTATTAGAAATGGGTTAGATTAATATATAAGAGCAATGGCCTATAGCTAACCACCAGGGGGGCAGAGGGAGCACAGGATAGCCAGAAAATGTAACAAAATGTCTGGCCAGAAACTGTCCTCAAGATGAACCCTGAGAGGAGGGGTAGACTCATGGGCCCTACAGAGAAAAAAAAATCATGAAGTTGGGTAGGTAGCGCAAGGACAGAGAAGAAATATGATCAAAATATATTGTATGTTTTGTTATTTTAAAATGCTAGCGGGTCCCCGGAGGGCTGGTGGAGCCACCACCAGTCCCAAGGCAGAGATACAGGTTTCCAGGAGAGCCACTCAAGCAGGCAGATGTGAGCCCGGTGGGTCCGGAGCCACTAGCAGGTCCCCGGTGGGGAACCCTGGAGAGCCTCTGCTGGGCTGGCAAGCGGCGGACACATGGCAGGCGGGCAGGAGACAGAGACATGATATGAATCAAAACTGAACCTTTATTGCTTAGAGGAGAGAGGGAGAGAGAAGGAGAAGAGAAAGGAGAGAGAGAGACAGAGACAGAGACAGAGACAGAGACAGAGAGAGAGAGACAGAGATACGTGTGCACACGCCAGAAAGGGGACAGTAAGAGAGCTTCAAGATGGGGGGTTTGGGGAGAGTCACTGGGAGTGGGCGTGGCTTGTCCCTTAAAGGGACCAGCGACCAAAGAATAACCGTATGTGTTTTAATTAATTAAAACACACACATCAATGAAACAAGAAATGGACTATCAAGAGAGCCCTGCTTAGCCCACACAGAGAAAACTGGCCAAGCCCTGAACAGAAGACTGTTCGAAAAGAGAAAATTGACAGACAATTACTACGTGGTTTTTTTTGTTTGTTTTGCTTTGTTTTTTCACGCCTGGGTTTTCTGTAGCTTTGGAATCTCTCCTGGAACTAGCTCTTGTAGACCAGGCTGGCCTTGAACTCACAGATATCCACCTGCCTCTGCCTTTCAGGTGCTGGGATTAGGCGTGCATCACCACCGCTGGGCTTACTAAGTGTTCCATAGTAATATTTTATTTGTGTTTTAATAAATAAGGCTTGACTAAAGATCGGAGTGCAAAGCTAGCCACACTACTCAGTCATACAGACCAGGCAGTGGTGGCACATACCTTTAATCCCAGCAGCCACACTAGTTAGCCATAGAGGCTGGGCAGCTGGTGTTGCACACCTTTAATCCCCGCACTAGAGAGGAATATACGGTGGGATGAGACAGGAATGCATTCTGTTTTCAGCCTGAGGATTTCGTCAAGGTAAGAGCTCTCTAGTGGTTGACTACTTTGCTTCTCTGCTCTTTCAGCTTGAACAGCAATATCTGTCTCTGGGTTTTTGGGTTTTTGTTAGTTGAGCTACAGTGTTTACCATGTTCCACACATTCCATAGTTCTTAAACCCGGTGTGCTCTGATACGGGGCAGGGCCTCTGAAGGGGAAGTCACTTTCTCTCTCTCTGTCTCTCTCCCTTCCTCTCTCTCTCTCTCTCTCTCTCTCTCTCTCTCTCTCTCTCTCTCTC
>NC_022024.1:8384-10591 GCF_000317375.1 Microtus ochrogaster | reverse complement strand
CACACACACACACACACACACACACATACACATACACACACCTCACTTATAAGAGCAACAGGTGGCCTTCTGCATGGTAGGTCTTTCAACAATACCAAATTACTTCCAATTCATTTTATGTTCCAAGCTAAACTAAACATTAAGTCTCCATGAAGCTTCTCCCTCTCTTCAGGATGACATAACCACAAACTCGTCTCTGTAAAACATTCTACAGCCTGACATTTGCTTTTCTTCCCTCAAGTCCCAAAAGGAGGCGATCACAGACAGAGCTTCCAGACATGTCTCGTTCATCTGTTTCCATTATTTCATTGCTTCTCTGGTTTTGCTCCTGGAGGGGTCGCTTCTACCGGCTATTTATATTTGTGTTACCTCAGAAATAAATCCTCTAAATTAAGAAGCAAACAGTCTGTGGTAGCAAAGTTCTAGGCACAATGTAAATGTCACCTTATTAATCCTGTTCACTGAGTCCTCCAGCACCTCAGTTCTGCCTGTTCTGTGCAGGTCACAGACCCACCAGTAACAGCCAAGGACGGTGCGAGCTTTTCTCAAGCCAAGTTGTTGAAAACAGAATCCTTTGCTTAGCTTCACAAATGGGTATTTTTTAAAAGAAAAAAAAAAGTCTTTTTAAAACCCTAGACAAAGGAAATCCCTTTTACTTAGGAAAGGGATTTAGATCCTCGGGCAGGGCCTCATCAGTCCTTAAAGCCTGGCTTTATTCCTGAAACAATGACAGCCTCAGCCATAGGCCACCAGGAAAAGGTTGAGCAGCAGGAGGTGAAGCCAGAGCTGTGTCCAAGAACACAGCGCAGTGTTCATGCCTTTGCATGGCACTGTGGAGCTGGGAAAAAAACACTGCTTGCGATTTCACAGTGACCTGGATTCCAGCCTGGATCCGCTATGGGAAGTTACTTGTTTCTTAAGATGAAATGGAAAGAAGGGTGTTACTCTTCTCATCGGATCTTAGGATGAACTGACACAACTCCCTTACAGCCAAGCCCTGGGCCCAGCAGACAGCACTGTAATAAATGTCCCTGAGAGGGTTAACCTGGCAGCTGAGGTGGGGTGAGCTAGGCTTGGAGGTGAAGGAAAGGAAACCCATATAAAGAGGGAATTCAAGCCAAAATATCTACCCCAGACAGGCAGAACAGCCCAGCAGGCCTCATTCACCCAATATGGCCAAAAAAGAGGGGGGGGGTGTGCTCTGGCTAATTTTAAGATTTATTCAATCAGTTATAGACTTGCAGAATAATCAGGAATAATTGAGCATTTTTCTGTTTCACTTGACAAAATTTTGATTTGCAAAGTCCTATTTGGCATGAGAAAGCCTGAATTTTTTTTTTTTAAAGAAAATTGTTTTAGTAACAAAATCTAGATTACATGGACAACCTTGATGTCCCTTCAAGTCAAAGACACTGTTTCTGACAGCAGTGTGTCTCTGGTGTCGAGCCTGCGGGAGGAGGACAGACAGAAAGAGGAAACCCTGGGAGTTTACTGTTCATACTCTAAGAAAGCTGGTCAAAACCTGTGGTCTCTTTGTGGCTGTTTCCTCATTGAAGAAAATGGAGACCAGAATACCTACCTTTATGGCCTGTGAGAATACCTACCTTTATGGCCTGTGAGAATACCTACCTTTAAGAGCTCAGTGAGGATAACAGTGCCTAGTATGCACGGTAGTCACCAAAGACATTCAGCAGGATGTCCTGAGACTCCATGAGACCTTCCTGGGAGAGAATTAGAGCTGGGGTTATATTAAGTTGGGAGCTTAGGCTCCAGCCCCTTGCATCGATCCTAGTCTCCTGACCCTGAGAGTTAGCACTCTGGACTCCAAATCCCAGCAGGCCAGGTCCTGGGCGGGGGGTCAGGACCACACCCAAGAATATTTAACTGAACTCCCCAAAACAGGAACACTTGGTCTCTTTTCCTTCCTCCCAATGGTTGCTTAGGCATGGCTTCCCCGTTTCCCCTTGGGGCTACTTGAGAATGCAGAATTACCATTAAACCTGGATATCTCTTAATTTGACTTGTTTTGATTTTGGCTTGATTGGGATTTTGTGTCAACGGAGAGCTTGTGTTAGGAAATATTCGTAACAGGTTAACCTTTTACATTTGAGCATGTTCCCTAGATGATGTGTCTTACTTAAACAGCCTCTTGGGGCTTTTCTTTCTTTCTTTCTTTCTTTCTTTCTTTCTTTCTTTCTTTCTTTCTT
>NC_022024.1:3242-7659 GCF_000317375.1 Microtus ochrogaster | reverse complement strand
TGGAGATGAGACCCATGGCTTTGTGAATGATAGAAAAGCATTCCACCAACTGAGCCACCTCTTGACAATTTGTTTTCTGGGGAAAGGGAATAGCAAAAGAGGTCAAGGGAAGAAAACCTTAGGCTGCCATTTTCACAGTGCTGGGCTGACTGCCTTTAGGGCCCTGGTTTCATCAGCTGTCTGCCACTGAACTCTACTGAGCACAGATTTGTTTGCATTTGGCTGGAGGATAGGGAAAGGACAGTGAAAAATAAACAGCCCCTCCCCTTAAAAGTTCACAGCTGGGACTGTAGAGGTGGCTGAGAGGTTAAGAACACTGGCTGCTCTTGCAGAGGACCCTGGTTTGGTTCTCAGCATCCACATGGTGACTTACAACCATCAGAACTCCACTTCAGTCTTGGAGAGAGCAGGCATAGAAGGACCATGCCTAAACATAATAAAGGCAACAGTAAGCCAACAGCCAACACCAAACTAAATGGAGAGAAACTCCCAGCGATTCCACTGAAATCAGGAACAAGACAAGGTTGTCCACTCTCTCCATATCTACTCAATATAATTCTTGAGGTCCTAGCTAGAGCAATAAGACAACAAAAGGAGATCAAGGGGATACAAATTGAAAAAGAAGAAGTCAAACTCTCACTGTTTGCTGGTGATGTGATAGTTTACATAAGTGATCCCAAAAATTCTACCAAGGAACTTCTACAACTCATAAACTCTTTCAGTAATGCAGCAGGATACAAGATTAACTAAAAAAAATCAGTAGCCCTTCTTTACACAGATGATAAAAGGGATGGGGAAGAAATCAGAGAAACATCACCGTTCACAATAGCCACAAATAGCATAAAATATCTCAGAGTAACTCTAACCAAACAAGTGGAAGGCTTATATGACAAAAACTTGAAATCTTTGTTGAAAGAAATTGAAGAAGACACCAGAAAGTGGAAAGACCTCCCATGCTCTTGGATAGGCAGAATTAACATAGTAAAAATGGGAATCTTACCAAAAGCGATCTACAAATTCAATGCAATGCCCATCAAAATTCCAGCAAAATTCTTCAAAGACCTCAAAAGAACAGTACTCAACTTCATATGGAAAAGCAAAAAACCAGGATAGCCAAAACAATCCTGTACAATAAAAGAACTTCTGGAGGCATCACAATCCCTGACTTCAAACTCTACTGCAGTACTGAAAACAGCCTGGTATTGGCATAAGAACAGACAGGAGGGCCAATGGAACTGAATAGAAGACCCAGATATTAATCCACACATCTTCGAACACCTGATTTTTTGACAAAGAAGCAAAAAATATCAAATGGAATAAAGAAAACATACTTAAGAAGTGGTGCTGGCGTAACTGGATCAACATGTAGAAGAATGAAAATAGACCCATATCTATCACCATGCACAAAACTCAAGTCCAAATGGATCAAAGACCTCAACATGAAGCACTGAACCTTATAGAAGAGAATGTGGGAAGTACACTTGAATGCATTGGCACAAGAGACACAGTACACATAAACTCACACAAGCACACACATATACATAGAAATAAAGAAATAAAGAAAGAAAGAGAGAGAGAGAGAGAGAGAGAGAGAAAAAAAAAAAAAAAAAAAGAAAGAAAGAAAGAAGCTTATGGCTCCCTGAGAGAGACAAGAGCGACACACAGGCAGTTAAAATGCAGCCCGCCTGACAAGTGCTGAGGCAGGGAGGGACAAGGGGCCACAGGCATGGTGGGAACAAGGTGTGCTCCCTGAAGAAGCTAGCAACTTGCACTGCTTTAAGTTTATTTAGGTGAGCAGAGAAAACAGATTTTTTTTTGGGGGGGGGGTTTCTTTTTTTTATATTTTTTAATTTTTTTTCAAGGCAGGGTTTCTCTGTAGCTTTGGTGCCTGTCCTGGAACTTGCTCTTGTAGACTAGGCTGGCCTTGAACTCACAAAGATTCTCCTGCCTCTGCCTCCCAAGTGCTGGGATTAAAGGCATGCGCCACCACCACTCGGCTGAGAAAACAGATTTTTTAAAATCTATTTTTTAGAAGAAAAGGAAGGGATGGTGGTATCTGTCTGTGATCCCAACATACAGGAAGCTGAGGTAAAGGGACTGCAAATTTGGGGCCAATGTAGACGATATCGCGAGTTCCTGGCAAGCCTGAGTTATATAACAAGATCTTGTCTCAAAATAAGTTAATAAATAACAAATAATTAAAATATAATGAGTCCTGGTATATGTATTACACCATTTAAAAAATACTTATATGGGTTGGAGAGATGGTTCAGTGTGTGAAATGCCTTTTATTTCAGCATGGGGTAACCCAGTAAAAAGGCAGACTTGGTGGCAAGCTTGTAATCCCAGGGCTAGTGTGCAGTGACTGCGGATCCCAGGACTTGCTGACCAACCAACCTAGCTTAATGGGTGTGTTCCAATCGAGTGAGAGAGCCTATCTCAAAAGCCAAGATGGACAGACAGCTCCTGAGGAGTGACAGGTAAGGTTGTCCCTTAGCCTACACACACACACACACCTGTACCCCCACATGTACAAACATGGGCATAAACAAACACATGCAACCAATAATAATTATGATCTAATTATACTGTATATTATGTAATTACACAATAGAATAAAATTATTATATTTTATAATATACTTATAACATATACATATTATATTTACATGATTATAATTACATATTATATGATAAGTATAGATTACATTATATATTTGCTATATAATATATTATATGTTATATAATAACTATATAATGTATTGTATAGTTATATATAATAATAATAATAATAATAATAATAATAATAATAATAATAATAATAATGTTATGGGCTGGTGATATAGCATGATGGTAGAACCTAGTTTGTATGTACAAGGCCCTGAGTTCAATCCCTAGCAGAGGTAAACACATACATGTGTACATACACAAGTGCACACATGTAGATTATGGCTCCTGCCTTAAATGTATAGACACCAGAGATGTATTATTGAGCGGTGAGATCTTTAGGAGGTGAGGCCTCATAAAATCCTAGTCTCTGTGTCATGAGAGACATGTCTTTGAAGGGGGCCTAGGGGACACCAACATCTCAGTGTCTTTCTGCTTGAGATGTTAGACACATCTTAAGGCCTTATCACATCTTTGCCAGAGGCACCAAGAATAAGCCCATCTGATTTTTGACTATTACTTCTAGAATTGTAAGGCCAACTAAACCTTTCCTCCCAGTAAGCTAATTGTCTCAGGTGTTTCATTATAGTAATGTGAAGCTTTCTAATACACCTACTATTGAAACAGCTGAAATGGCCCATGTTGTCTTCTTCCTCATTTATACTTTCAATGCATAAGTGTACATCTTGTGATAAAATAGTGATTATTGAGTGGAATAAATTTCTATTTAACAAAAACTTTATGGACATTTATTTTACTCACCGTCTTCGATGAACGTTGAACCAGGTGACGATGGAAGTGAGCCAAACTGAAATGTTCCCAGCGGGGCTTATTTTCCACTTAAGTTTGGATTACTTCCCAAGTCTGCCTTTGGATTTCTGAAACTTCACTTCTCAGCCTTTTTGCTAATATCAGGTATTGATTTTCTGAACCTCACAAGTTCTTTGGAGAAACACTAGTATTGTTAAATTCTTATGTAATAGATTAAATGTTTTATTCTCTGTAAATATCACCCTATGTTATTCAGTTCCACAGTTGCTGAGGTGGCTGCTGTTGCATAAGCACACTAAAAAAAAAAAATGCCCAATGGGAAATGGGTCTGCGGTAAAGAAAATGTTATTTCAGTAACTTGCTTCAGAAGCCTGGGACCAATTTATGTCTCTGGTTACATAAGCACTTTGGTTTGTAGCCATGCTTGAGCCATCACAGGTGAGCACCTGGAAGAATTGCTGTGTGCACATGAAAGACATCCCAACTGGACATGAGGCTTAGAGACCTCTGCCCACGGTGCTGGGTGGAAATGTCAAGGACAAATGGAATTACAAACCCAACTGTGAGAGGCAGGGGAAGGAGGACACTATTTTAGGTATAATGAGAGGAGAGCTTGAAGTGAAAGGGCAGGACTTATTTGGACAGTGGGTGGCACAGTATTTTCTTAGTGTTGCTAATTAGACTCGAAGGTGAGAAGTGATTAGCTGTAGACCAGAGGAGTCAAGTAGTCCAGGAGAAACTGAACAGAGAATTGTCATGGAATGTGCATGTGTGCATTTACACACGCTCGCACACCCACACACACTTAGAAACCTGTGGATAGAAGTAACAAAGTACTGTAAAATTTGAATGCATTAATGCTCACAATGAAATTTCCCCCTAACCCTCCAGAAGTGCCCCGCAGTTACCATTTATTCAACAATGGAGCATCCCATCCCAGCATCATCATATCCCAGCATCATCACATCCCAGCATCCCAT
>NC_022024.1:0-2852 GCF_000317375.1 Microtus ochrogaster | reverse complement strand
AGAGCATGGCCTCTGAGCTCACTTCCTCTTCCTCCCAGCATTCTGTTCTGTTTACTCCTCCCACCTATGTTGTAACCTATGAGGGCCAAGCAGTTTCTTTATTTTAATTAACCAATGACCTTCCTCCATCATGCCAGATCCTCTCTGAAGGGAGAAATCTGCCCTTTAATGGAGGGAGGAACATAACCAGCTCAGACACCACGCCATGGAAAAGAGGTGTTGGTAGCCAGGGAAGCCTGTCACATTGGCGTGGTTTTGTTCTGAGATAGGAAGGGTGGGGTTGCTTCAGCAAGAGTTCGGGTTCTTTTCCTTGAAATGTTGGTCCTATAGCAGAAGCCAGAGGACAAAGCCCCCTTCTGAGGCAGATGACCAATGGCCAGACACAGCATGGAGATATGGTCAGGTTTTAGATCTGCCATTCAAAGGCTAAACAGACCCTGGGACTGTAACTGCAGAACCTAGACCAAATGGTAGGTAACCAAGCATCTTCTGCAAACTCACAGTGGGTGAACCAGGGAGTTTGTTCAACTGTCTGTTGTTTGAGTTTCTGTCCTGCTTGGTTCAGGCAGTTGTTAAGTCCCAAAGGAACATAGGTCTACATTAACTATAAACTGATTGGCCCTTAGTTCAGGCTTCTTATTAACTCTTATAACTTATTCTTGTCTATGCTAGTCATGTGGCTCAGTACCTTATTCAGCAGAGCAGTCACATCTTGATTCTTCTGTGGCTGGAACAGGACTGTGGACTAGGCTTTCCTTTTCCCAGAATTCTCCCATTCTCATTGATCTGCCTCTACTTCCTGTCTGGCTACTGGCCAATCAGCGTTATACTATTTAAAACATAATTGATAGAATACAGACCATTGTCCCACACCAACTGTCCCAACTAAAGAAGGAAGGGACTCAAGAGCTAGACACACCCTCGGAGAGAAGCAAGTTTTTAAAGAAGGCAGACGCAGAGCAGAAAAGCATGTGTTACTCAAGAGATACAGGAAAGGAGGGCAGGGGCATAGTGCCACCTTGCGGCAGCATCACCACAGGGCTGGGCTGGCACCACACTCTGGAGTCTTGTAACTGTGGTAAGCTACGTGGGCTATACACAGAGTAGATGGAAAACTGTCCTGAGTAATTCTGTGTGGCAGGAACACATTAGCTTAAGTGCTCAGAGGTACACGGTCAGCTCAGATAGGTAAGCAGGCCGGTGATCCACAAGCCAGCAAGACTAGAACTGGGAGAAGGCATTAACAAATCTGGAAAATGTGGATTCAGTGTGGGAAGGAGGGCTGCCCTTCCCTTTTTCTTGTATGTCACAAAAACTCACTTTTCCATATCACGGGCATCCTCTTCCTTCCTTCTCACGGTCATGATGCAGAGTACCACGGGGTGGCGCTGTCGTCTAATCGTCTGTCCTGGGTCAGCCCGTTTCCTCTATGGTGCTTGCAATCATCTCTGTGTTAACGGCCTCATTTTCTTCTTATCTTACAGACTGAACGAAATTTGGAAGTCCCCATGAAGGAGAGAATTCTCTCTGATGAAGGCTCGAGAATCTGGTCTTCATGGCAGTGGCATTTTTCTCTGTGAAATAACAATCCCTCATTCGTATTTGTACTCTTGGTTCCCTTGTGACATTTGAATAATAGAGATCAATACCCAAACTGCAAACAACTGACAAAAACCACACACTGTCATTGCGAGGTCAGACTGAAAGACCCCACAGACCCCCTCCTCAAAACCCGCAGCTAGCATGCTCCCAGGGGAACGTCCTGTTTGCTTTAAAATAAAAAAAAAAAATTCTCCGGATCAGCAACCAGACTGCTCTCGTAAGAACATCCCATGTGCTTGAGATAGGAAGACTGCAAGGCAGGATGTCAATAAGATAGCACATCAACAAAGTAGGTTAACTGCAAAACAGGATATCTATAAGATAGGAACAGTCATGCCCCCCCGCCTCAGTCCTATAACCACGCTTTTGCTTCTGTAAAACTTGCTTTTTGCTTTTCCCTATAAAAGCCTGCCCTCCAGTTGGCAGGTGTGCAAGTCTTCCTAGAGATCTTGCTGCCCGCAGGTACCTGTGTCTACTCAATAAACCTCTTGCAATTTGCATCCGTGCGGTCTCGGCCTGTTCTTTGGCATTGGGGAGGTCTCCCCAAAAAAAGGTCCTCTCCAAGGGTCTTTCATTTGGTGCGTTGGCTGGTAAAGAGACCCCCCCACCCAGGGATCACCGACTTACCACCGGGAGGTAAGCTGGCCAGCTCCGAGTCAGTTGTCTTCCGTGTTCCTTGTCAAATTCTGTACACTCAGTGCGCTGTAACTGGTGGAGGGAAGGGGCTGACGAGCCTGGGACTTCTCCCCCGCAGTCTGTGGAAGATGTTCCACAGACATCCGAGTCAGTCCGCAAGGACTTCTGGAGCCCGATTCTTCAGAGCTCAGCCCGTATCTGAAGGATACGTGGTCCTAGTTGGAGGAGAGGGATCCGGACCCTCAGAGCCTCTGTCTGAGTTTTTGCTTTTGGTTTTATGCAGGAGCTGCGCTGCGCGTTCGTTCTGTCTCTGTCTTTGTGTGTGTGTGTGTGTTTTTTTGTTGCTGTTTTTTGTTTTTATATTTGGTTCCCTTTTCTTCAAGAAGATGGGACAAACCCTAACCACCCCATTGAGCCTTACTTTAAACCACTGGCCTGACGTCCGAGCTCGAGCCGACAACCTGTCAGTTGATGTTCGAAAGAAGAAATGGGTGATCTTTTGTTCGTCCAAGTGGCCTACTGTTGGGGCAGAATGGCCAAGAGACGGCACTTTCAATCTCAATATTATTTCCCAGGTTAAGGCAAAAGTGTTCAGCCCAGGACCACATGGACAC
>NC_022023.1:34837013-34839539 GCF_000317375.1 Microtus ochrogaster | reverse complement strand
TTCTGGTAGAATTCTGTACTAAAACCATCCGGCCCTTTGCTTCTTTTGGTTTGGAAGTTTTTGATGACAGCTTCTATCCCCTTGAGGCTTATAGTTCTCTTTAAATTGCTCACCTGGTCTTGATTTAATTTTGGTAGATGGTATCTATCTAACAAATTGTCTATTTCTTTTACATTTTCCAATTTTGTGGAGTACAGATTTTTGTAGTAGGACCCAATGATTCTCTGAATTTGCTCAGTGTCCACTGTTATATTCCCCTATTTATTTCTGATTTTGTTAATTTGACTGTTCTCTCTTTGCCTTTTGATTAGTTTGAATAAGGGTTTGCCAATCTTGTTGATTTTCACAAAGAACTAGCTCTTTGTTTCATTGATTCTTTGTATGCTTTTCTGTGTTTCTGTTTTGTTGATTTCAGCCCTCAATTTGATGATTTCCTGTCTTCTACTCCTCCTAAATGAGCCTGCTTGTTTATTTTCTACTGATTTCAGGCATACTGTCAGGTCACTGATGTGAGCTCTTTCCATTTTCTTTATGTGGGCACTTAGTGCTATGAATTTTTCTTTTAGCACTGTTTTCTTTCATAGTGTCCCATAGATTGGATATGTTGTGCCTTCATTTTCATCGGATTCAAGGAAGGTTTTAATTTTTTTATTTCTTCCTTGACCCTAGGGGGTTTAGTAGTTGACTCTTCAGTTTCCATGAGTTTGTAAGCTTTATGGGAATAGTAGTGCTGTTGAATTCTAACTGTACTCCATGGTGATCTAAGAAGACACAGTGGATTACACCAATTTTTTGTATCTGT
Organism: Microtus ochrogaster; assembly: GCF_000317375.1. Lineage (NCBI taxonomy): Eukaryota > Metazoa > Chordata > Mammalia > Rodentia > Cricetidae > Microtus > Microtus ochrogaster. The sequence continues at coordinate 34,838,737 of NC_022023.1, read as the reverse complement.
GGATGTTTGCTTTGTTACCGAGGATGTGATCAATTTTAGAGCAGGTTCCATGAGGTGCTGAGAAGGAATACTCTCTTTTGTTTGGGTGCCATGTTCTATAAATGGCTGTTAATTTCATTTGATTCATTACATCTGTTAGTTCTCTTATTTCTCTGTACATTTCTTTCTATTTGTCCTGTCCACTGTCGTGAGAGGAGTGTTTAAATCTCCTATTATTAGTGTATGGGGTTAGATGTGCAATTTTAAGTTTTAGTAAAGTTTCATTTACATATGTGGTTGCTCTTGAATGGAGTTCATAGATATTCAGGATTGAGACTACATCTTGATGAATTGTTCCTGCTATGAGTATAAAGTGTCCTTCTCTATCTCTTTTGATTGATTTTGTTTGATATCAGTTTTGTTAGATATTAGGATAGCCAATCCCACATGTTTCTTAGGTCCATGTGATTGGAAAATCTTTTGCCAACCCTTTACTCTGATGTCATGTCTGTCCGGAGGTTGAGATGTGTTTCTTGTTCCAGTGAAAGGATGGGGAAACCTAAGCCAGAAGAAAGCCAGTGCCTCTGCCTTGACACTCCCAAGCCCTGGAGGCATCAGAGCCCAGCCTGGGCTGAGGATGGCTCTATGCTCAGCACACACAGCCCCAGAGGAATCCTCTCCTCTTCAGGGTTCTGCACCCAAAGGACCAGAGAGGTCCCTCCTTAGCTTCTCCCAGGGCAAGGCCAACTGCTTCCCAAAGGCAAGGAATCCCAAAATGTGATCATGGCTGACACTGGTGTCTTTGGTGCCTGTGGTGAGTGACTGCAGAGCAGTCTCCCAGAAGACTAAGGTGTCTGGAATGGTGAGGGAGGAAGAGGCACCACCACTGTTCACAGACTAGGAGGAGCAGCCACCGTCCTTCCACAGCATAGCTGAAGTATTTGGCTGAAGAGTGTAGCTGGGCTGACTTCTTCTCCTTACAGGTTCTGCTGTCCATACACTAGCAGCTGTGATTGGTAAACTCACAGCTGGAGCCCTGTCTGTTGGTCTTCCCCGAAGAGCCCTCTGGCATGTGCACAGTACTCTTTGGTGGTACTCCCGAGAAGACCAAGCAGGAGATCAATGTTCTGTGTTACCAACCAACTCCAGGTCTACCTGGGCCAGGGCCTGGACAAGTGCGGTTGGAAGATCATTTCCCAGGTGCTCTTCACCAAGACACACAGGGAGAGAAAGGCAGGAAGCGTGTCTTAGGACTTAGGTATAGGGATTGGGGCATTTTTGCTGGGAGACTAATCACTCACCTCTTCTTCTTTGGTTCAGTTGGTACTTGCATCTCAAGGGGCTATTCTTCTTTTGATTCATTTAGGTGGTATTATGTGTACAGTTTTTTATGGCCTAACAGGGATAATGTACATGAATAGTATATTGTGTTGCTGCGTATATTTATGTGTGTATACATACAGATATATATACATATATGTTATATGCACAATTAAATAAAATTAAATTGAAAAGTTTAAGAATCTCTCAATGGATACTTCTCCAGAAGTCATGACATGACATGTGCTAGGCATGGACCTATAATTGCATATAACTTATTTGAAAGTGTAACTACACATCTAGATAACAAAGTTTTCCCTTCATGTAAAAACAGTGACAAAATATAGAGAAAACATAGGCATTATATGAATAGTGCAGATGGTATTAGAAGTTATTTTACACAGCTATAGTAATGAAATCCTCAT
>NC_022023.1:34835665-34836348 GCF_000317375.1 Microtus ochrogaster | reverse complement strand
CTGTAGACCAGGCTGGTCTCGAACTCACAGAGATCCGCCTGCCTCTGCCTCCCGAGGGCTGGGATTAAAGGCGTGCGCCACCACCGCCCGGCTCAAGGAATCTCTTTTGTAGACCCTTTATTATTCCTTCCCAAGCCCGAGTTTTGAGGGCGCTCGTCTTGGGAAGGTATGGGGCCATAGGGGTGGCAGCTGATGGCTTCCTCTGCTGTTCGCAAGGGCAGGTTGGGGCATTCCTGACTGCTGGGGCCAATGAATGAGAGACATTGAAGGCTCTGTGACAACCTCTCCCGACAAACAAATCAATATAAAACCAGTCCAGGCAGGGAGTACTGAGGAAAATCTTTGAAAATTTGATAAAGTTGCTGAAGTATATAGATCTTCACAAATGATGGGTTTTTCTGTGGGGCAGGGTCTGGAAATAAACTTAGCAATCTTTAAGGATCTGGACACTGTGAGTTTGACCATACTCCACTGAGTATATGAGAGACACAAATTCGAATTGGTATATTTTTTTCTCATTTTTATTTTTATACTTTGAAAACAGAAAAGGGTAGAAAGATAAGGGTGGGAGGAATGGGAAGTGTTGCAGGAGGTCCTTCCGCTCCTCCAGCCTATAGCCGCTGAGATACCTGCCCATTGGGGCGTGGTCTCTCTCCCTTTAAAAAAGCGGCCACTTCCTTCTC
>NC_022023.1:34797855-34808209 GCF_000317375.1 Microtus ochrogaster | reverse complement strand
GGGAAATGTAAGGGTAAGCTTTCATTTAGTTTGTGACAGTTACTGTATTCATTTGTAAGACAATGGTAATTGAAAATTGTTCTGTAATGATACCTAGTTCTCCTACACGGAATTAATACCAACCACTACCAATTAACTGTAGCCTTGACTTTTGCCATTGAGGAGATCAAAAGGAAGGTCTTTCTTTTATCTAATATGTCTCTGGGATATGGTATCTACACTTGTGGGCAAGATCATCAAGGGACATATTTTACTTTTCACTTCTGGCTCACAGGGGAGGACAAACCATCCTGAACTACACCTGCAGAAAAGAGGAAAAAATCTATGGCTGCAATCACAGGAGCAACATGGGAAATTTCTGCCCTAACTGTCACATTTCTAGGACATTATAAATATCTACAGGTGAGATTATATGAATGGGAACAAATGAAAAAATTCTCCTTAATGCCAACATTTGACTATCAAGTAAAAGCATAAAGGAGAAGACTCCATTTGTGCGTAATTCAAATTATATAGTCTGTGTCTAGATTATGATGCAGGAGGCAAGCATGCATGCTGTGCATCATGACAATAGGGGATTGGAAGTTAGCACCACCCATGACCTCCTGATATCACAGCAGATAAAGGGTGATCTCTCTGACTTCCTGTCTTCAAGTCAGCCTGAAATTCATGAGTTTGGAGACTTGCCTCAAGAAGAATACAGTGAGAAATGTAGAGAACACACATTTTCCTCTTATAGCCTTCAAAGGCATATGCACATGTGTTAAGTGGCAGGATACAAAATCATCTCAAAAAAATCAGTAGCCCTCCTATACACAAAGGATAAAGAAGCTGAGAGGGAAATCAGAGAAACACCACCTCTCACAATAGCCACAAATAACATAAAATATCTTGGGATAACACTAACAAAGGATGTGAAAGACCTATTTGACAAGAACTTTCTGTCATTGAAGAAAGAAACAGAAGAAAATACCATAAAATGGAAAAATCTCCCATACTCTTGGATAGGAAGGATCAATATAGTAAAAATAGCAATCTTATCAAAGGCAATCTATAGATTCAATGTAATCCCCATCAAAATCCAAACACAATTCTTCACAGACCTTGAAAGAACGATACTCAACTTCATATGGAAAAACAAGAAACCCAGGATAGCCAAAACAATCCTATACAATAAAAGTACTTCCGGAGGCATTACCATCCCTGACATCAAGCTTTACCTATTACAGAGCTACAGTAATGAAAACAGATTGTTACTGGTATAAAAACAGAGACATTGACCAATGGAATCTAATTGAAGACCCAGATATTAATTAACACACCTATGAACACCTAATTTTTTACAAAGAAGCAAAAAAGATACAATGGAAGAAAGAAAGCATCTTCAACAAAAGGTGCTGGCATAACTGGATGTCAACCTGTAGAAGAATGAAAATGGATCCATATCTGTCGCCATGCACAAAATTAAAGTACAAATGGATTAAAGGCTTCAATATAAATCCGACCACACTGAACTTCATAGAAAACAAAGTGGGAAGTAACCTTCAATGCATGAGCACAAAAGACCACTTCCTAAATATAACCCCAGTAGCACAGACAATAAGAGCATCAATAAATAAATGGGACTTCCTGAAACTGAGAAGCTTCTGTAAAGTAAAGGACACAGTCAATAAGACAAAAATAAGCCCACTGAATCGGAAAAAATCTTCACCAACCTCACATTAGACAAAGGACTTATCTCCAAAATATATAAAGAACTCAAGAAATTAGACATTAAAATTCTAAATAACCCAATTAAAAAGTGGTGTACTGAACTAAACAGAGAATTCTCAACAGAAGAGTTTCAAATGGCCAAAAGATAATTAAGGACATGTTCTTCCTTAACTATCAGGGAAATGCAAATCAAAACAACTTTTAGATTCCATCTTATACCTGTCAGAATGGCTAAGATCAAAAACACTAATGATAGCTTATGCTGGAGAGGTTGTGGAGCAAGGGGAACACTCATCCATTGCTGGTAGAAATGCAAAGTTGTGCAACTACTTTGGAAATCAGTGTGGTGGTTTCTCAGAAAACTGGGAATCTACCTACCTCAGGATCCAGCAATTCCACTCTTGGGAATATACCCAAAAGATGCTCAATCATACTATAAGAGCATTTGTTCAACTATGTTCATAGCAGCATTATTTGTAATAGTCAGAACCTGGAAACAACCTAGATGCCCCTCAACTGAAGAATGGATAAAGAAAGTGTGGCACATCTACACATTACTCAGCAGTAAAAAATAATGATACCTTGAATTTCGCATGCAAATGGATGAATTAGAAAACATTATCCTGAGTGAGGTAACCCAGACCCCCAAAAAACAAATATGGTGTGTACTCACTCATAAGTGGATACTAGTCATAAAAAAAGGGGCAATGAGCCTATAGTTCAGGATCCTAGAGAAACTAAGTAATAAGGTGAACCCCCCCAAAAATCATATATAGACCCACCTGGAAATTGGAATCAGACAAAAATTTGGGAGAAGAGGGGCAGGGGATAGAAGGAAGGGGTAAAGGGGGGGTTGAGGAGAACTTGAGGGAACGGGATAGTCAAGATAAAGGAAGGACAGATATGAGAGCAGGGAAAGTGATATCTTGATTGAGGGAGCCATTATAGATTTAGCAAGAAACCTTGCTCTAGAAAAATGCCCAAGAATCCACAGGGATGACTCCAGTTAAGACCTTAAGCAACAGAGGAGCGAGCATCTGAACTGACCTTACCCTGTAGTCAGACTGATGATTATCTTAAATATCACCATGGAACCTTTGTCCAAAAACATATGGAAACTAGGCAATAACCCACATCAGAGCACTGGACTGAACTCCCAAGATCCAGTTGAAGAGTGGAAGGAGGGAGATTATGAGCAAGGAATTCAAGACCATAAGGGGGTCATCCACTGAGATAGTTTGCTTGAGCTAATAGTAGCTCACCAGCTCCAATTGGACTGGGAGTGAACGAGCATATGAACAACCAAGCCCCTCTGATGGGGGTTGACAGCTGGGGCAGACTGCGAGGCCATTGATAGTGACACTGGGATGTGTCTCTACTGCATATACCGGCTTCATGGGATCCTATTCTCTTTGGATATAAACCTTTCTCAACCGAGATGTAGTAGGGAAGACCACAGGGCAGAGTGCATTGCACCACTTTAGGGTTGGAGGGGTAAGGTGGGAGGGTCTGTGGAGGGAGAGGGAGGGGACTGGGAGAAGGGGAGGGAGTGGAAAATTGGATTGTTATTTTTTAAGTAATAATAAAAATTTAAAAAAAAACAATCACTGGTCATTAACATCCCTTAATATCAATGGACGCAACTCATCCAAAAAAGACACAAGCTAAAGAATAGGTATACACAAAACACATTTCAACTTCATAGACACATTACCTCAGAGTAAAGGGTTGGGAAAACAGGTTTCAATCAAATGGACCTAAGAAACAAGCAGGTGTAACTATCCTAATATCTAGGAAAATAGACTTCAAACTAAAATTAACCAAAAGTGATGGAGAAGGGCATTTCATAGTCATCACAGGACAAATACATCAAGATGAACTTTCAATTCTGAGCAACTGTGCCCCAAATACAAGAGCACCCACATTTGTAAAAGAAACATTCCAAAATCTTAAATCACTTATCGAACCCCATACACAAATATCAAGAGACTTTAACACCCCACCCTCATGAATGGACACAGTCCCAGGCTCTGCAACATCTCAGTAAATATCACAGTCCCAGGATTCACAGCATCTCTGACACTTTCAGAACCCTAGTCTTCCCAGAAAAACTGCCTCTGCAGCGTCAAAGACACCATCAGCATCCTGGGCTTCGCAGCATCCCTGACCCCATCAGCTTCCAGGCATTTTTAGCGTCTTACACTTTCACTGTCCTCGGCTTTGCTGAATCCCCGATCAGCAACACAGGCACAGTCCCAGGCTCTGCAGCATCTCAGAACTTGTCACAGTCCCAGGATTCGCATCATCTTTGACACCATCAGACTATGATTTGCAGCATCTCTACCTCTGAGGGAGGTCCTTCTGTCTATGTGTTGCTTTCATTGGTTAATTAATAAAGAAACTGCCTTGGCCTGTTGATAGGCCAGAAGTTAGGTAGGTGGGGTAAACTAAATGGCATTATGGGAGAAAGGAGGCAGAATTAGGAAGAAGCCATAGAGCCGCAGAAGATAAATGCTGGGAATATACCAGGTAAGCACAGCTATGTGGTGATATACAGATTAATAGGAATGAGTTAAATTAATGTAAAAGTTAGCCAATAAGAAGTTAGAACTAAAGGGCCAAGCAGTGTTTTAATGAATACAATTTCAGGGCTAAGCTAGCTGGGCAGCTGGGAGAAACAAGCTGGTCCTACCACTACAGACATCACTAAATTCAGGGCTTCCCAACATCCCTGATCCCCAAAAGTCAGTGTCCTTGGCTTTTCAGCATCCCCATCCCCAACAACATCACCATTCTAGTCTTTGAAGCCTCTGTGACACCATCAGTGTCCCAGGCTTTCAGCATCCCTTTCTTTGTAGCATCCCTAATGCCATCACCATCATGGGCTTCAAACAATCCCCATCTTCTTCAGAGTCCAGACCTTCGCAGCATCCATGGCTTTGCAACATTACCGACTCCACCATCATCCAGGATTCTGCAGCATCTCCAACAACTTCACTGTCCTGAGCTTCAGGGCATCCCTGATACTGACAGTGTCCTGGGCTCTGCAGAATTCCTGACACCTTCAGCGTCCAGGGCTTCACAGCAACCCTGATCCCCAACACTTTCAGCATCCTTGGCTTCAAAGCGTCCACAATCACTGAGAGTCAATGCCCAGGGCTTTGTAGTATTCCCAACATCATCAGGATCCTGGGCTCAGCAGCATCCCTGACACTGTCAGCATCCAGGGCTTCACAGCACCCCTGACACCACCAGTGTTCCAGGTTTTGCAGCATCCCTGATCCCCGATAATGCCAGGGTCTAGTTTTTCCCAGCATCCCCAACACCATCAGCATTTGCTGCTTGGCAGCATTCCAAACAACATCAATGCCCAAGGCTTCACAGCATCCCCTATCCCCAACACAGTCACCATCCCAGACTTAGCAGCATGTCCGACACCTTCAGTGTCCTGGGCTTTGCGGCATCTACAACACCATTCAAAACAGGGTTTCCCTGCATCTCCAAAATGGTCAACATCCTGGTCTTTCCAGCCTCCCTGGTCCCCTTACCAATCATCTTTCCATCCTTTGGAACATTCCCAACATCAGAACCTGGGCTTAGCAGCATCTCCAGCACCATTACCATCCTGGGCTTGGAAGGATCACCAACATCATCAGCGTCCACAGCTTCACTCACAGCATCCCTGTCTTTGCAGCATCTCAGACACCTTCACTGTCATGGGCTTCACAGCATCCCTGGCTTCATAGCATCCCCGACACTATCAGTGTCGATGGCTTTGCAGCATCCCCAACAGTGTTATAATCCCAGGCTTCACAGAACAATTCACCATCAAAGTCCAGGGCTTCATAACATCCTTGGCTCTGCAGCATCACCAGCACTGTCAGGGTCCAGGTCTTCACAGCATCCATGATCCCCAACAATATCTGTGTCTCAGGCTTCGCAGCATTCTGGGCTTTACAGAATCACCAACACCAATACTGGGCTTATTTGCATTTCCAATAGGGTCAACATCCTGGACTTTCCAGCCTCCCTGGTCCCCTTACAGTCACATTCCCAGCCTTTGGGGGCATTCCTGACATCATCAGCACCCTGGGCTTCGCAGCATCTCCAGCACCATCACCGTCCCGGGCTTCTAAGCATGGCCAACATCAGCAACCAGAGCGTCATTCATATCATCCCTGTCTTTGCAGCATCCCCAATCCCATCAGAGTCCAGGGCTTTGCAGCATCTCAGACATATTCACTGTCCTGGGTTTTGCAGCATCCCTGACATCATCAGCATGCAGGCTTTCACAGCATCCCTGGCTTCACAGTATCCCTGACATTTTCAGCATCCAGGGCTTTACAACATCCCCAACAGTGACCATCCTGGATTCCCAGTATCTCCAATCCCCGACACAGTCACCTTCAAGGGCTTCACAACATTTCTGGGTTCTCTGCATTCCTACTCTGTCAACATCCAGGGCATCTTAGCATCCTTGAACCCTCAGCATCCAGGGCATCACAGCATCCCTGACACAATCACCATCCTGTCCTTTGCAGTATGTCTGAAACCATCAGGGCTATGGGATTCACTGCATCGTTGACACCATCAGCATCCCCAGTTTTACAGCATCTCTGAAACAGTCACCATCCCGGGATTCGCAGCATGCCCCAAATCATCAGCATCTTGGGCTTCCCAACATCCCAGACAAGTCCGCATCCTGAGATTCACAGCATCCTGTCTTTGACACAGTCAGTGTTTGAGGCTTTGCAGCATCCTCTACATCATCAGCATCTTGGGCTTCCCAACATCCCAGACGCTGTCAAGAGTCCTGAACTTCACAGCATCCTGTCTGTGACACAGTCAGTGTTTGAGGCTTTGCAGCATCCTCTGCATCATCAGCATCCAGGGCTTCGCAACATTTTCGTCTTTGAAGCATCACCATCAGCATTCATGGTTCCACAGCATCCATGAAACTGTCAGCATCCCAGCTTCACATCAGTCCCAACACCATCAGAATCCAGGGCTTCATAGCATCCCCAAACGCTGACACAATCACTGACCTGAGCTTTGCAGCATCTCTGCAATTGTCAGTGTCTAGGGCATCGCAGCACTGATGACACAGTCAGTGTCCTGGGCTTTGCAGAATCTCCAGCACCTTCATGGTCTTGGGTTTCACAACATTCCCGACACCATCAGTGTCTTGGGCTTTGCAGCATTCCCCAATCCCTGATAGAGTCATCTTCCCAGGTTTCCAACATTTCCTATATCATCAGAGTCCTGGGCTTTTGCTGCATCCCAGACACCATCAGCATCCAGAATATCGCAGGATCCTCTACACTCTCAGTGTCCAGGCTTAGCATCATCCCAGACACCTTTAGAGTCCTGGGCTTTCCAGCATCCCCTGCCTGGCCACCCTGTGGTATCCCCAGTCCAGTCCTCTCTCCACAACTGCTCACTTCTGGAACCCTTTCTCCTCGAAGTCAGCAGTTTCCTGGACACCTAGACAAGTGAGCAGTCCTCAGTAGATGAAAAAGCTGTTCCCAGATAAACATTTGGAGCCCCTTACTTGCAAAAGAGTAGTGTAAATATGAACCCTGGTTGAGGGACCTGCAGGGGTCGGGAGTGGGGCCAAGGCAGCAAATGGCAGAAACTGGGAGCTGAGGGAAAACAGTGGAGGAGCTGGATGGGAGCTAGTGCATAGGGAGGGCTCAAGTCAGATGATGGGCAGGGGAGGGCATAGAGTGGGCAGAGAACTATGCAAGCTCACCTGGGTGCCTATTTTACCCCTGCAGGGGTCCCAGAAAAAGGTCTCTCTTGTTATTGTTTTTAAAGGATCAGCAGAAAGAAATTAAGGACCTTTAGAATTTAATGAAAATGAACATACGATATGCCCAACCTTTCAGCCCACAATGAAAGTGGTGTTAATAGAAAATTTAATGACAGTAAGTGCTTATAAAAAAATGGAGAACTCTCTTAGCAACTTAAAACATATCTGAAATCTCTAAAAACTTCTGCAAGCACACCCCGGAGAAGGGGACCCAGAATAGAATAACCAGTCTGAGAGGAGATTCAAATCACAAATAATCCAAGACAACAATACAAATAATCAGTGAAGCAAAGAATAGGTTCTTTAGAAAAATCAACTAGATAGACAAATATTTATCCAAACTAAATTAAAATACAGGGAGAATATCTAAATTAATAAAATCAGAAACACAAAAGGGGACATAATAACAAACACAAAGGAAATTCAATGATTACTTAGATCACACTTTAAAAAATATTCCACAAAATTGGAAAATAAAAAATAAATGGATACTATTCTTAGTATGTCCAGTTGATAAACTTAAATTAAGATCAGATAAACATTTTAAATAGACATATAATCACTGTGGAAATTGAAGCAGTCATTAAGTCTTTCTCAACATATAATAAATATCCAGGGCTACCTGGTTTTATGGCAGAATCCTCTAAGATTTTAAAGAAAAGGCAATGTCAATACTCCTCTAAACTATTCCACAAGACAATAACAGAAGGAACATTGCAAATTTATTTTTTGAGGTCAGTCACCCTGATAGCCAAGTAATCCACAAATGAACAAAGTAATTACAGAGCAATTCCTCTCATGAACATAGATACAAGAACACTAAAAACATATTCAAAACTGAATCCAAGAACACATCAAAAACCTCATCCATGATGACCTAAAACAGCTTCATCCTAGAGACACAGAGACAGTTGCCCGAAGTATGAAAATTAATAAATGTAATCCACCACATAAACAAATTATAAAAAAATATCACTTGACCTCATTTGGGTTGAAAAATCCCTGCTCTGCTTTATGAGAAAAGTCCTAGGGAGAGTAGGGATACAAGGAACATACCTCATCATAATAGAAACAATTTACAGCAAAACTATAAACAACATAAAATTAAATGGAGAGATAATGGTGATTCCACAAAAGTCAGGAACAAGACAATGCTATCCATTCTTTCCATGTGCATCAGTATAGTACTTAAAGTAATAGCAGGGGAGTCAAGACAACTGAAGGAGACAAAGGAGATACAAACTGGAAGGGAAGAAGTCAAAATATCATTATCTGTAGATGATAGCATAGAATGCACAAGCAATACAGGAAATTTTACCAGAGAACTACTACAGCTGATGAACGCATTCAGAAAAACTCATGGATATAAGATTATCTAAAAATAAACTCAATATCCTTCTGTATGCAAATCAACAACTGGACTTAGCAGGAAATGAGGGAAATAGCACCCTTGACCCTAGCCACAAGCAATATAGAATATTTGGGGTAACCCTAGTCAAACAAATGAAAGACTTGTATGACAAAAAAACACAACTCTCTAAAGAAAAACCTTGAAGAGCATATCAGAAGGTGGAAAGATCTCCCATGCTATTGCATCAGTGGGCTTAACATACTAAAAATGGTCACTTGCCCTCACACTACATGTCAGAATGTTTCATGCAAACCAACATGTGAAAAGAAAATGGTTATCGCTTTCCCTGTGTTCAGACTAGTGTTTATTGATTTTGAATCAAACACACACACATACATATTTTCTCCTCTCATACCCAGCAACCTGAGCAGTTTCTCCTTCCTTTACTCCTCCAAGTCCCACTCATCACCCACCACCAGCTCAACCCATCCTTCATCTCCCTTCAGAAAACAGCAAGCCTCCTGCAGTCTTCCCCATTGAGTATAATGGGTTTTTATCTTGATGGTAACCAACATCTGTCTCATTGAAAATGAGAAAAATAATGTCTAGTACACTGAGCCTATCCAATATCCATGACTGGAGAGGTCCTACACCCTGGAACACATCCTATTACTGTACTTTGTCTAAGCTCGTGTCGTTTCTAACTGTATTCTAAGGACTTATCTTAGACACACAATCATACACACAGCTAAGTGCAGCTGTCATCATCATGAGAGAAGCTTCTTTTGGCAGTAGACAGACATATTTCCAGAGATCCACAATGTTGAAAATGAAATCTTAAGTAACTACTGCATGCTCAGCACCAGCTGCTTCAGCCCTTGCACAGAAGACTTAGAGAGAAATGCACTTGTGAGGAAAATAAACAGCAAGAACCAGTGTGAGAGAATGCCTGCTGCCATATAGTATCTTCTAGGCACGACAAGAATGTAGCCCCTTAAAATGTCAACAATATGGTTGTCTAAACAAGATCTGCATAAAGACAACATCAGTTGACACACCTAACTTTGGATGGCAGAAATCTCACAGGCACAGCCTCTAGAGCTGTGGCAAATCATGGTTGCTGGGGGAGTGTGAAGCCGTGTTTAGCAGAGATGAGCTCCCAAATAGGTTATAACTAATGACATGTGGTCTGCCATGAACATGTTACGGGAAATGGACTTCTATGTTTCTGTGAAAATAATGAAAGATTGTGGATTTGAGAGGAAATGGCGAATGTGTCTCACTGACAACCACAGCTTAACTGCTGGATGAGAGTTGTGCTAGCTAACTTAGTGTTGCTTCACTTCTGTCTTAGTTGCTACGCATTTACCAGAACATTTTATTTTCTTATGGCTGGTGTAGCTGGGATAATGTTTTAATCAAATATCCATCTAATGGTCTTATAAATAAAGCATTCATATTACTGTTTGTTTTTATTA
>NC_022023.1:34789098-34796800 GCF_000317375.1 Microtus ochrogaster | reverse complement strand
CCCACCAGCAATGGATGAGTGTACCCCTTTCTCCACACCCTCTCCAGCAAAGGCTATCATTGGTGTTTTTCATTTTAGCCATTCTGACAGGTGTAAGATGGTATCTTAAAGTTTCAGAAATCCTCAATAAATAAATAAATTAAAAAAATAAAAAATAAAAAAAGAGCACATTTTGGTCTCGCAGAAGACCAGGGCAGAAATTAGCAGCATGTCCATACTGGTTCATCACCACGAATATCCCCAGTTCCAGTGCCCACAATGTGTCCCTCTGAGCTTCAAGAGCCTCATATGCATAAGCATATGCATGTGCAAAGGCAGAAAAAACACCATAAATAATAGGTATAATGCAGTATACTGTGACTACTGAGGAAATACATAAGATGCCAAGTCCTTTAGAAAATATTTCAGTACGCTAAAACACACAGGGAGCAGAATAGGAGCAGAATACTGGCCATCCTAGCATGATAATACAAATAATCTATGCAAATATCCAAAATTTAAGATTTTGTGAAACTGTACACTTGAGACCCAAAAGCATAATTAGAAAAATGAGTACATGACACCAATTTTGCCCCCCACTTGGGGCTGATTTGGAATGAAATGGAATCTACTGGCTCATCCAAAGGTTAAATATTTTAAAGCTTCAGAAGAGAAGTTAAGGAGGCAACTCTGGACTGATATGTTCATGTCCCCTGCATTCATCCAAAACTTACCATAAATCTGAGACATTTATCCTTCACCCACTGCTATTTCCAATGAAATGTCCCTTTTGCTTGCTCTTTGACAAAAGGAGTTGAATAAAATACTTTTATCCCTAAAGGATTTAAACAATGAACTCCCACCTGGTGTAAAATACAACAGTTACAAGTATTCTGTGCCTAAATTTTGTCTTAATTAGCATTTTAACGTGTATACTTACACTTTGTGCTTTCCTGCTCTAGCATGGTGCAGTGCACTTCATCCAAATGCACTCACTCCTAAGGAAGTGATCCGTGCCTTGTTTCAATAAAGTTCAACAATGCCTTTAGAATCCCATTTAACTTTAATGTGAGTGTTGTTCTAGAATGACAGCCAATGAAACTGCAATTAAGCCGGGCGGCAGTGATGCATGCCTTTAATCCCAGCACTCGGGAGGCAGAAGGAGGTGGATCTCTGTGAGTTCGAGGCCAACCTGGTCTAGACGAGCTAGTTCCAGGACAGACTCCAAAGCTACAGAGAAACCATGTCTTGAAAAATCAAAAAAATAAAAAAATAAAAAAGAAAGAAAATACAATTAAAACTGTCCATTGAATCTATTTTACAATTTTAATGTCTGTTTGTATAGAATTGATCATTTAGTAATAAACTTAACTATCTTAAGGCATACATGTAATTTAATGTGGGAATTGGTTTGATTATGACACCATTTATAATATTTATTCAATATTTCGGGGCATAAGCTGCCAGGTGGCCGGGGTGCTGGGGAACGCAACCCTGCAGCTCCAATTACTACAATTCAAAGGTTTACATGGCAAAGATTCCATACTTTCCTGTCAAGTAAGGAATGATTAAAGTAATACTAGTGATTTTATAAAATAATATTGTTCATATAAAAGAATCCACAGAAATTTCAAATATTGACACTGTTAAGCACAACTTACTTTGTGGTACTGGCTGGACTTGAACTCATACAGATCTGCCTGCCTCAGCCTCCCAATTGCTAGGATTACAGGTGTGTACCAACACCCCCAAGCATAATAAATACTTTTAAAGTAACTGATGTTTTGTTAATATTTTCTAATATATTACCATAATAATTTTATTTGAGTGACTTTTACTGTTCTAGACTATAAGTAGTGGTTAGAAAACTCAAAGTACAGTACCTCAGATAAAGATGACAGGTATGCATATTCACACCATGAGTTATTAAAATGTTCTGCCACAAACCATTTCCTTTCTCATAGTGCAAGCAACTGAGGTGCAAAACCATCCTGCAATGCTATCAATTATTAAGTCACAATACTGCCTATTCCACAATTGAACTGAAAACCACATAGCTAGTCCTATGAATAGAATCTTTACCATAGTCTAGATAACAGTATAAATTTATTTCTCAGCCAACTGCACAATGGCATGTTTCTAAGCATGGCAATGTTTCAACCCTGTCTACAAGTGTCACAAGGCTTCTAGTCTTGAACTCATTCTAGACTTCTCTGGCCATTTAACCAAAAGCAATTTACATTCAATAAAATCTCCATCAAAATTCCAACACAATTCCTGTTTTCATTTTATTTTCCTCTTATAGACTATGACGATAGCCTGGGTTTAGAATAAAACCATCTAAGATTTCAGAGGGCTATCAGAGTACTAAGGAAACAGGCAGTATGGGCCCATTCATATCTCTTCTCTCTCTCTCTCTCTCTCTCTCTCTCTCTCTCTCTCTCTCTCTCTCTCTCTCTCTCTCTCTAAAGATTTTACCTCTGTTAATTTCCCAATAAAATACAGTAACCTGTAATTGCAAAACAAATGAACATTTTAACAGGTCAAACAGACAGAAACTTAACAGATAAATAAGTAAAATAACAGATGTCATGATAAAATGAACTTAATAGACATCTATAGAACACTCCACCCAAACACAAAAGACTATACCTTCTTCTTAGCACCTCATGGAACCTTCTCTAAAATTGACCACATACTTGGTAACAAAGCAAACCTCCACAGATTAAAAAAAAAAAAAGAATAGGAGTAACCTCCTGAATCTTATCAGATTGCCATGTTTAAAGACAGAATTTAACAACACTATGCTTAGAAAACCTACAATCTCATGTAAATTGAACAGTGAACTCCTGGGTCAAGGAAAAAATAAACAAATTAAAGACTTCCTAGAATTCAATGAAAATGAAGACACATACCAGTGGCTTAAAAACACACCTGAAAGCTCTAGAATAAAAAGAAGGAGACACGCCAAGGAGGATTACAGGACAAGAAATAATCAAATTGGGAGCTGAAATCAATAAAGTAGAAACAAATAAAACAATACAAAGAATCGATGAGACAAAGAGCTGGTTCTTAGAGAAAATCAACAAGATAGACAAACTCTTATCCAAACTAATCAAAAGGCAGGGAGAAAACATCCAAATTAACAAAATAAGAAATGAAAAGGTGGACATAATAAGAGACACTGAGGAAATTCAAGGAATCATTAGGTCATACTATGAAAACCTGTACTCCACAGACCTAAACAGAGAACTCTCAACAGAGGAATCTAAAATGGCTGAAAGACACTTAAGGAAATGTTCACCTCAAAGTGTCCCACATAAGAAACAGAAGGAACAATGCCAAACTCTTTTTATAAGGCCGCAGTAACCCTGATAATAAAACCACACAAAGACAAGAAAGAGAATTACAGACCTATCTCCCTCATAAGCATGGATTCAAAAATACTCCATAAAATACTGGCAAACCAAATCCAATAACACATAAAAAAAAACATCCACCATGATCAAGTCAGCTTCATCCCAGAGATGCTGGGATGGTTCAACATACGAAAATCTATCAATGTAATCCATTATATAAATAAGCTGGAAGTAAAAATCGTATGAGTATCTCATTTGATGCTGAAAAAGAATTCAACAAAATCCAACACTCCTTTATTATAAAGATATGGGAGAGATCAGGAATACAAGGAACATATATAAACATAATAAAAGCAATATGCAGGAAGCCAACAGTCAATATCAAATTAAATGGAGAGAAACTCAAAGGGATTCCACTAAAATCAGAAGCAAGACAAGCTGCCCACTCTCTCCATATTTCTTCAGCACAGTTCATGAAGTTCTGCCTAGAGCAATAAACAACAAAAAGGAGAGCAAGAAGATTCAAATTGGGAAAAAAAAGTCAAGCTTTTGTTATTTGCAGATGACATGGTGGTATATATAAATGACCTAAAATACTCTACCAGGGAACTTTTACAGCTGATAAACATCTTCAGTGTGATGGGCAGTGGTGGCAACTGCCTTTAATCCCAGCACTCAGGAAGCAGAGGCAGGCAAATCTTTGAGAGTTCTAGGCCAGCATGGTCTACATGAGGAAGTTCCAGAACAAGCCCCAAAGATACAAAGAAACCCCCAAAGAAACACAGAGAAACAAAACCAAAAATTAAAAAATAATGTCACAGTAATGGGGCAGGATACAAAATTAACTAAAAAAATCAGTAGTTTTCCTATACACAAATGATAAAGAAGCTGAGAAAGAAATCAGAGAAACATCACCCTTTACAATAGCCAGAAATAACAAAAAATATCTGGGGATTACACTAACCAAAGAAGTGAAAGACCTATTTGACAAAAACTTTAAATATTTGAAAAAAGAATATGAAGAAGATACAAGAAAATGGAAATATCTCCTGTGCCTTTGATAGATAGGACCAACATAATAAAACTGCCGATCCTACCAAAAGCATTCTATAGATTCAATACCAACCCCATCAAAATCCCAAAACAATGCTTCACAGACCTTGAAAGAACAATACTCAACTTCATATGGAAAAACAAAAAACCAAGGATAGCCAAAATAATCCTGTACATTAAAGAAACTTCCAGAGGGATCACTATCCTTGACATCAAGATTTATTACAGCCGGGCGATGGTGGCACACGCCTTTAATCCCAGCACTTGGGAGGCAGAGGCAGGCGGATCTCTGTGAGTTCAAGACCAGCCTGGTCTACAGAGCTAGTTCCAGGAAAGGCTCCAAAGCCACAGAGAAACCCTGTCTTGAAAAAAAAAAAACAACAAGATTTATTACAGAGCTACAGTAATGAAAACAGCTTGGTATTGGGATAAGATCAGGGCAGTTTAGCAATGGAATGAAATCAAAGACCCAGATATTAATCCACACACCTATGAACACCTGATTTTTGACAAATAAGCTAAAATTATACAATGGAAAAAAGAAAGCATCTTCAACAAATGGTTCTGGCATAAATGGATGTCAACATGTAGAGGAATAAAAATAGATCCACATCTAGCACCATGCACGAAACTCAAGTCCAAATTGATTAAAGGACTCAATATAAATCTGACCACACTGAACGTGATAAAAGAGAAAGTGGGAAGTAGCCTTCAATGTATGGACACAGGAGACCACTTCCTAAATATAACCCCAGTAGCACAGACACTGAGAGCCACAAAAAATAAATGGGACCTCCTGAAACTAGGAAGCTCTGTAAATCAAAAGACACGGTCAATAAGACTAAAGGGCAGCCTACCAAATGGGAAAAGATCTTCACCAACCCCACATCAGACAAAGGACTGATCTCCCAAATATATAAAGCACTCAAGAAATTAGACATCAAAAATTCTAAATAACACAATTAAAAATGGGGTACAGAACTAAACAGAGAATTCTCAACAGAAGACATTCAAATGACTGAAAGATTCTTAAGGAAATGTTAATCATCCTTAGTCATCAAGGAAATGCAAATCAAAACAAATCTGAGATACTATCTTACGCCTATCAGAATGGCTGAGATCAAAAACACCAATGATAGCTTATGCTGGAGAGGATGAGGATCAAGGGGAGCACTCCTCCATTGCTTGTTGGAATGCAAACTTGTACAGCCACTTTGGAAATCAGTATGGCGGATTCTCAGAAAATTGTGAATCAACCTACCTCACATTCAGTAATACCATTCTTGGGCATATATCCAAAAGATGTTCAATCATTCTACAAAGATATATGTTCAAATATGTTCATAGCAGCATTGTTTGTAATAGCCAGAACTTGGAAACAACCTAGATGCCCTCAACCAAAGAATGGATAAAGAAAATATGGCACATTTACTCATTAGAGCGCTACTCAGTGGGAAAAAACAATTACGCCTTCAAATTTGCATGCAAATGGATGTAACTAGAAAACACTATTCTGCATGAGGTAATAAAGACCCAAAAAGATGAATATGGTATGTACTCACTCATAAGTAGATATTAGCTATAAACAAATGATATTGAGCTATAGTCTACGATTGCAGAGAAGTTAGGAAATATGGTGATCCTTAAGAAAAACATATATAGATCCACTTGGAAAGTTAATATAGAGAAGATCGCCAGACAAAAATGGGAGCATGGAGGTGGGGGAAGAAGGGAGAGTGGAAGGGGAAGAGGAGGGGAGAAGGTGAAGGGTAAGGAGAAGTTGAGGGAATAGGACAGTAGAGATGGAAGACAACAGGTATGAGAGCAAGGACAGATATTTCTTGATTGAGGGAGCCATTATTAGGTAAGGAGGAAACCTGGCTCTAGAAAATTTCCCAGGAATCCAAAAGGATGACCCCACCTAAGACCCTAAGTAATAAAGAAGAGGGGGCCCAATATCTTAAATATCGCCATAGAACCTTCATCCAGGAACTGATGAAAACGGACGCAGAGATCCACATTGGAGCACTGGACTAAGCTCCTGAAGTCCAGTGGAAGAGTGGGAGAAATGAGAATATTAGCAAAGAGGTCAAGACCATGACCACTCCCATGGTCTATCTGAGCTAATGGGAGCTCACCAACACCATCTGGATTGGGAAGAAACAAACATAGGATCAATCTAGACCCTTTGAATGTGGTTGACAGTTGCATGTCTGGGGGAAGACTTAGGGGTCACTGGCAGTGGCACCAGGATTTATTCCCACTGCTTATATTGGCATTTTGTGAACCTATTCTCCTTGGATGAATACCATGCTCAGCCTAGATATAGTAGGGAGGGCCTTGGACCTTCCCCAAAAGCAAATATGCCTTACCTTCTCTGAAGAGTGGATGGATGTGGGGTGGAGGATATGTGGAAGGAATGGGAGGATGAGAGGGAGTGGGAACTTGGATTGGTATGTATAATGAAAAAACATAGATTTTTTTTCTTTTAAATTTTTTTAAAAGCGTATTGAGTGAGGTAACCCAGATCTAGAAAGACAGATATCATATGTACTCATGCATATGTTGATTATAGACATAAAGCAAAAAAAAGTAATTCACAATCCCAGATAACCTAGACAACAAAGAGGACCCTAAGAGAGACATACATGGATCTAATCTACATGGGAAGTAGAATAAGATAGTATCTCCTGGGTAAATTGGGAGCATGAGGTCCATGGGAGAGGGTATAATTGGAGGGGAGACGAAGGGAGGGGAGCAGAGAAAAATATATAGCTCAATTAAAATAGAAATAAATTAATATATTTTTATTTCATTTCTTAGACTTAACAGTATAAATTCTTTTCTAAGGAGACTCAAGCATAAAAAGAGCATCAGTGTTTCTGTATGTTAAAAACTGAACTTTCAGTGTGACCCACAACTGGCATATTCTCCGTCTCCCATCCATTTCAGACACACACCAGCATCTTCAGACAAACATTCAGGAAGAGAATATTTAGCCATGTGAAGTTGGCACTGGGAATTTTCTTAGCTACTTAATTCTGTTTTCGCTGTTGTCAGCTTTAGAGTTCTCAATCACCAGGAAAACCATTCTGAATATTCCAATATCTCCTTTCTCATGATGGATTTCTTTCCATTTTAATGAGTCCCAAGAAAAACAGTAAGCTTTACAATAAAAACTCACTTCAATACTTTAGTCATCCTATGAAGCATACACCCACAAAATGAATCCCATTGTAAAAACGTATTTTATTTTAGTTGCACAACCTCTTTTCTCTTCTGAATAATAAAGTCACGTTTAATTTTTCTTT
>NC_022023.1:34772003-34788668 GCF_000317375.1 Microtus ochrogaster | reverse complement strand
CCACTTCTCTCCCCCCTTCCTCTCCAGTCCAAAGAGCAGTGAGGGTTCTGCTTCCTGCTTTTTAAAGTGAGTAGTGAGCAGAACTCTCTGACGGCTTCATGTGCCTCCCACACCTGTTAAAAGAAGGTGTCTCCAAAAACTGTCAGCAGCTGAGCTGCAATGCCCAGAGTGGGAGGAAGCCTTTTCCTCAGGGAAGCACTAGGTGGTCATCCAAAACCAAAGGGGCAGCCCGGAAAACATCCACAGATGAAACGTTCTATAGACTGGGAAGGCTATATAGCTGTTTGATTTTATGTGTGTAAATACATACATGCGTCAGCAATGAAGGGAAGAGAGGCCATGGAAATGAAAGTGCTCAAGGAGGGACATGCGGGCATTTAGAGGGAAGGCAAGGGAGAAATGACATGATTATATTCTAATCACAGAAAAATTATTAAAGAAAGAAAATGTTTATGTCCTGAACTTCTGGATTCAGAAGGCTGATTTCTAAATAGCTTTAAATATGAGGTTCTGGTGATGTTATGATGATGAAATATGATGTCCTAGTAGATGATTTAACAAACATTAAGAGGAAAGATAATCATGCTAAGGTCCACAGACCTATAGAGGGTAAGGAGCAAGGAAGGCTTAAGGGGGGACCGCAACGACCTCCATTGGGTGGGGAAATACAATAAATTTCCCTAGTGTACTGGTGTTGGTGGGTTTGGAAACAGAAGGGAAAATGCGGGGGGAGAAAATCCTAGGAGAAAGGACTGGAATTGGATGGGATTTCTTGGGGGGTGGAGAGAGAAGGAAAGGACTTTGGCATAGGAACTGGGAGGAGAAGAGAGGGAGGCAACATTGGTTGGGATGTAAGAACAAAAACATAAATAAATAACAACAACAACAACCACCAAAAAAGAAAGAAGAAAGAAAGGAGGGAAAGAAAGACAGACTGACTTACACAGGTAATTGGAAAAACAGGTTACAGACTGGCTCTGGGTATATGCGCACCTGTACTCAAGATCTGTATGGAATCACTTGGTACCAGAAAATCCAATGAAACTGTGATACTTACACAGACGTAAAATATACTTTTGTCCACTGGCTCAGATCACTACCACAGGATTGTGTACCCTTATGACAGCCTGTATCACTTTAGTAGTAAGCCTCCATGGCTGTAATCTCTCCTCTTATTTTAGAACAGCAGCCCAAGGGCTCAGTTCTCAGGGTGAAATGATCACGATACCCCCTTCTAAGGTTCAGGGGTGATGGAGGAAGAAGGAGCATGAAGGCGCTGAGAGTTGGAGGGTGAGAAACTGGCTCCAGGACTGGTACTCTAACCTGTCTGTACTATGGAGCAGTAGTTGCCATGGGGACCACCCAGAGACCCTTACTCAGAGGAGGCAATGCCTTAAGCATCAACACACAGTATGTCAAACCGCCGGAGTAAGAGAAAGCTGTTACCATGTCCTGCAGGTATAGCAGAGGCATGGTCCTAAACTCAAGACGCCTCCTAGAGGGATGCCTCATCCTCATAAAAATACTGTATTCTTTTATGCCTCTGCCATTTGCTAGCCCTGATAAAACAATCAAGACTGTCGAGTCACAGCAGGTACCCAAGTCACCCCCACACTGGAAGCAAACTAACTGGAGAACCAGAGTGATTCTTTAAGCTACTGGTACCATTACAATTTGAAGACAAGGTTGACACAAATTCATAATCGTACAGAAACACAATGATAAAGCACACAGAGATCCGTTAAAACTAAACCTCTTACAGCAAGAACAAAAATCAATCTCCCCTTACAGAAGGTCAAATGCTGTCAGTTGCAAATCGTTAGAATGCAGCTTGGCTTCTTCGAATAAAATATGGCCACCATGGTACTTTAAATAGCAGGGCCCCATTATCCTGGGCTGCTCTCTAGTACCCAGTTCCTATAGAACAAACTGCAACACACCTTGGTACAGGAACAAACCAAAACCAATGTACCCTGTGTAACCAAAGGTCTGATTTTAGTGAGGATGAGCTTCCCTGAGTCACAGGCCACACTGTTGAGAATACACTAACTTGGGTAAATGGCTGCATTGAGTTATTTCTTCCGTATTTACCTTTTCAGTATTTAAGGACACAACCCTTTCTGCAGTCTGAACACTTTCTATTTAGAACACGCCCAGATTCGTCAATTTTCCTTTTGAACACTTAAGGAACAGCAGAGGGACCAAGCAGCTCGTCACCCAGGGGACTGACTTTCCCCATAAGCCACAGGTGTGGAGCACATGTCACTCAGGCAGCAACATTATTTTCAGTTTCCAAAAGAAGGAAAAATGCGTTCTGAAAAAAGAACTGCAGGCTGGGGTGACTATGGAAATCCTACTCCTTAGACAATGTCTTACACAGTGTAAGACTGCAGGCCGGGGTTACTATGGAAATCCTACTCCTGAGACAATGTCTTACACAGTGTAAGATTGATGTATTTGACTCCACGGTTTGACATGAGTCATGAAGACAGTCTGTCTCATCAAACAGGGAGTCAATTAGCCTAACGGGGGGAGCACCCCCTGTAAATGTAAATGCAGTACTTACAAGGGCTCCTTGCATCTGAACTCTAAAAGGAGAGGTCATCCTGGAACGAGGCGTAGAGCTGATAAGCAACTGATCCCAGATACCTGAAAACACACACACCATTTACACCATAAATACAGCTGAACCAGTACAACTCAATGATGGGACAACCCTAGCACTTCAGAAGAGCGAGAGGGGACCATCAGTAACATTTACTGGGGCTGTCTTCAACCTGGACCATTCCATACCCTGACGGAGAAGGGACAAACACACTCTCTACCGCATTGTGATTCTTTATGTACATTAATCTCCCTCTGTTCAGCCCACCTCACTCACCTCCATTACTCATCTGTAACACAAGTCCATCAGGTCCCACCTTCTGAATTGATAGTAACAAAATAAATAATAAGCTGGCACGGTGGGCCAGACCTGTAATTCTGGCACTCAGAAGACAGGCAGGTGAATCTCTGTGCTCTAGGATAGCCAGGACCACACAGTGAAACCTTTTTAGCACTAGCTGCTCTTGCAGAGCACCAGGGATTGGTTCCTAGAACCCACATGGTAGCAACTTCAGTTCCAGAGAATCGGACACCTTGGGACCTCTTTGGGTATCAGGTATGCACAATACACATAAAAGTTTAGACCAAAAAAAGTTAACAAAATGTGGACCTGTAATGATAGTCTTCACAGAGTTTATTAGGTAGGTTAAGAAAATCAGAAATGCCAGGAGGTAGTGGAACATGCTTAATACACAGAGGCAGGTGGATTTCTCTATTCAAGGCCAGCCTTGTCTACAGAACAAGTTCCAGGACAGACAGAACTACAGACAAACACTGTTTCATGACACCAAAAAGAAAAAAAAAAGGCAGAAAATTGGGCCAAGGGAAAAGGTTTTATGGACACAGGCACTTGCATGCCAAACCTGAAGACCTTAGTTCCACCCACTACCTACATGGAAGGAGAGAACAGCCACCCCTCTACATATATCTGTGTACATAGTACACACAGAACCAGAAATGGTTGTAAGTTATGCAGGATTGGGCAAATTACTGAGCCACACTGAGCATGTCTCTTCTTTTATACAACATACCTGTTTGCAAGAAGTCATTCTATCTGAAGAAAAATTAAAATACCCCTGGGAGAATTTTGTCCCTCCTGCACCTCTCAGCATACCCACTCCAAAGAAACCTACTGTCCAGCACATATGATCTTTAACACTGGACACTGACCACTCAAGCCTTGGCTGCTATTCCTTTCATACACAGAAAAATCTTTCTTTTTTAAATCAAAACTCCTGTCACCATCAATATACAGATGACCCAAGAGCCTCTAAATGCTCTTAAAGCCTAGTGGGTTTGTTTGTTTTGGTGTTTGAAGACAGGGTTTCTCTGTGTAACAGTTCTCCCTGTCCTGGAACTTGCCTTGTAGACCAGGCTGCCCTCCAACTCACCTGCCTCTGCCCCTAGAGTACTGGGATTGTAGGCATGCTCCATCACTGCATCCCCAACTCCATCAGCGTCACTGGTTTCGCAGCATCCCTGATATACTCAGCATCCAGGGCATCGCAGCATCCACGACATGGTCAACATTCTGGGTTTTTACAGCATCCTCAACCCTGTCAGTGTCCAGGCTTTGTAGCACCCCGACTCTTTCAGAGTCCAGGGCTTCACAGCATCACCGTCACAGTCAGTGCCCTTGGCTTTGCAGCATCCCCAGAATCACATCATCCCCTGTTTCACAGCGTCCCCAACAAGGTCAGGGTCCTTGACTTAGCAGCATCCCCTGTCCTGCCACCTGGCTGCATCTCCAGCCCAATCCTCTCTCTGCCACCACTTACCTCTGTAACCCTCGCTCTCCATAGTCAGCAGCTCCCTGGACACCAAGACAGGCATGCAGTCCCCAGAAGATGACGAAGTTGTGGGAAGAGACGAGTTAGTCAGCTTTGGAGATCCTCACTTCTAAAGCAGCAGGAGAGAAACGAACCCAGGTGTAGTAATATGAGCGGCGGGGCTGCGTTAGTTTGTGGAAAATATCCCGGAGGGATTTACCTACACCCAGGTGGAGGAAGACGCGGGGGCGGGGGGCGGGACCAAGGCGGCAATTGGTGGAAACTCTGAGGTGGGCGGTGACAATGGGGGAGGGAGGAGAATCCCGTGCAGTGGGAGTGGCTGAAACCTGGGTTAACTGAGGAGAGATGCGGGGGTGGACACAGGGTGGGTGGAACACTGCAGAAGTTCACCTGGGACCTAGTCCACCCCCACAGGGATCCAGCACACAGCACAAAGGTCTCCCTTGTTATTGATGGAAAAGTATCCATGAGGGCCTTGGTTTAACAAACAAATTCAAGATGAAGAATGTCCTGTGAGGACTTTGTGATTCTATTTTTGTTCTTGTTTGGGGAGGTTTCTATAGTCTTGAGTTTGTGGCAATCCTGCTTGTCTCCAAATTTCCGAAATTATAAGTGAGAACCAGCACACCAAAGTTCTCTATCAAGTTGTGTGTGTGTATGTATGCGTGTGTGTGTGTGTGTGTGTGTATAAAACGTATATATGATACATATGTATGTATACACATACATACATACACACACGCACACACACACACATATACACACACAACCTCAAGACTACAGAAAGAACAAAAGTAGAATCACAAAGGCCTCACAGGACAGTCTTCATCTTGAGTTTTTTTTTTGCTAAACCAAGCCCCTCATGGACTCTTCCAGCAATAACAAGGGAGACCTTTGTGCTGGATCCTGGTGGGGGTGGACTAGGCCCCCAGGAGAGCTTCTGAAGTGTTCCGCCCACGCTGTGGCCTCCCCTATCCCCACATCCGGCCTCAGCCAACCCAGGTTTCAAACCTGGCCCCTGCAAGATTTTCGCCCTCTTCCCCCATTGTCACACCCCACCTCTGAGTTTCCACCAATTCCCTGCATTAGTCCTGTGCCCTTCCCCCACCCCGTGTTTTTTCCCACCTGAGTTCATTTCTCTCCTGCTGTTTTGGGAGTGAGGATCTATCTCCAAGGTGACCTAACTCTATTCTGTTCCCACAGCTTTGTCTTCTGGAGACTGCAAGCCTGTCTTGGTGTCCAGGGAGCTACTGACTGCTGTGAGCGAGGGTTCCAGAGGTGAGCTGTAGCTGAGAAAGGGTTGGACTGGCAAAAGGGTGACTGGACCAGGGACACTGCTAAGCCAAAGAGACTGACCTTGTTGGGGATTCTATGAAGACTGGGATGCTGATGGTGTTGGGGTTGCTGTGAAGCCCGGAATGCTGACAGTGTCGCGGACGCTGCAAAGCCTAAGACAAAGACAGTGTCTGGGATGCTTCAGAGCCAGAGATGCTGCTAAGTCCAGGATGCTGAGGATGTCGGGAATGCTGTGAAGGCAGAGAAGGTGACTGTGTCAGGGATGCTCCAAAGCCTTGGATGCTGACAGTGTTGGGGATACTATTAAGCCAAGGATGGTGAACTTGTCAGGGATAGGGGACACTGCATAGCCCAGGATAGTGATGGTGTTGGGGATGCTGGGAAGCCATGGACACTGATGGTGACAGGGATGCTGACAAGCCCTGGACACTGATGGCATTTGGGATGCTGGCAAACCATGGATGTTGGTGGTTTTAGGGATGCTTTAAAGATTTGGAATAAAACACTGTCAACGATTGGGGATGAGATGCTGTAAAACCCAGGACACTGATGGTGTCCAGGATACTGCAAAGCCCTGGTTGCTGAGCGTGTTGGGGTTGCTGCAAAGCCAGGGATGCTGCAAAGTCTGGAACTCTAAAAGTGTCGGAGATGCTGCAGATTTAGGGATGCCGTGAAGCCCAGGTCACTGATGATGTCAGGAATGCTGTGAAGCCCAGGATGGTGACTGGGTTGGGGACAAGGGATTTTGTGAAGCCTAGGACTTGATGGTGTTGGGAATGCTGTGAAGCCCTGGATGTGAATGATGTCAAGGATGCTTCATCCAGGTCAGTGATGGTATGGGGGATGATGGAAAGACAGGGAAGGTGGCTGAGTCAGGGCTAAGGGATCTGCAATGCCCAAGATGTTTATGGTGTTATCCAGGGATGCTGTAAAGCCCTGGACGCCTGGATGCTGATATTTCGAGGATGCTGTGAAGCCCAAGATGGTGAAGCTGTTGGGGATGTTGCAAACCCAGGGATGCTGTGAAGCCCAGGAAGGGGAATGTGTAAGGGGTTTGGAGATGCTGTAAATCCAAGGATGGTGATGGTGTCAGGGATACTGTGAAGCCCTGGACGAGGATGATATCAGGGATGCTCCATAGTCCGGGACATTAATGGTATGGGGTTTGATGGGAAGCCAGGGAAGGTGACTGTGTAAGGGCAATGCTTCAAATTCCAGGATGGTGATGGTGTCAGGGATTCCCTGAATCCAAGGATACTGTGAAGCCATGGATGTGGATGATGTCAGGTATGCTTCATAGTCTGGGACATTGATGGTGTGGAGGATGCTGTGAAGTCAGGGAAGGTGACTGTGTAAGGGGAGCAGGGATACTGAGAAGCCCAGAGCGTTGACTGAGTTGGGAAGAAGGGATTCTATGAATCCCAGGATGCTGAGAGTTTTGAAGCTCTGGGTGGTGAGGATGCTGCGAAGCCCTGCATGCTGAAGGTGTCTGGGATGCTGCAAAGTCAGGTACCCTGAAGGTATCAGAGATACCTACACAGAATCCAGGGATACTGTGATCCCTGACCCTGATATTTAGGGGATGCCGTGAAGCCCAAGATGATGAATGTTTTGGAAATGCTGCAAAGCCAGTGATACTGTGCAGCATGAAAGGGTGACTTTGTGAGATGATGGAGGATGCTGCAAAGCCCAGGACATTGATGATGTCCAGGATGCTGGAAAGTCATGCAAGATGTGAAGCCCCATATGTGGATGATACTGGAAATGCCACATAGCCCCAGACATTGACAACATGTGGGATGCCACGAAGCCAGGGAAGATGATTGTGTAAGGAGATCAGGGATGCTGCAAAGCATAAGATGGTGACTGAGTGAGGCATAAGGGATTCTGGGAATTGGAGGACACTGATAGTTTTGAGGTTCAGGGATGCTAGGAAGCCCTGCACACTGATGGAGTGAGGATGCAGCAAAACCCTGAATGCTGAAGTTGTCCCTTAGGCTGCAACACCATGAATGCTACAAGGCCTGGTACTCTGAAGGTGTCTGAGATACTGCGAATCCAGGAATGCTGGGAAGCCCTGGAAATTGATGATGTTGTGCAACTGTTAGCTCAGGACAGTGACTGAGTCATGCATGATAGATTCTGCATAAGCCAGAACTAGGATGGAGTTGGGAATGCCGTGATGCCAGGGATGATTTGATGCCCCAGACCTGGATGATACTGGTGGTGCTTCCTAGCTTGGGACATTGACGTATAGGGGATGCTGTAAAGCTAGGTAAGGTGTCTGTGTAAGAGGATCAGAGGTACTGTGAAGCCGAGGACTGTGACTGAGTTGGGGATAAGGGATTCTTTGAATCCCAGGACATTGAGATTTTAGGGTTCAGGGATAGAATGAAGCCCTGGATGCTCATGGTATTGAGGATGCTGACAAGACCCTCACTGTGATGGTGTCAGTGAAACTAAAATGCCAGGAGTGCAGCAAAGTGAGGGACTCCGAAGGTGTCACAGATACTGGTAATCCACAGATGCTGCAAAGGACGGAACGCTGAAGGTGTCATGGATGCTGCCATGCCAGGGATTCTGCAAAGCCTGGGACTCTGAAGCTGTCAGAGATACTGTGAATCAAGGTATGCTGTTTGCCCTGTACAATGATATTTTGGGGATGTTGTGATGCCCAGGATGGTGGAAGGTGTTGATAATTCTGTGAAGCAAGGGATGCTTTGCATCCCGGGAAGGTGACTGTGCAAGTGGATTGGGATGCCTCAAAGCCCAAGATGGTATTGGTGTCAGGGATGCTGTGAAGGCAGGCATACTGTAGAGCCCACTAAGTGGATGATGTCTGGGATGCCAAATATCCTGGGATATTGAAGGTATCAGGGGTGCTTCGAAGACAGAGAAGGTGACTGTGTAGATGGATTGGGGATGCTGCAAAGTCCAGGACAGTGACTGAGATGGGGATAAGGGATTCGGTGGATCCCAAAATGCTTAGAGATTTGGGGTTTAGGGAAACAACAAAGCTCTGGAAGCTGATGGTCATGAGGATGCTGAGAATCCCGGCATGCTGAAGGTATCAGGGATGCTGCAAACCAGAGATGCTGCAAAGCCTGGAATCTGAAGCTGTCAGAGATGCTGCAAATCCAGGGATGCTGTAATTCCTGAACACTGATATTTGGGGACGCTCAGGAGCCAAGGATGGTGAAGGTGTTTCAGATTCAGTGAATTTTCCTGTAATAATCTTTGAAGTTTCCAGGAAGACGATGGGGTCTGACAACAGCAACTCCACCTGGTTGTTATGATGTCATGATGCTGATAGCGCTACTTTAAGACCTGTTTTGGGTACCAGCTGCTCAAGATTTTTCCACCTTGGTTAGCTGAAATGGTGTACTTTTTTTTTACAACGTTCTGACCAAATAGGAACCTCAGAAAAACCCTACCAAATACTCAGAGACTATTTACAGTTGCTTGATTGCACTTACTACTTACTCAAGTAATATTATTTCCCTTCTTGGGTATTCCATGGGGTTGAAGACTAGACAGTTGCAGTTACATTCTTCTCATGAATTGGCGGCCAAGTTATTTATTATAAAAGACTTAAACTAGCTAGGATAGGATAATTATTGAATATATTTGTTCTTATTGTATATAATTTTTATTAGACTTAGAACTCTCTTATTTAAACAAAAGGAAGAGGTGTTATAGGAAGTCTTACAGACAGTGGATACACACCCCACTGGGGTGTGTCCTCTTATACTATTTATGACTATGTAGAACATTCATTAAGTCTCTTTTCCAGCTGTGGGATTCAGTTTCTGTTCTCCATTCCAGCAGAGGATTCTAATTCGTGAATCTACCCCTAAATAAATGTCTATTTTTCTCAATTCTGAGATGGTGTAGGATTTCTTTTAAGCGTCTTTCATTATCATGTTGTGTAGTGTCTTATTGCTGCAATGAAACACCATGACCCAAAGCAAATTGGGGTGGAAGAGACATATTTGACTTACATTTCTGCATTGCTGTTCATCCCTGAAGGACGTCTGGACAGAAATCAAAACAGGGCAGGATTGGAGAGACCTAGGAGCTGATGCAGAGGGCATGGAGTGGAGGTGCTTATTGACTTTCTTCCCATAGCTGGCTTTTTGTTGAGGTCTTTGATCCATTTGGACTTGAGTTTTCTGCATGGTTATAGATATGGATCTATTTTCATTCTTCAACATGTTGAAACCCAGTTATGCCAGCACCATTTGTTAAATATGCTTTCTTTTTTCCATTTGATATTTTTTGCTTCTTTGTCAAAAATCAGGTGTTCTACGGAATGTAGATTAATATCTGTGTCTTCTATTCGGTTCCATTCATCCTCCTGTCTGTTCTTATATGAATAGCAGACTGTTTTCAGTATTGTGCTCTGTGATAGAGTTTGAAGTCAGGGATTTTGATGCCTCGAGAAGTTCTTTTATTGTACAGGATTGATTTGGCTGTCCTGGGTTTTTTGCTTTTCCATATGAAGTTGAGTACCATTCTTTTGAGGTCTGTGAATAACTTTGCTGGAATTCTTATGGGTATTGCATTGAATTTGTAGATTGCTCTTGGTAAGATTGCCATTTATTTATTTATTTATTTATTTATTTATTTATTAAAGATTTCTGCCTCCTCCCCGCCACCGCCTCCCATTTCCCTCCCCCTCCCCTGATCAAGTCCCCCTCCCTTGTCAGCCCAAAGAGCAATCAGGGTTCCCTGCCCTGTGGGAAGTCCAAGGACCACTCACCTCCATCCAGGTCTAGTAAGGTGAATATCCAAACTGCCAAGGCTCCCACAAAGCCAGTACGTGCAGTAGGATCAAAAACCCATTGCCATTGTTCTTGAGTTCTCAGTAGTCCTCATTGTCCGCCATTTTTACTTTGTTAATGCCACCTATCCAAGATCATGGAATATCTTTTCACTTTCTGGTGTCTTCTTCAATTTCTTTCTTCAAAGATTTAAAGTTCTTGTCATACAAGTCTTTCACTTGTTTGGTTAGAGTTACTCCAAGATATTTTATGCTATTTGTGGCTATTGTGAAGGGTGTTGTTTCTCTGATTTCTTTCCCAACCCTTTTATCATCTGTGTACAGGAGGGCTACTGATTTTTGAGTTAATCTTGTATCCTGCTACATTACAATAAAAAGTATTTATGAGTTGTAGAAGTTCATTGATAGTATTTTTTAGATTGCTTACATAAGCTATCATATTATCAGCAAACAGTGAGAGTTTAACTTCTTCTTTTCCTATTTGTATCATCTTGATCTCCTTTTGTTATCTTATTGCTCTAGTGAGGACCTCAAGTACTATATTGAATAGATATGGAGAGAGTGGACAACCTTGTCTTGTTCCTGATTTCAGTGGAACCATTGGGAGTTTGTCTCCATGTAGTTTGATATTGGCTGTTGGCTTGTTGTATATTTCCACTATTATGTTTAGGTATGTTCCTTGCATCCCTGCTCCCTCCAAGACCTTTATCATGAAGGGTTGTTGTATTTTGTCAGAAGCATTTTCGAAATCTAATAAGATGATCATGTAGTTTTTATTTTTCAGTTTGTTTATATGGTGGATTACATTAACAGATTTTCATATGTTGAACCATCCCTGCATCTCTAGGATGAAGTTGACTTGATCATGGTGGGTAATGGTTCTGATGTTTTCTTGGATTCTATTTTATTTAGTATTTTTCAATCAAGTTCATGAGTGAGATTGGTCAGTAATTGTCTTTCTTAGTAATGTCTTTCTGTGGTTGGGGTATCAGGGTAATTGTAGCCTCAAAAAAAGAGTTTGGCAATGTTCCTTCTGTTTCTATTGTGTGGAAAAATTTGAGGAGTACTGGTATTAGTTCTTCTTTGAAAATCTTGTAGAATTCTAAGCTGAAACCATCTAGTTTTGGCCTTCTTTTTTGGTTGGGTGATTTTTGATGAGTATTTCTGTTTCTTCAGCAGTTATAGGTCTGTTTGATTTGCTTATCTGGTCTTGATTTAATTTTGGTAAATGATATTTATCCAGAAAGTTCATTTAAGTTTTCCAATTTTGTGGGGTCCAAGTTTTCAAAATATGACCTGATGATTATCTGTATTTCTTCTCTGTTTATTGTTATGTCCCCATTTTCATTCCTGATTTTGTAAATTTGGATATTTTAGTTAGTTTGGATAAAGGTTTGTCTATTTTGTTGATTTTATCAAAGAACCTACTTAGTCTAATTGATTCGTTGTTTCTATTGTTTTGATTTCATCTCTTAATATTATTATTCCCTGTCATCTACTTCTCTTAGGTGAGTTTGCTTCTTTTTGTTCTAAAGTTTTCAAATGTTTTGTTAATTCACTAGTGTGGGATTATTCCAGCTTCTTTATGTAGGCTGTTAGTGCTATAAACTTTCTTCTTAACATTGCTTTCATTGTGTTCCATAAATTTGGGTATGTTTTGTGGTCATTTTCATTGAACTTTAGGAAGTCTTTAATTTCTCCCTTTATTTCTTCCTTGACCCATTGATGATTCAAGTAAAGATTGTTTAATTTCCACATGATTGTGGGCTTTGAAATTAGTGTTGCTGTTGACCTTGAGTTTTAAACCATGGTGATCTGATAAGGTACATTGGGTTATTCTAATTTTTTGCATTTGTTGACGTTTGTTTTGTTATTGAGAATGTTGTCAACTTTTGAGAAGGTTTTATGAGGTGCTGAGAAGCAGGTATATTCTTTTCTGTTTGGATGGAATATTATATAGATGTCTGTTATGGCCATTTGAATCATAATATCTATTAGTTCCCTTATTTCTCTCTTAATTTTTTGTCTGCTTGACCTGTCCAGTCATAAAAGTGGAGTGTTGAAGTCTCCTACTATTAGTGTGTGGGGTTTAATGTATGATTTAAGCTTTAGAAGTGTTTCTTTTACACATGAGTGTGCTCTTGTATTTGGGGCATAGATGTTCAATATTGAGATTTTTTTCTTGATGAATTGTTCCAGTGACTAATATGAAATGACCTTCTTTGTCTCTTCTGATTGATTTTAGCTTGAAGACCATTCTGTTAGATATTAGGATAGCTACACCTGCTTGTTTCTTAGGTTTATTTGATTGAGATACTTTTCCCAACCTTTTATTCTGAGATGATGTCTGTCTTTGGAGTTGAGATGTGTTTCTTATATGCAGAAGAAGGCTGGATTCTGTTTTTGTATCCATTCTGTTAGCCTGTTCTTATTTATAAATGAGTTGAGTCCATTTATATTAGGGATATTAATGACCAGAGATTGCTATCTCCTGTTAATTTAGTTTTCATTGTTGGTGATGTTAATTTGTGTGTTTTCCCTTCTGTGGGATTTGCTATGATGAGACCATTACTTGTCTGTGCTTTGTTTGTGTAGTCAAATTCCTTGGGTTGAAGTTTTCCTTCTAGCATTGTGTAGGGCTGAGTTTGTAGCTAGGTATTGGTTAAATATGTTTTTGTCATGGAATATCTTGTTTTGTCCTTCTATAGTGATTGAAAGTTTTGCTGGGTATTGTAGTCTGGACTGGCATATGTGGTCTCTTAATATCTGCATAATGCTTGACCTTGACTTTCTGGTTTTCAATGTCTCCAATGAGAAGTCAGGTGTAATTCTGATAGGTCTGCCTTTATATGTTACTTGGCCTTTTTCCTTTGCAGCTCTTATTATTTTTTTCTTTGCTCTGTATGTTTAGTGCTTTGATTATTATGTGATGAGGGGACTTTTTTGGATACAGTCTATTTGGTGTTCTGTAAGCTTCTTGTATCTTCATAGGCATATCTTTCTTTAGGTTTGGAAAGTTTTCCTCTGTGATTTTGTTAAATATATTTTATGTGCTTTTGAGTTGAACTTCTTCTCCTTCTTCTATACCTATTATACTTAGATTTGACCTTTTCATCATGTCCCATATTTTCTGGATATTTTGTGTTAAGCTTTCATTAGGTTTAATATTTTCTTTAACTAATGAGTCTATTTCCTCTATTGTATCTTTAGCACTTGAGACTTTTTTCTTCCATCTCTTGTATTCTGCTGTTTATGCTTGTGTTTGTGGTTCCTGATTGTTTTCTCATGATTTCTGTTTCTATAATTTCCTTGGTTATTTATTGTCTCTATTTTAGTTTTCAAGTCTTGAATAGTTTCTTTCATATGTTTGATTGTTCTTGGATTTTTTTTAAGGAATTTGCTGATTTCTTCCAATTTTTTGTTTGTCCTTTCCTCCATTTCTTTGAGGGAATTTCTCATTTCCTCTTTAAGAGTTTCAAACGTTGTCCTGAAGTTATTTTTAGATCATTTTTTCTGCTTCATCTATATTTGGTTGTTCAAGTCTTGCTGTTGTAGGGTCTTTAGGTTTTACTGGTGTTGTGTTGGTCTTCATGGTGTTGTGTGTGTTCTTTCCTTTTCTACTCATCTTTTCCTCTAATGGTTGTTGTTGGGACTGTCTGAGATTCTGTTGATTCTTTTAGTTGCCAGTGAATCCAAATCTCAGACAGTTGTTCCTCGTGGTACAGTCAGTGCCACGGTTCCAGTTACCCCATTGGTTACTCTGTATTCTTAGAGATAGCTCAGCACTCCTGGGCTTTGCTCCACTTCCTTGGAGTTTGCTGTCTCAGGCTTACTTTGGCCTACGTTACTGGCTTTGACCTATTTCTGCAAATCCTGGTCTGGAACCCCTCCTGCAGAAGTCCCTGGCTTGGAGTTGGTCCTGCAAGGGTCTCTGGCTCTGGTCTACTGCTTTGGAGTTCCCAGGCTTGGGTGCGCCCAAACCCACAGAGGACATGGCTCTGGCTTTCTCCCTCAGAGGTCCCAGACTCATGCTCAGACACACAGAGGATTCTGGTTCCTGCCTATTTTCTTGATGTCCCAGACCAATGCCCAGACTCACAGAGGTCCTGGCTCAGGCCTACGCTCTCTGAGGTCCCAGATGTATGCCTGGCCCCAAGAGATCTCTGATTTCTGCCTACTCCCTCAGAGGTCCTAGATTCATGCCCAGACTGGCAGAGGTCCTGGCTCAGTCCTAGTTCCATGGAGGCCCTAGACTCACACCCAGACCCACAGAGGTCCTGGCTTAGGTCTACTCCCTTGAAGGTCCCAGAATCGTGTCTGGACCCTCAGTGGTCTCTGGCTATGGCTCACTCAGTGGTTACTCCCTTGTACCTGTCCCAGTGAAATTTGCTGTTTCCTGTCTTCTCTGGACCAGGTCTCTGGCTCAATCCTGGTCAACCAGTGTCTTGGGACTGGATTGGCTCCCTGCTCCCACTCCAATGGAGTGTCTGCTCTTAATAGCTGAGCTTTCTCAGCAGTCAGAAATTCAAATATTAAATCTCTGTAACCTTTTTTTATTTTTTATTAAAAATTTCTGCCTCCTTGCTGCCTCCCATTTCTCTCCCCATCCCTTATTCCCCTCCCTCTCCCTCTCCAGTCCGAAGAGCAGTTGGGGCTCCCTGCCCTGTGGGAAATCCAAGGTCCTTCCCCCTCCATCCAGGTCTAGGAAGGTGAGCATCCAAACAAACTAGGTTTCCACAAAGCCAGTACATGCAGTAGGATCAAAACTCAGTGCCATTGTCCTTGGCTTCTCAGCAGCCCTCATTGCCCACCATGTTCAGAGAGTCCGGTTTTATCCAATGCTTTTTCAGTCCCAGTCCAGCTGTCCTTGGTGAGCTCCCAATAGATCAGCCCCACCGTCTCAGTGGGTGGATGCACCCCTCGCAGTCCTGACTTCCTTGCTCATGTTCTCCCTCCTTCTGCTCCTCATATGGACCTTGGGAGATCAGCCCGGTGCTCCAATGTGGGTCTCTGTCTCTATCTCCATCCATTGCCAGATGAAGGTTCTATGGTGATATGTAAGATATTCATCAGTATGGCTATAAGATCGAGCCATTTCAGGCTCCCTCTCCTCAGCGGCCCAAGGACCTAGCTGGGGACATCTCCCTGGACCCCTGGGAACCCCTCTAGAGTCAAGGCTCTTACCAACCCTAAAATGGCTCCCTTAATTAAGATATTGTCTTTCCTGATCCCATATCCACCTTTCCTTTATCCCAACCATCCCACTCCCCCAAGTTCTCCCCCATCCTCCCCTTCTCACTTTTCTCTCCCCATATCCCATTTCCCTCATCCCACCCCACACCCAAGTTCCCAATTTTTGCCAGGCAATCTTGTCTACTTCAAAT
Source organism: Microtus ochrogaster (assembly GCF_000317375.1). Classification (NCBI taxonomy): domain Eukaryota; kingdom Metazoa; phylum Chordata; class Mammalia; order Rodentia; family Cricetidae; genus Microtus; species Microtus ochrogaster. Next base: position 34,772,811 of record NC_022023.1, on the reverse strand, counting down.
ATCCAGGAGAGTAGCTATGTTTTTCTTTGGGTTCACCTTCTTATTTAGCTTCTCTAGGATCACAAATTATAGGCTCAATGTCCTTTATTTATGGCTAAAAACCAATTATGAGTGAGTACATCCCATGTTCATTTTTTGGGTCTGGATTACCTCACTCAGGATAGTGTTTTCTATTTCCATCCATTTGCATGCAAAATTCAAGATGTCATTGTTTTTTACCACTGAGTAGTACTCTAATATGTATATATTCCACACTTTCTTCATCCATTCTTCCACTGAAGGGCATCTAGGCTGTTTCCAGGTTCTGGTTATTACAAATAATGCTGCTATGAACATAGTCGAACAAATGCTTATGTCATATTTAGGGCATCTCTTGGGTATATTCCAAAGAGTGGTATTGCTGGGTCCTGGGGTACGTTGATCCCGAATTTCCCGAGAAACCATCACACTGCTCTCCAAAGTGGTTGCACAAGTTTGCATTCCCACCAGAAATGGATGAGTGTACTCCTTACTGCACATCTTCTCCAGCAAAGGCTATCATTGGGGTTTTTGATTTTAGCCATTCTGACAGGTGTAAGATGGTATCTGAAAGTTGTTTTAATTTGCATTTCCCTGATCGCTAAGGAGGTTGAGCATGACCTTAAGTGTCTTTTGGCCATTTGAATTTCTTCTGTTGAGAATTTTCTGTTCAGTTCAGTGCCCCATTTTATAGTTGGGTTGATTAGCCTTTTACGGTCTAGTTTCTTGAGTTCTTTATATATTTTGGAGATCAGACCTTTGTCAGTTGCGGGGTTGGTGAAAATTTTCT
>NC_022023.1:34764539-34769980 GCF_000317375.1 Microtus ochrogaster | reverse complement strand
ATTATTTCCAGTCTTCTACTCCTCCTGGGTAAATCTGCTTCTTTTTTTTCCCAGAGCTTTCAGGTGTGTTGTTAAGTCTCCAATGTATGCTTTCTCCATTTTCTTTAAGTGAGCACTAGTGCTATGAACTTTCCCTCTTAGGACTGCTTTCATAGTGTCCCATAGGTTTGAGTATGTTGTGTCTTTATTTTCATTAAATTCAAGGAAGACTTTAATTTCTCTCTTTATTTCTTCCTTGATCCAGATGTGGTTCAGTAGTTTCCTTTTCAGTTTCCATGAGTTTGTAGACTTTCTGGGGGTAGCATTGTTGTTGAATTCTAACTTTAATCCATGGTGATCCGATAAGGCACAGGTGGTTACCAATATTTTTTTGTAACTGGAAGTTTGCTTTGTTATGAGTATGTGGTCAGTTTTCGAGAAGGTTCCATGAGCTACAGAGAAGAAGGTATATTCTTTCCTATTTGGGTGGAATGTTCTATAGATGTCTGTTAAGTCCATTATATTCATTACCTCCATTAATTCTCTTATTTCTCTTTTAGGTTTCTGTCTGATTGACCTGTGCATTGGTGAGAGAGGTGTGTTGAAGTCTCCTACTACTGGTGTGTGTGGTTTGAGATCTGCCTTGAGTTCTAGTAGTGTTGCTTTTACAGAAGTGGGTGCTTTTATATTAGGGGCGTAGATATTCAGGATTGAGACTTCATCCTGATGAATTGTTCCTGTTATGAGTATAAAATGTAAATCTCCATCTCTTCTGATTGATTTTAGTTTGAAGTCAATTTTGTTAGAAATTCATATGGCCACCCCCGCTTGTTTATTAGGTCCATTTGCTTGAAAAACCTTTTTCCAACCCTTTACTCTGAGTAGATGTCTGTCTTTGTGGTTGAGGAGTGTTTCCTGTAAACAGCAGCATGTTGGATCCTGTTTTCGTATCCAATCTCTTAGCCTGTGCCTTTTTATAGGTGAATGAGTCCATTGATATTAAGTGATATTAATGACCAGTGGTTGTTGACTCTGATTATTCTCCTTTTTTTGTAGTAGTGTTTGTGTGTTTCCCTTCTTTGAGTTGTGCTGATGAAGGGTCGCTAGATGTCTGAGTTATTGTAGGCAGTGTTGGCAATGTTGGATTCCTTGGGTTGTGATTTTCCTTCTATTACTTTCTGTAATGTCTGAGTTATTGTAGGCAGTGTGGGCAATGTTGGATTCCTTGGGTTGTGATTTTCCTTCTATTACTTTCTGTAAGGCTGGATTTGTGGCTACATATTGTTTGAATTTGTTCTTATCCTGGAATGTTTTGTTTTCTCCATTGATAGTGAACGATAGCTTGACTGGGTATAGTAGTTTGGGTTTGCATCCATGGTCTCTTAATTTCTGAAGTACCTCTATCTAGGACCTTCTGGCTTTCATGGTTTCCATGGAGAAGTCTGGTGTAAGTCTGATCGGTTTACCTTTATAAGTTACTTGCCCTTTTTCCTTTGCAGCTCTTAATAATCTTTCTTTAACCTGTATATTTTGTGTTCTGATTATTATATGCCGAGGGGATTTTTTTGATCCAGTCTATTTGGTGTTCTGTATGCTTCTTGAATATTCATAGGAATATCATTCTTTATGTTGGGAATGTTTTCTTCCATAATTTTGTTAAATATATTCTGGGCCTTTGAGCTATAATTCTCCTTCTTCTATCCCTATTTTTCTTAGGTTTGGTCTTTCTATTGTGTCCCATATTTCCTGAATATTTTGTGATGAGAATTTGTTGGATTTGCTGTTTTCTTTGATCAATGCGTTTATTTTCTCTATGGTGTCTTGAGAGTCTGAGATTCTTTCTTCTATCTCTTGTATTCTACTGGTCATGCTTGTTTCTGTAGTCTCTGTTCATTGACCGAGATTTTCCATATCCAGCCGGCCCTCGGTTTATGTTTTCTTCCTTGCCTCCATTTCAGTTTTCAAATCTTGAACTGTTTCCATTAACTGTTTCAGTGTTTTTTCTTGGTTTTCCAGGGTATCATTTATGTATTTATTCATTTCTTCAAACTTTTGGTTATACTTCTTATCCATTTCTATAAGGGCATTTTTTATATGATGTTTAAGGGACTCTTTCTTTCATAATGTCAAATTTTCCCCTTCTTCTGGATTAGGGTGTTCAAGACCTTCTGTTGTAAGATCACTGGGTTCTGGTGTTTTCATGTTGTTTTTCAGGTTTGTGGAGAAATTCTTGCCTTGGCGCCTACCCTTCCTTTAAATGCTATCCGATGGATCTTATGGAACAGATCAGCTTCCCGCTGGCCAGGGACCTCACTGACAAAAGGCCTACCTTGTTGTAGGCAGGCTATTGAAGCAAAGGAACTCCCGCCCACCCCGTTGCCCTCAGCACCCCGTCCCAGTGCCCATACAGGCTGAACTGGCAGATCTTGTGGCCCCGTGGAAGGGAGAAAGAAGGGAGGAGGTTCATAGGTGCAAGCTGGGCTGGGTTAGGGAGAGAGAGGCCTTAGCAGAGGGGAGCAGCCCCTGCCGAACGACCGAGGAGTGAAGGGGGTCGCCGAATGTCCGTGCTCCCTTTCCAGGCTCCTGCCATGGGTCAAGAACACACTCACCCCTCTGATGGATCTTCCGAAACCTCTCTGAATTATTTATAAAGGGAAAATTGAGATTTTGCCAACTAGCAGGAATAGACCCAGCAGAGATTATACTACTTTTTAATACTGGTATAATTTTAAAAATTATTTGAAGACAATGAACGATAGCAAAGAGAATGTGCTATATTTTGAGAGAAATTAATAGCAATTATCCCAAAAGTGGTAGAATTAACCTTATAAAGAGAAAAACCTGGATTCTTCCCAAATTGTATGTGATGCACCAAAAACTGGAGCCTGTACATTTTATACAGATTAAAATAAATCAGGAAAGGCAAGTTACAAACCAGAAGAATTAAGTAAGGTGGAACAAAGCCCTTATAATTCTGTCCAAAAGGCGGACTTATATGCTATTTTCATAGTATCAAAGAATTCTAAATAAACTCTCAATATAGTTAATGATTTGCAATATGCAGAAAGAGTTTTCTTGCATATTGAAACCACTAAATTTATACCAGATGATACAGAATTGACTTCATTATTTATTCAGGTTCACGATATAATCAGGAATAGGCTTTGTCCCATATACATAACACACATCTGATCCCATTTGATCTGCCAGGTTCTCTAGCTCAAGGCAATGCATAAATTGACTGATTATTGATTCGAACTGTGAAGAAGGCCTCAGAATTTTATTAAAAACATCATGTCAATAGCAAAGGTTTAAAGAAATAGTTTTCTATTACATGGCACAACCTAAGAAGATTATAAAGAGATGCCCTACTTACTCTTTCTATAACCAAATACTATTACCTGCAGAGAGTAACCCAAAGGATACTCAAAGGTCTGGCATATGGATGTGTTTCACTTTACAGAATTTGGAAAATTAAAATATGTACACCACAGCATTGACACTTATTCAGGTTTTCAATGGGAAACTGCCTTGAACTCAGAAAAAGCTGATTCAGTAATCACACATTTATTAGAAGTTATGGAAATCATAGATTGTAGATTTACAGATAAAGACAGGCAATGGTCCAGCATGTGTCTAAGAAAATGAAAAAGTTTTTTGTTTATTATAATATAAAGCATATTGCAGGCAGTTATAGAAAGATCAAATCGAACTATAAAGGAGTTGCTAAACAAACAGAAAAAGATGAAAAATAGTCCCATAAATAGATCGCATAATGCTTTATTAATATTGAATTTTCTTAATGCTAATGAGAAAGGAACAATGGGAGTGGAGAGACATTGAATAATAGAAAAAAAACTTCTGAATTAAATAAGCCAGTACATTTCAAGGATGTGTTGATCTCACAATGGAAACCAGGAGATCTCTATGTTAGGGAAGGGATTTTGCTCTTGTTTCCACAAGAGAAGAAAAGCTATGGATACCATCAAAATTAACAAGTATTTGTTTTGGAAAAGAGTAAATGCCTACGAAAGAGAAATAACAGTTCATTCACAGAGGTGACAATCATACAGGTGGTAAGAACAGTTCATTCACAGAGGTGACAATCATACAGGTGGTAAGGAAAACTCATAAGGGTTGGGGCAGGGTTCTGTTCTTGTCTTTGCAGAAAAATACTCATCTTCAAAGAGTTGAGAGACCTTTGACATCTAGATGACAAAAATGAAAATATAGCTATCCAGAAAGAATCAACAAGCTAAGAGAAATCTGACTTATTATTCTGTATCATCTGCACAGCAAAATTTGATTATCTAGAATCTCTGCTTAAAAATCAAAGCTGGCTTTGGATTTGGACAATGACTATCCTCCTTTAAATCAAAGCAAGCTGTTAAAAGAAAAATTCAAAATTTCTGTCTCATGTCAGGGTTCATCTGGTATGGAACAGGAAAAAAAGATAGATTATAAGGAAATATTTTACTTTTCTATATCATATCTTTCATTGATTACATGACTATATGAATAATGTTTAAGTTTTCAACAATGAATAGTAGATTTTACTGCAGTAATCTTTGAAGCTTCCAGGAAGAAAATGGGACCCCACAACAATGACTCCACCTGGTTGATATAATATCATGATGCTGATAGTGCTACTATGAGACTGGTTTTTGAGTACCAGATGCAGAAATGGTGCACCTTCTTACAATGTTCTGGACAGAACTCCAAGTAAGAACTTCTAAAAATCCCTACTGACTACTCAGAGACCATTTGCAATTATACAAAACATCAATCTTGGAACTTAACCATCATTTTACTTTTACACGATCCCATAGAAAGAACGTTTACCCCATGACAGCTGGAAGAAATTCTAGAACATGACGTCCCCTCTTCCAACAAAGTTTGTCCTCAGGGTTTGGGACACCATTAAGGGTTGATTATCACTCATATAGGGTTGGGATGGAAATTATGTAGGCCCAGAGATAAAAGAAAAAGAGGGAAAACCAAATGGGATAATAGGTAGATTAGTGTAAACTTACACTAATAATAATAATGAGTAATAGCGTGATAACTTGTGAGGTATCATTTATGGACAATTTAGATTGGTATAGATTTTTGTATATTAATACAAGTTCAAATTATATTTATTGTATTGAATATGTACCTAATTCTGTTTACAATATTTGTTCACCTATGTAAATTTATTTTGCCAGATTGTATGCATTCATGTTTCTACTTCTGTTTAAGACATTTTGTATATTGATACAATGTTAAGATATATTTATCATATTGCCTTATATATTTCTACCTCTAATCAAGGTATTTATATATTGTTTACATTTTGAAATCGTTGGTCTCCTTTACTGCATAGTTGTTTAAAGCTTGGTTAACATTCTGATATGAAGTCTTTTTTTTTTTATTGAGAAAAGGAAAAAAAAGAACAAGTTTCCACCTCCTCCCAGCCTCCC
>NC_022023.1:34751812-34762936 GCF_000317375.1 Microtus ochrogaster | reverse complement strand
ACAATGACTTCTCGAATTTTGCATGCAAATGGATGGAAATAGAAAACACTATCCTGAGTGAGGTAACCCAGACCCAAAAAGATGAATATGGGATGATATGAAGTCTTAATAATCTTTAAATTATATAGGTATTAAGTATTATAGGTCAATAGTTATTCATGTTTGTTATACTTTTAGTCAGACTAATCAGGTTCTTTAGATACATAGAGATTATATTCTGCATAAATAGCTAATCTTCAACCACTTCAAAGATATGTAGAACATGGCATTGAACTAACTTAAGATTTTGTTGACATGAGACATGATTGCCCTTGACAATACCAAATTATTCTCAAGAGAGTGTTGAGAACCAAAGACACTCCACTTGGAGTTTGCTTTCTTCTTGGCACAACTGGCCTTTTGGCAAGGAACTGTCCATGCCTTGCCCACTGACAAAGTACATGATGTCCAAACTGGATAAGCAGGATACAAGAAAAAAGACTGCCAAAACTTGCCAAGACAGAGTAAGGTGGTTTTGAAATTTTTTTCTGTGTCTGAAAATGGTCTGTGTGTTACTCTTGGCTTTAGTCAAAGTTGGTTGTTTATACATTGCAAATGAAATTTTGGGTGATTGCTCAGGAAGCCAGTTGTTTCTCTCATCTGTTGCACATTTTGGAAGCTGCTTGATTGCACTTCCTGCCTACTCAAGTAATATTACCTCCCTACTAAGGCCTTTGATGGGGTTGAAGATTAGATAGTCATAGTTACTGTACTCTTATGACCTAGCCAAGCCATTTCCAAGACTTAGACTCCTTGGGATAGAATGTTTATTGAAACAGTAGGATATGTTCCTTGCTTAATATTGTTTATGCTGGTTGTAATTCTAAATTTATACTTGATATCTGCTTCTAGTATGCATAGTTTTGTATTGGGTTTGGAACTCTCTTATTTAAAGAAGGGGGAGGTGCTGTGGGATCTCCTTCAGCCAATAGCCTTTAAGATACCAGCCCACTTTTACGTGATCTCTTATTTTATAAATGTAGCTGTAGTGTGTGTTTGCTCTCTTGCTTCTACCTCTCACTTACTGTTGCTAGATTTGGTTCCTGTTCCCTGTTCATGCAGAGGACTGTGATCTAGTACTGTGATATGTGAGTTTATCCCTAAATAAATAACTCTTTATTATACATAATTCTGAACTGTGTGGGATTATTTTTGAAACTTTCGGCATCAAAGAGCCCAGGCCACAGCATGGCACATGAAAATAGTCCTCCAACATTCCCACAGTTAGGTCTGCCTGGGGTTCCTGATTGTCAGAGTGAAGCTTGAGACACAGAAGCAGCTTCCTTAAAGACTAGAGTGCAGTGAAAGGACACCACAGCACTTTCCCAGACCTGCAGAAATTGGTTCTGCCCTAGAACTTGCTCCTGGCCTTGAAGAGTCAACCCTTTAGTCTTCCTGAACTCAAACATCTTCTTTCTCCTGCAGACACTATCTCTAAAATACACAGACCTTTACTTATTGTGCAGTGGAAATGTCCACGTGCCTCACAGTGGAATGGGCATCCAGCCTATTCAGGTCAAATATAAACCACCTGATTCATCAGCAAGAGACATAGACAATTCCTATATGCGCACCAAGGATTGCTCGCACCTCTCTTAACTACACATTGATAACCCAAACATGAACACTCTTCAAGACTTCTGTGGTGGTTCAAAGATAGCATGCCAGAAAGCAGGAGGTGGAGGGAGGGCATCAAAATTTTAGAATAGGCTGGTCTATGACAAAATACCAACAATTATGCTCTTTTTTTTTTACCAGATGTCAATCATCTGATTTTACCAGTAAAGTCTAAGGAGCCAGATGCTGGAGTGAAAGCCTGCCAGCACAGAGAGGCAGAGAAATCACCTTGCTGACCTTCCTTCTCCACGGATGTCCCTGAGAAAGTTCCATTTCTCCTCCTCTATCTCAAATAAACAAACGGAATACTCCTCCATTCTACTTCCCCATGCATCTTTCTATCTGACCTCCTGACTCCCTCTTACTCTCTATGTTTTTTTTTCTTTTTCACTTCCTGTCTACTGGTTGCTTGCTTCACCTTGTGAGCTATATTTGACTTTATTTAATACTATTTACAACAATCAGAAAACATATGGAGTGTAACCCTACCTGCACCTGGAGGATGTTAGTGTCTGGACTTCTGACCAGATGGTGCTACTGTCTAGTCTCTAGCTACCAGTGGCACAGCCTGAGCCCCACTCCCACACACTGAAGACTCAGAGACCTATCAGCAGCCTATCCACATTCCCAAGATGTCCCACAGCATCAGAGACCACTGGAGACGTTGCCATGCCTGCACCTAGAGGAGGTGAGTGTCTGGGTTCCCAGCTGAACGGGGTCCTGCTCTCTAGGCCCTAGACTCTGGGGGAACATCCCATGTTCCCCAAAGCACTGAATCCCTGGAGAAGTGGCAGCAGCCTCCCCACAACAAACCATCCCCTGCTACATCAGCAAGCACTGAAGGCCCTGTCTGCACCTGAGGGAGTGATCACCAGAGACACAGGCCACATTGCATCCTGTAATTTCTTTTCTCTCTCAGCCTCAGCTGATAATTTTCTTGGACTATTTAAGTCTTTATCACATGGTAAGATTTGAAACAATTTACTTACCTCTTGAGTAGTCAATCCAATTTTCTGCTATAGCCAGTTAATATCACCCAGCAATTTTTGAAAACCATTAAGAGTTCATAATTCATTTCTTCTGACTTGTACTTTTGTGGTTGAATTTTCTGTAAATCTATCTCATAACCTATAAAACTGAGAGAATTTCCTCTTTGTGTTTTCTCATAAGCAATTTATAATTCCCATTAAGGCAAAGATTTCTTCATCAAATAGATTGCTAAAGTGTGTGTCTGGCTCAACTAATAAGATATGATACACAAATTGATAAATTTTAAATTGAGGAAACTTTTTAGGAATTATTTCCAGTGGCTGTTTTACAAAATGTTACGACAAGGTTGGGCTGTGTAACATTCCCTGTAGAAGTTTCCACTGATAACTTTTAACAGGTTGAGAATTATTCTAAGTAGGCACTGTAAAGGCAAATTTTTCTCTGTCCTATTCTTGTAGTTGTGTAATCAAAAAGCAGTCTTTTAAACCAATCACTATAATAGATCATAATTTATGCAATAAGGAAGGCAAGTGAATTCCAGGCTTTAAAGAGTCCATTGGCTGAGTTTAGCCCTTAAACCAGTTAACATTCTCCATTTTCTTTTTAATGAAAAATGTAGGAGAATTCCAAGGACTAGACTGTTTTGCAATATGTTTAGCATTTAGTTGCTTTTATATCAGTTGTTGTAGTGTTTGTAATTTTTTCAGCTATCAAATGCCATTGTTAGACCCAGAAAGGTTCGTCAGATGTTTTAAAGTTAGGGTAGTGGACACCCTTGAAATACTACGTTATTTCACCCTACGTTTGTACAATATGAAAGGTCTGATTTTTCTTAATATTTTTCTCAGAAGCATTTTTATGGATTGTTTGTGAGATTGGAGAATTGCTAATCTGTGTTTTCCATTGCTGCAACAAATCCTTCCCACATAAATTCATAGCTATCTTAGCCACATGTGAATTTAATTTTTCTATGTATCTTCTGGCCCATCTTGCATTTTGTTGTACCTGGCATAAAGCTCTGATCCCTCAAAGCTGAATGTTTATCTCCTGAAGAGGTCAATCAGGATGCAAAAAAATTTCGTGAAATTACTATTACATCTGCTTCTGTGTGTACTAAACCTTTAAATCCAAAGCCGTTTATACTTTTAGTCTGTCTCTCCTTAATTTTTTGTTTTCTCTACTGAACTTTGAATACATTGTGCCCTTGAATATATCCAGGGCAGTGCTCTTTTTAACAGGAATTAAATCTTTTCATTGCTCTATGGATGATTTTCTCTGATGCAGATAGGGTACTATCTGATTGAATTTGATATGAGGCCACCAGATCCCTCAGGGAATTTTTTTAATGGAAAGGGTTATCTTGCCTGTCCCTTGTTGATCTGCATTCATTAGTCCAAAGTCTTTTCCAAACTTTCTGCATGCTTTGGAAGACTGGGCCCTTTGTTATGAATTATCTCTTGAAAAAAAATTTCTAGTAATGTTTTGCCTACAATCCCTTTTCAGAGGACCTTGCTTACCACAATTAAAGCATCTGACATTTTGATTTTTCTTTTAAAACCTTTGAGAAATTACATCTACCAGAGTAGCATTATAACTGTTTGATCCAATATCAGATGGATTTCTAATCCACTCATCTATTATTGCTGATGTTTCCTTTAAAGGACTAATCACTATTTTTGCATTGTAAATTAGCATTTTCAAAAACCAAATATTCCATTAATATTTATCCAACTTCTAGATCTGATGCTATTTTATTTACAACTGATGACAATCTTTATACATCATCAGAAAAGCCTTCTTTTAGGCCTTGTATACTTTAAGTAAGTGACTCAGACCTCTGTCCTGAATTTTCAATGTTGTCCAAAGCATTTAAAGCTGCTAAACAACATAGCACCAAGGAGTGGCTATGAAGTTCAAGCTGCCCTTATAACTGAGCATATTGACCTGCAACTTGAAAGTGATGTTGGGAAATACTATTACCTCTAACCCTAATTCATTGTTCTATGACCTTAGTTTCTTCTTTTAACTATGCTAGTCATTGTAAATGAGAACCAGCTTCTAATATTGCTGTTGAAATATTGGGGGGCAATTCCCTTCTGAGTTGCCCATGAACTTATATGATTCACATGATAGGAATACATACCATGTGAAATGACTGCTTGTTTAAATCTCATCAAATCTAACATTTCTATAGGATTCCATTTAACTTCTTCATAACCTTGGGAGTACCTTTCATTTGGTGGTAGTTCTTATATGAGTTTAACTAAGGTGGGTTCTTGCCTAAATTCCACAGTGTGTCTGAGTATTTTTATTTTTGAGACTTGTATCTTATCAATTCATTTTTTATATTTGGCACAAAAAATCACCGTGGCTATTAAGGATAAAATATGAATTATGAGACTGATAGTAATTATAACTAATATTTTGTCAATCTCCTTTAATACATGGTGATAGGACCCTGTATCATGCTACTTGAAATGGCTTGAAATTAAAGCATAAAATGAAAATATAAATTATCTCAAAGTTCACTGTATGATCAAATATCCTCCAACACAATTAGGGTCTAAAAAGAGTGGAGTGTCCAAACTGAGAAACGTCAAAGAGAAGATAAACATAGAAAGTTTGGGATCCAGTAGATTAGGGTCTAAAAAGAGTGGAGTGTCCAAACTGAGAAACTGCAATGAGAAGATAAACATAGAAAGTTTGGGATCAGTAGATTTTGCATAAGCTTATGACTCATACTAGTCAGAACATGGTCCAGACACGGAGTCATGTGGAAATTCAAAGTGTGTGTGAGAACTTGCAAAGAAAACAAGACAGGAGTCTGTGTATTGCAGATTCTTCAAAACACATGTAGTTGAATGTGTTTTTGTGCTCTTGCCAAGTGACTAGAAGAGAATTTATTTCAAATTATTATTGATTGCTGCTATTATTCAATCAAATGGTTATGGCCCTATAGAAGAAAACATAGTTTTGACACTTGGGGCTTATCCTTGAGTGTATACAGCTTGAACTCAAAAGAACTTTACTCCTGTGATAGTTCTTGACCCTCAGAGTATATACTCTCTGGTACTGCAAATGTTGTTGACTATTGTATACACTTTAGTGCTCGTCAAATGTCAGCTCCATTGTCTTAGGTCCCACTGCCTGTAGAGCAGTGACAGGGTTCCACCACTGTACCCATCATGGAGAGATTCTACACAGGAGCTCAATGCCTAAGGCATGCCCCCAACAACCTCATTGGGAAATCTAGTCAGAGGCATCACCCCTAACAAATGCCAAAGGATCTACATTGGGATTTACTAGTCAGGGGCTCAGCCCTAAGCCACAACAACTTTTCCTTATTTTTAAAAAATACTGCATTGTACTCATGTATATTGCCATAACTTGTTTTGGGTGCAAAAGCTCAAACTATCTTCTGAGTCAATCTGCCCAATTCCTGTTCTCAACCAGTGTTGCACACTGATAATGAACCACTTCTGCAGTGAGGATATACTTCTGGTGGAAGGTTTTGATATAGGTGGCATAACAGAAGTTGTAACATGTTACAAGTTGGAGAGTCATGGGAACAAGAGGGCCACAGTGTAAGGAGCACTGATACAGGATGAGCAGGGTACCATTGGTAAGGTCCAGGCTAATCTCCCAGTGAATGATAAGTCTCATTCATCACCCTGTAGGCTAAGGAAGATAGTACCTTAGGGTTACGCTTGCAGAGGTGAAGGATGGAGTTTGAAAAGCACATCTGTGTCCTCAACATCCCTGGGCCCACATTAGCTACATTTACAGCTAGATCTACCCATACCACACTGCTGCACCAGAATCAAAACCCCTCGTTCATTGGCTGAAGAGGGAGGAACCAGAGACCTCTTCACTTGGCAGCTTGGTACAGTGTCATAGATTCAAGACAGAGGCTAAACCAAATCAGAAATTTTATTTGTATACCCCAGGTACTGAAAATCTTCCTCATATATTTAAATGTTTAGGGAGAAAAAATCCAAGGAAATAATTATTTTTTGACCCTGGAAAGGATTAAAGATCATCTTTTGATGCTTATAAGTAAAGCTTTAATTATTCATAGCCCTGTCTATTCACTACACAGAGACTATTGTGTGGCCTGAATGTCAGCAAATACTGCATAGAAAGCCACCAGGCCTACCCTGTTCTCTGGGGGTTTTTTTTTGGCACATCCTGGGAACATTAGAGTATAGAAATTCCTGGTTATGCCCAGTAACCCATAAAGTCAACTTGGAAGTCTAGCTATGACTTCCTTCCTTCTGTGTGTCGGTTTTCCATGTGAGAGGAGGGAGGATTTTACAATATCTTGCTATCTGGGAGGTTTTCAGTTTTGTCTAACCTTGGCTTAGGGAGTTTCAACATTGAAAAAGAGGGAACTTTCCTATTTGTTATTCTCCTTGTCCTTTTTTCAGGGACTCCTGGGCACAGCTGTGGCTCACTAAGACTCTATATGAAGCCACTGGAGCTGCAACCTGGCCATGACCTCAAGCTACATTTGTTGCTCTAGTACACATATTATAAATGCAGCTATAAAGGATATTCAGACCACAAAGAGCAATGAATCCTGGCCCTCTCCCCATCCTCTGACATGTGCCTGATGGCATTCAACACCAGAGAAGTTCTGCATTCCAACCCAATCCTAGGATTATTCTGATCTTGCCCAAGCATGTCTGGCAGCTAGCTGTGTCCCCAGACATATAGTTAAGCCTCTTTGTGCCATGACTTCCTTGTGCCTTGTGCAGTAATGCAGGCTTGTTTTCTTGGTACTTAAGAGGCTGAGGTCAAGAACAGCATTAAAAACTTTCTGTCTGTCTGTCTGTCTGTCTGTCTGTCTGTCTGTCTCTCTCTCTCTCTCTCTCTCTCTCTCTCTCTCTCTCTCTCACACACACACACACACACACACACACCAACAATTTTTAACAAAAAGGTTTTGTGATTTTTGCTTTTAAGAGAGGGTCTCAGTGTACCTATGTATCACTAAGGGGGTTACAGCAATGTTTTCAGCTCATATGTGTCTCATTGGTTAGAGTGCTAACCTAGAATGTACCAGGCATCTGCATAAACAGGGCATGATAGTAAAACCTGTCACCCCAGTAATTGGGGGTAGAGGCAGGAAGGTCATGATTTAAAAGTCAGCCTGAACTTCATGATCCTGTTTTAAAAACAAAATCCCAAAACAATGATTAATGAAAATGACCAGGGCTCACTGTAACAATCCTTTTGTACACCATGAAAATGTGTTTCTCTCATTGTTAATAAGAAGTTGATTGGACAATAGCAAGGCCAGATTTTAGGGGCAGAGAGAGTACTGGTAAAGACAGTCTGAGTACTCTCAGGAGAAATGCTGAAAGAAGGTATAGTCATGTGGCAAATTATAAAAGCAATGTATTAATTTAAAATGTAAGAGCTAGTTTTAATAATAAGCCCGAGCTATTGGTCAACCATTTATAATTAGTAATATGTATCTGAGTGGTTATTTGGGAAGCAGTTGGTTGAACAGAGATGATTGCAGTCCTAACCAAAACCAAAACTCCACTTATAATCAGGGCTCAGTGGATATCCTGGTATGGTTTAACAGGTAAAGGTGTTTGCAACCAAACCTGTGGATATAGTTTAGCCCTTAAGACTGATATCGTAGAAGGAGAGGACCAAGTTACATAGGCTGTCTTCTGAGTTTTGAACACAGATGAAAATAATAAATTAAATCTTAGAAAAATAAAATAGGATGAGAGATGGTTCAGGCTTTTAATATCTGGCATGGACTGAATGGTGACCATTGCTGCTTGACAAAGTTTTAGCATTTTAACATTGCAGATCGTAATTCTCTAGCATCTTTTGTCTTTCAGTTTTAATATTTCTAACTATGTGTTATGGAAGTTTCCTTATAAGTTTTCCTTTGGAAAATTTTGTGTGGGCTTCATTGGAGGATGAGGAAGTATACAATGGTAGTATCTTTAAACAAAATAAATCTTTGGATACGATCCTGTGACCATGGAACCGTATTGAATGAAAATTCTGCCTACTCACACACAAGGATCCTCATTGTGTCCCCTGACTACACTAAGAATAGAGTATTTAAAGGTTTACTACCTGGATACATCTGGTACCAAAGATGAAAGCATGCCATATGTAGGGGAATGTATTACAGTTGTAGTGTTGCAGAGATATCTTGACTTATTGGGAAGCCAGGCTATATTTAGAGCTGCAATAGGACAGGTCTGGAGGGGTAGAGCCACAGGAGGACAGTTCAGCCCTTGAGGATAGAGCTGCAATAGGGCAGCTCAGCCCTGGAGGATAGAGCAGCAATAGGATATCTCTAGAGGCTAGAGTCATGATAGTACAGCTCAGCCCTGGAGGACAGAGTCACATTAAGACAGCTGTGGAGGCTGGAGCCACAATAGGACAGCTCAGCCCTGGAGGACAGGTGTCATGACTATTGGGAGGACAGGATACCTGAAGCTGGGGTGCAGCGGGGAATGGTCTGCAGGATGTAGTGGTCTTGCTCTTTTCCTGGAGAGTGGCTACAGATGTGTGCTGCTCTGCTCCTTTAAGGGAACATCCTAGCAGAGATATCTGCTGCTTCTCCAGCCTAAGATGTTTCTTCTTTTGCTAACACTCTGCTAAAGGGGAAGCCCCCTGCAGAAATGTAGCAGTCTCCTCTGGTTCCAGCAAAGTGTTACTCTTTTCTGCCCAGCCTTGCTCAGTTCCCCTTAAGGAACATCCTAGCAAGGTTCTTTTGTTCTGCTCTGTCTTGCTCAGGCCTACTAGGGGAGTGTCTCAGGAAGGTTTTTCACCTCTGTCCCCTAAGGGAGGTCTCAGCCAGGTTCTTCTAGTCTGCACTGGCAAACTAGTTGAAGGTCTAGTCAAAAGTCATCACCCAACACTCCTTTGAGAAAGAGATTTATTTGGGAAGGAAGGAGTCCAGGAGAGTGGCTGCCTCTGCCAGAGAGGGATAAATGGTGGCCTCTAACTGAAGGAACACAATGGCTTATATAGGGCTTCTTAGGGGCAGAGTTTTCCCAGGGAAGGAAGGGATTAGTTAGTTTTTCCCTGCCCAGAGATTGCTAGTTTAGTTGGTCAGGGGAAGAGAGGACTCTGATTTGATGGCAAAACTGTTTCTTTTGCTAGTTCTTTTTATCTTTTTGACTCTAATCTTAGGATCAGGATATATTTCTTTAACTGGCTCTGATTCTAGGAACAAAGTGTGTTTCTTTGACACTAGTTTCAGAGTTAGGACACATGTCTTTAGTCCTGGGTTCAGGGATAAAAAATATTTCTTTCCCTCGCCCAGGTCTCAGATCCAAGGTGTTTCTTTTACTGACTCTGGGTTCAGAGTCAGGGTGCTCAGTGATTGATTGGTTTCCTGCTCCAGCTTTTCCTTTTACCCTACACCACAGAGGGAAACAACAGACTCCAGGTAGGTATTTAGATTCTTGATGAAATCATCACCACTTGCCTCAGAAAAAAAAATGCTATGATAAAGTTGGTGGCTATTTTCATCTGGAAATCATTAAGTTTGCTTTCAATCTTGCTTATGGCTAAACTTTTGTGTAATTATGGAGTGTTCAAAATATAGCTTCTATTTTCAATAAAGCAGCGGCTATCCTGATTCACACTCAGATCATTTCAATATCCTTCCTTCACTGACTCCACAACTTTGAGACCTGATGCCTGCTGGAGCTGGTCTCTGGCAAGTATTCTTGTATAAAACATAGTTCAGTTCCCAACACCCACTTGGCTGCTCCCTTCTGTAACACCAAAGTTACAGGGGAACCAACAAATTCTTCTGACCTAATGGCAGTATTCTTATAAGAGGACAGATATACAGATATATGTGCAACTATACCTGAAGGAGACGCTATTGGGAGGAATCATTCATGTGAAAAAACTCACTCTTGTGTTCTAATGTCTGGACCCCAGATATACCAGCTGCCTCTGTAGCTCAATCATGTGTTCGGGTAGGGGACCAGTGGAACAAGGTATGAATAAAGCTACTACCCTCTCCCAACAGATGAGTATTTCTGTAGTTATTTCGTGTTTCTGTAGTTATGTACTTCTAAAGATATTTTGTCACATTTTATTTCTTTGGGGTGCATCTATAAAATGTGAAAAAAAGTACATTAGTGACAGAGAACATCTTGAGAAATGGTTTTCTCCTTCCATTATGTGAAGAACAATCTCATGTAAGTAGGGTTATAAGGAGCTATTCTATACATTGACAGTTTTCAAATAATGACATGGAGACATTTTATGACCTAAAAGCTTGCCCTCAGCTTAGACTTTTCAGCCCGCTCTTGTAACTTAAATTAACCCATATTTTTAAGTCTACCATGAGTCATGTGCTCTAGTACCTCATCTCCACACTGTTCACACTGCTTCCTCTGCTTCTGACTGGTGACTTCATGTTTCTTCTTAAGTCTACCATGAGTCATGTGCTCTAGTACCTCATCTCCACACTGTTCA
>NC_022023.1:34744470-34751712 GCF_000317375.1 Microtus ochrogaster | reverse complement strand
CATGAGTCATGTGCTCTAGTACCTCATCTCCACACTGTTCATACTGCTTCCTCTGCTTCTGACTGGTGACTTCATGTTTCTTCTTAAGTCTAGCATGAGTCATGTGCTCTAGTACCTCATCTCCACACTGTTCATACTGCTTCCTCTGCTTCTGACTGGTGACTTCATGTTTCTTCTTCCCGTTGTCCCTCTCTCCCCAGAAATCCCGGCTATATTCTCCTGCCCAGCTACTGCTCATTTATTTTTTAATTAACCCAACAATAGCAGCACATCTTCACACAGTGTAAATGAATATCCCATAACATTCCCCCTTTTAGAATAAATAAGAAGGAAAGGTTTTTTTTAATATTTATTTATTTATTATGTATACAATGTTCTGTCTGTGTGTATCCCTGCAGGCCAGAAGAGGGCACCAGACCTCATTACAGATGGTTGTGAGCCACCATGTGGTTGCTGGGAATTGAACTCAGGACCTTTGGAAGAGCAGGCAATGCTCTTAACCGCTGAGCCATCTCTCCAGCCCAGAAGGAAAGGTTTTAACTCTAACATAGTAAAATTAAATACATTTAGAACAATTGTCAGGTAAAAATTACAATATCCAGTCCATTTGTATCTGTCAAACTCAGAGAAAGTGCCGTATTACCTATCCTATCTTACTGACTCCAAAGTTTTATGCCTAAACTACTTTCTACCATAATTTGTGTTACCACTTTAAAAATTGTTTTAGAATTTAAAGCATCATACACAAACAACTTAAGATTTTATGTTTTTCAATCTTATAAACTTTACCTCTCTTATGTAAACTTTTTTATTGGGTAACAAGAAAATCTGCAACAATCCAGTTTTCAACCCTATCAAAGACCCGAGAAAGATATTACCTGAGTGCAGACACAGCTACTTCATAAAGTATAGAAATGACAGAAACAGTTGACTGCCTGGACAGTCACCCAAGGTTCCTCTGCAGTTCTGGGGCATTCATCTTTAGCCTAAAGGCCTAGACTATCTGACAGACCATTTTAAGAATTGGGATATTTTAAAGGACTATCCCACCTTGTCTTGGCAGAGTTTGGCAGTCTTATTCCTTTGTGTCCTGCTATTTCAGTTTGGACAGCATACTGTCAGCAGTTGAAGCAAAGGCAGTTCTTTGCCCACTGGTAGCTTTGCCACAAAGGACACAAACTCCATATGGGGGTTCTTTGATCCTCATCATCCTTTCTTGAAGTAGACTGGTACTGCCAGTAGCAGATGTGTCTCATATTTTCTGCTATTAAAACATTTTCAATTCCATATTCTGTAGGTCTCTGAAGTGTTTGAAGTCATTTATTTAAAATATATCTGTCTGATTTTGAAACCATGCCTAACATTGACTCAAACTTTGATTGTTATAGATGACTAACTACTGTTTTTCTTTATTAACCTAAATAGATATCAAAAACTAAAATTTCACACTACATTTTTAAACAAGCTGCATAGGTACAATACCTTAAAAAGTATAAAAACATACCCATAACAATGAAAATATTTGAAATTATTAGTTGCTTCTTAAAGTAGATCCAACTACACCTGTTTTTCTATCATTTCTAAATGCCATCCATTTCTTTTCAGAAAGAGATCTCTGAATATAAACTCCCATGCTTAGTTTCCTCCCTTATCAAAACCAATAACAATTTGCAACCAACCCCCCAAAACATGATAAACATCCATAATCCATTGAAGGACAAA
The DNA here is from genome assembly GCF_000317375.1 of Microtus ochrogaster. NCBI lineage: Eukaryota > Metazoa > Chordata > Mammalia > Rodentia > Cricetidae > Microtus > Microtus ochrogaster. The sequence continues at coordinate 34,749,990 of NC_022023.1, read as the reverse complement.
GATCCATCCGCCCCAACTCTTGGAAATGTGGGTGTTGTGTTCTTTAACTTACTTTTATTGTCTGGGGCAACAAATCTTTAGGGAATCCTGAGAAAATTGCAGTAATGGTCAAGTCCTGGGAAAACTAAGTGTAACATTTATTGTCCAGCCTCTATGTAATAGAACAGTGCAGGGTTTATCTAAAGTCTTGACTGGGTAATCTGTGAGACTGAATCATCTCAGTTGACAGCTTTGATTTTGGATGTATACTTTTGAATAATCTGTAATAGGGGAATTTTAGGAGGCTGGATCACCTGGGCTACTTATATTCATTGGTGTCTGACCATTTTTTCTGAAAACATACAATTTTTTTTTAAAAACACAAACTTTTAAAGTAAAATACATATCTGCATTAAGACAAGCATATGAAATGTATGTTGTAAACAAGTCAACTAAAGATGATATTTTGTTTGATATTTGAGCAGATAAAGGCATTTGTCAACTTTATAAGTCTATTTGGACTGCATAACCAAATTTTAATGTCATTGTGTCATTATTGGCCCCCATACTCTCATAGGGAGTGCCATTATTAGGAAGTGTGGCTTTGTTGGGATGGATATGCCTCGTTTGAGGGAATGTGTCACTGTAGGGGTAGCCTTTGAGGTTTCCTGTGCTCAGGACACTGCTGAATGTCTGTTGACTTCCTGTTGCCTGCAAGATGCAGCACTCTCAACTTCAGTACCACATCTGCCTACACACCACCATGCTCCATCATAAAGATAATGGATGAACTTCTGAAACTATAAGAAAGTCATCTCAATTGAATGTTTTCTTTATAATAGTTAGTGTAGCCATAATGTCTCTTCACAGCAATGAAAGCCCAAACTAAGACAATAACATAAATAGCATTTTGCACTGGTGAGATAGATAGGAAAAATGTATGTGGACTGCAAGGCTATACCTCATGGGGATTTTCACAACTGTGAATTTTTTTCAAAATTTTGAATGCTACTGCAATATGCAAAAACTTTGTTACTTCAACATTCATAGGATGTCTATCTAGTATGACTTCTTTCGTGCCTATAAAGATTACACTTATCTGCAAAAACTTTACTACATTGATTACATTTATAGGGTTTCTCTCCCCTATGACTTCTTTCATGACGGTAAAGATTGTACTTCTGTACAAAGGCTTTACCACATTGAATACATTCAAAGGGTTTCTCACCAGTATGCCTTCTTTTATGCATGTAAAGAGCACTATTACATGCAAAAGCTTTACCACATTGATTACATTCATAGGGTTTCTCTCCAGTATGAATTCTTTCATGACTGTGAAGATTGTTCTTCTGTGCAAATGCTTTTCCACATTGGTTACATTCATAGGGTTTCTCTCCTCTATGACTTCTTTCATGATTGTAAAGATTATTCTTTTGTGCAAAAACTTTACCACATTGATTACATTCATGGGGTTTCTCTCCAGTATGACTTCTTTCATGCCTGTGAAGATGACTTTTATGTGCAAATGCTTTACCACACTTATTACATCCATAGGGTTTCTCTCCAGTATGAGTTCTTTCATGACTGAGAAGATGACTTTTATGAGCAAAGGATTTACCACATTGATTACATCCATGGGGCTTCTCCCCAGGATGATTTTTTGTATGTATTTGAAGATAAGGAGGCAATGCGAAGTCTCTACCACAGCAATGATATCCACACCTTTTCTCTCTAACATGAGTTCTATGTACTTGCTGAAAACTATGACATTCATAGGTTTTATCACTGTTATCATATTCACGGGGATTTTTTTCCAAATGAGTTCTTTCATGTACATCTAAAGAGGAATCAGATATAAAGGTTTTACATTCATAGAGATCCTCTTCATTATTGGTTGTTTTGTGTGTTTGGAGACATTTGTAACAGCTGAAGTCTTTAGGAGATGGCTCACATTTATTATTTCCTCTTCCCATATGAGTTTTCAAATGCCTTTGAAGAGAACTGGAAGGACTCACAGTTTTACCACACTGATTGCATTTATAGCATTTTCCTATCATGTGAGTCACATGACCTGTGCAAAGTGATCCAGTATAGACAGACACATTTCCATATTCCTTGTACTCAGAAGGTTTTTCTTCAATATGAGTTTGTTGATATATTCCCACTGAAGTTGGAATACCAATTACTTGTAAGCTTATTTCACAGTCACCATGTTTTTTCATAGAGGGAACTATTACACATCTCTTATTTGTTCTGAGAGAGACAGGAGTACCATGTTTCTTTCCACATCCCATATACCCACATGGCTTGCATCCACAGTGACAGATGATATACCTATTAACAAGAAAATAACCAAGAATTTTACATTGCATTCACACAGTCTAATGTTTTGTGTCTCATGCAGATGTAGAATAGGGATTCAGGTTTCTAAACCACAATAAATTTCTTGTCTCTCATCAACTGCTCCTTTTACTAAACTATGGTAAGTCATTCTATGACTTATGAGGAACACTAGCTTTAATATGGAAGATTTGCTTATGAAAGGTCTTGGACATTCACTAATCCACCTATCAATGTGAATAACTTTTATGATAATTGAATGGTATGTAAGCAAGTAGATATACAGATCTACAACATGCCTTTCATATGCCTATGATTAAAACTGTGACACCTTTTAGGACATTGATTTCTTGTCTTATTCTTAATAGAAGGCTTTGCAAACAATGATCAGCTACTTAACATTGGAGTACAGGATGTTGTGAGAATTTAATAATTGTCACAGAGCTGTGCTTGTTTACACTGCTGCTTTTCATTAAAACTTCACGGTATATTAACATCTCTCTAGAGGTACATATGTATCAGCTTGAACATGAAGATTACCTTCCAGGTCTTCCAGAACTTTGAAAATGTTCTTCAGTATTGTGGTCTTCCCATTTGTACCCTAAAATACAGTACCAGAAAATGTATACATCACCCAAAATTAAGCACAACTGAAATTATGAACCTTAGAAAAATGCTTGATTTATTCACTCGATTATACCTCTTTTGCATTTGAAATTACAGAATAGCAATGTTCTCAAAGAAAGGCATGGCTCCTTAAGTTAAAAAGTGACATAAAGCTCACATTATTACCTATAGAAGTGAGGTTCCAGTAGGTTTCCAGCATCACATCTTTGTAGAGACTCTTCTGAGATGGATCCAGCAAAGTCCATTCTTTATGAGTGAAGTTCACATGCACATCCTCATAGGTTACTGCATCCTAAAGTATCCCAAATATATATATATTAGAAAGGTTGAGACAAATTGTATTTCAAATGTCCACTTCATTGAAAATATAGTTACATAATTCTGTATACTCAATGCATTCTATGAAATGGAGCATAGAATTTCAAATGCAGCCACCAACTCATTTCATAAGAAAATAGAAAAGAAAAATGATGTTTTCTATTTCTGTGCTCACCAAATAGAATATGGCATTGAAAGAGAAATAATATATTATTCCTATATAGTAATACATACAGGGAGATATACAAACAGTTTAACACTATTTATAATATATCAGAAAAATTGTATCCAATTTGTTAACTACAAAAAAGGGTAGACAATATGGGCATGGTGGTACACACCTTTAACCCCAAACCTCAGGAGGCAGAGATAGAAACTATTATTCCATGCCAGCCTAATCTATGTAGATATTTCCAGGACAGCCAAAGTTACATAGTGAGATCTTGTCTGAAACAACAACAACAAAAAAAAAAAAAAACAGGAAGCACTTAAGGGCTTCCTCAAAATTGCTCCATAGTGTTAAACATTCCCTCCAATTCTGTATTGGTGTATTACAAATTGAAGTGACCTCTTGTAAATTGTAAGGCTAATAAATCCTAGAAAGGTAATTCTTTTTAATAAGTTATGGACTGACAGATCAAAATTTCTCAAGAATATTAGCAAATGCTTATCCTAAAACAATAAAACAATAACAATAAAAATGATGGGGTATATAAAGAATAGTCAACAGATAAGATCACCTTTTGCTTTTGAAGAGATCCCAGATCAATCCCTATCACTCACTGGAGGCACTAAAGTGCTCAACTGAAGGACCTGGTTTTAGCTCTGAGCACCCATATTGCTCAAAATGACCTGTAATTCCAGTTCCAGATGATTTTCTGGTCTCCATGGGTATCAGTCATACACACTATACATATAATTAAAATCCTATTAAAACAAAAAACAAAGGGGCACAACTCAACCTCAAGACAGATATAACCTCAGAGTAAAAAATTGAGAAAAGATTTTCCAATCAAATGAACCTAAGAAACAAGCAGGTGTAGTTATTGGACTATCTAATAAAATAGACTTCAAACTAAATTCAATCAAAAGAGATGGAGGAGGACAGTTCATATTCATCACAGGGAAAATCCATCAGATGAAGTCTCAATTATGTACATATATGCCCCAAATACAAGGACACCCACATTTGTAAATGAAACATTACTACAGTTTAAATCAAACCCCACACACTAGTAATAGGAGACTTCACTACCTCAACTCACCAATGGACAGGTCTGCCAGACAAAATTTAACAGAGAAATAAGGGAAGTAACAGATATTATGACTCAAGTGGACCTAACAGACATCTATATATCATTTGACCCAAATACCAAAGACTATATCTTCTTAGCACCTCATGGATCCTTCTCTAAAAGTAACTACATACCCAGTAACAAAGCAAACATCAACAGATACAAAAAAAAATGGTATAACTCCCTGATTCTTATCAAATCACCATGGCTTAAAGTTATAATTCAACAACAACACTAATGGCAGGAAGCCTACAAACTCATGGAAACTGAACAGTGTTCAACTAATTCATAGCTGGGTCAAGGAAGAAATAAAGAAAGAAATTCGAAAATTCCTAGAATTCAACAAAAATGAAAAACAACATATGCAAATTTATGGGATGCTATGAAAGCAGTGCTAAGATGAAAACTCCAAGCACTAAGTGCTTACATAAAAAAAATGCAGAAAGATCACACTAGTAACTTTTTATTTCATTGTATGGACTGCTAAGTTAAACCAACATAAAGGTATCTTGCTTCCAAAATTTGAGTTTAAGGATATGTTGCTGTGGAAAAGAGATTCTTCTTTTGTCTCCACAGAGGATGAGAACCTGTGGATTGCTTCCAGACCAATATGGTTTGATGGAATAAGAACTCCTGAAAGTTCTCTGTGAATACCCCTAAAAAACCCTTAAAAGATTACCTCACTCAATAAATAGCAGGAAGAACTTTGGAGATAACTACACCCATATTCCCAAATAGTGACTATAAATGTTTATTTATACTTAAAGGGGGATATGATATAGATATGAATAATTTGCATTGGTATAGATCTTTGTAGAAATAGGAGCAGCGGGCTGCGTCCCGGCACCCGGCCGCCCACATGGCTAGCTTATGCCCCGAAATAATTACACGGACACTGTGTTCATTTGATCACCGCTTGGCCCTTTAGCTCTAGCCCTTACTGGCTAATTCTGATATCCCG
>NC_022023.1:34725763-34741465 GCF_000317375.1 Microtus ochrogaster | reverse complement strand
GTTTATTACTCAACCAATGAAATCAACAGATTGATATATGACACTCCCACATCAGATCTTGATTTATAGATACAAATTTAAGGTCAATTTTGTTATATGTATATTTCTGCTCTTGATTAAGATACTGTATTTGTCTAGCTCATTTTAAAATGTAATGTATAATTTAAAAATATAGGTTAATAGATAATCAACTATAATAGTCAAGCTTGTAGTCATGATAGATTTGTTAGATTTTATAGGTGTATAGAAATATCTTTCAGTTAGATAAGTATTCTTCAAATCTTTCAGAGACCTTCAGAATATGGCATTTAAAATGTTTAAGAACTTAAGACTTTTCATGACAGTGAGACACATCTGCACCTGGCAGCACAAGCGACTTCAAGAGAAAGATGGGCATCAACGAGGCTCCTTATGGAGTTGGCTAGCCATTTGGGCAGAAACTGCTCTTGCCTGGACATGCAGGGCCTTCAGGAAAATGACTGGTGAACTTACCTAAAGGTGAGAACATTTTGGGGGGTTCTTGCTACATGAAAAAGTCTGCTAGACATTCTGCAGAACACAGAAAAAAATGTAACGGACAAACTGCCAATATAGGCAAAACTTTCTTTGAAATTTCCTGCTTCAGGGAAAAGTCTGTTCCATACTATGGGCCTGTAGGCTGAAGATGGATGCCCCAATGGTACAGAAGAACTTTTGGTGACTGTACGGGAATGAGATGTCTCTGTCAATTCTAGAGTTTTGGAAGTTGCTTACAATGCACTTCCTGTTTACTTAGGTAATATTATATCCTTCTGCAGTCTTTGATGTACTTGAAATTTATAGTTATAGTTTTACTTAGTTCTGATAAAAGATAAAGTAAATAAAAATCTTGTAACTGTAATTCTTGCTTGATAACTGTTTTGTTATATGTAATTTTACTGTTAAAATTAAAACCTTCCTTTTTATTTAAACAGAAAAGGGGATGTGATGTGGTAGTCCCCTCTGTGTGCTATGACTACCATTAATAAATAAAAAAAAACTGCTTTGAACCTATAGCAGAGCAAAACTTGAGTAGTCAGGAAAGACGAAAATGAATGCTAGGAGGAAGAAGGCAGGGTTGGGGAGATGCCATGGATCCACCACCTGAGATAGACATGCTGAAACTTTGCTGGTAGGCCACAACCTCATGGTGATACACAGATTAATGGAGATTGGTTAAATTAATATAAAAGAGTTGGCCAATAAGAAGTTAGAGCTAATGGACCAAGCAGTGATTTAACTCATACAGTTTCCATGTGGTTATTTTAGTTCTGGGCAGCTGGGATGAACAAGTGTTTCCTCCTACAACAAAGCACACATACTATGACACACCTTAACAAACAAGACACGCCTACTCACTAAAGGGCACAACACTTACTTTTACACAAATACTAACTGGAGACCAAGCATTCAAAGATGGGAGCCTTGCAGTGTTGAGCAAATATAAACCATGACAAGAACATAACCTAAGAAAAAAGAGCTCTAAAGGAAAAGAGTGAATGTTATTAAGGCAAAGAGAGTTAGGAAGAGAGAGAGAGAAAGAGACAGGAAGAGGGGAGTATTTCCAAAAATTAGAGGGAGCCAACTTCTCTGGCTGGATTACAGGCTTTTTTAATACAACCTTCCTATCACATCTAAAAAGAGACGAATGCATTTCATACCACTCAGACCATCTGGTAAGGGCTGCTCAAATGAAGCAATCTCATTGATGGAAACTGTGCAGATTTACCTATGAAAAATTATATAATTGCAGGAACCCATTAAGCATTGCATTTACATTGTGATTTGGTCATTCAAACACTCTTTGTCTTCAAGTTCCTGGCACAAGAAATTTCCTTGTTCAGAAAACAGAGGGAAACCAGTGAAAGTGATATACTTCCAAGGGTATTTAAATGATAATTTATCAGATACTCCTAGTGAAATCAAAGATGTGGTTGACTGGATGATTCTGGAGATGATTCTCTTAATTCTACTGACAGTAAAATTATTAGATCTGGAGAAAAGAACAAAGTGGTGATGTCCTCAAGTGATTATAACACTGATGAAGCTACTGATAATTGTTGGTCTGAAATTGACATACAACCATGCTTACAGATGTTTTTTTTTTTTTGCATTTTTCGCTTACAGATGTTTTAAGGTCATGCTTGGATCACTACATTCTGTCACAGTGTGACTCTGTATTCTCTTTTTGGTGAATAATTGTTGAGGTGTTGTGGAAAGAGCTGCCCAACTACCTCAATTAAATTGCAATGAATCATAGAACACCATCTAGAACAAAAAAGTGTCTCCAGTTACACAGAAGGACATCAAGAAATTTCTTGGCCTAATTATTCTGATGGGTCAAACAAGAAAAGGTAGCCTGAAAGATTACTGATCAACAGATTCTTTCACATGTATCCCACTATTTCCACAGATAATAAATCACCATAGGTTTGAGCAAATAAGGATATTCTGGCATTTTAATAATAATGACAAAATGGACAGTTGTTTGGGAAGATGTTTCAAGATCCAACCTGTGCTGGATTTCCTGCAAAAAAAAAATCAAACAATATACAGACCAAAGCAACAGTTGTCTTTGGACAAGAGAATGATACCATGGAAATGACATTTAAAATTTCACAGGTACAACCCAACAAAAAGAACAAATGTTACTTTTTAAGATGGTGTGTGAGAGTGACACTGGCTGTATCTGCAATATGGAGATATACACAGCTGAAGGAAAGAAATTTTGAGAAACTGTTCTTCTAGTTCTTGGACCCTGTCTTGGCATAGGACACCATACTTATCAGGATAGTTATTACAATGCTGCATCTACTACTGAGTTACTGCTACAGAGCAAAACTACAGTCTGTGGGACTGTTATGGAGAGTAGGGGTTTAACACCAAATTTGAAAATGAAAATATCAAGAATGAAGATAGGTGACATACTTTCCAGAAAAGGTGATATTTTTCTCCAAACAGGGAAATACAAGTGAGTTGTCCAAATTATATCAATGACCCATGACACTTCTGTCTTGACAACAGAAAAAAAAATTAATTTGAGAGAATATTATAAAAACTACCTGCATCAAGGAATACAATGCTTATATGAAAGGCACTGACCAGGTGGATCAATTCCTTTTATGTTGTTCAATTCTAAGGAAAATGATGACATGGACAAAAAAGGTAATGTTGTACCCTATGAACTGTGGACTTTTCAATTCCTTAAACTGTACAATTTCCTCAATACATAGGCAAAATGACGTATAAACAGTTTCTGTCAGAGAACAGCTTCGATAAGAATATCACTTATAATTATTAAAAAACAATACCTAAAGTGCATTATAATGTGCAATTATGATTATTTAAGTAAGGTGAAGTTTGCCCAAAAATATGCAGTTCCTGGCATATGTATTAGAGATTTCTATGTAGTACGAAGTATATTAAAGAATTTGAGGCTTCCAAAATTAGGTTTCAGTCCATATCTTTTCTTGGAGTGCATGGCATTTTCCCTTGTTTCTCTCCCTACCCAACTTCCTCAGAGAACCTGGAAAACTTGGAATCAGGTCTGGTGGAAGCAAAAAAGGCAGTCTTTTGTGTGGTTATGTGTGACTGTTATAGATAATGCCATAAAGAATTTCTTACTGAGTAGAAAGCCCATGCAAGGCTTCTAAGATTGGAAATTTTGCTATGGGAGCACATTCTGTTCCTGAAGCCAATAGCCTTTAAGACACCAGCCCACTTGGGCAAGGTCTCTGATATTGTAAAAGCAGCTGTAAAGCATGCACTCGCTCTCTTGCTTCCGGCTCCAACTTCTGGCTGCTAGACTCTGTTCCTGTTCACTCAGAAGACTGATATCTAGAACAGTGATCTGTAAGTTTTCCCTTATAAATTATAACACTTTATTATTCATAATTATGAACTAGTGTGGGGTTATTTTGTAACTTCTGTCATCAAAATTTGCTTTTACTATTTTAACAAGTTGAAATCTTAAAGTCTTCTATTCCAGACTTTTCTGGATAATCATCAGCAACATCAGGATAAGTATATCTCTGCTCCACACATTGTAAAATTGAACTTCAATTTCATCCTGTGGGGAAAAGAAACATAAGCATGCCCTCTCTCCATACCAAAACAGTGTCAGGACCAGAAAAACCAGAGTGAGACCTATTGTGCCCTTTACTGATCCACCTATTTTAAATCCTGTTGTGTGGGAAGGAAAAGAAATTGTGGTGACAGTCAGGAATACACATCTTTTAGATTGACCTGCCACACAAGAAGTCCTGATGACTTAAAATTTTTCTTATGTTAGGTATGGTAAAGTAATTCCTGTATGTTTCGCAAAGAATATTGCTTTGTAGGGATGTCTTGGAGTATTTCTAAAACTAATTATGGGACATGATAAACATTGTACTTATTTTACAAAGTTATTGCTTCCTCAAGGTAATTCAGTAAATGATACTTCACCCCCTCGACAATTTCCTCCAGACATGAAGAAACCGCAAGAATTTAATAGAATTGTGTTTTGAAGACAATGTACTGGCATTATTCCATTAAAGTACATCAGAGGGACATCACAGTAAATTCTTGACTGGTCTGAAAATCAAGAAGATTATAGTGACTCTTATGCTTTGTTTACAGCAGGATCTTGGGACCAAGGACTGTCCACTGTAATTTAGTATTCTAGTACAAAATTCTCACAGACATACATTTGGAAACTTGTTCAGCCATAGGAACAGTGGCAGGACAATCCAGTTCTTCAAAACTATTTACCCCTGAAAGGAACTGTCTTGGCTTGTGTTCTTTTGGTGGGGGAGATAAAACTCTATTTGTAAGGTTTTGTGTTTAATGTATCATGTCCTGATTGTATTTTGACTAACTGTATTTCTCAAGTGGATGATCATACCTATATATTAGTGTTGAAAGAACCTTCTTTTGTAATGTTGCCTATGATGTGAATGATCCATGGTTTGATAACAAAGCATTGCAAGTAATTGAAGAAATCAAGAAATCTTTAAGTAGACAGAAAAATGTTTCTTGATTAGTTGAAACAGTGACTTCATCTCCTGTTGTTATGCTTACTACTACTGCAGTTCCTTCAGGGCTTTGTCTCAGTCTATTCAAAACACAGGATTTGTCAATTATCTAATAATGTTTCTATGACATTGGAGACATAAGAAGATGGTGAATTAAATTAGAACATAAGTTGAATGCCTTATGTGATGTGATACAATTTTGGGGAGAAGAGCTCCAGATCCTAAAAACTAGAGTACAGTTGAAATGACATGTTACTTACGAATGGATTTGTGTTACATCTTCTATGTATAATGAAAGTGTCATCAGCTAGGATAGAATTAAAGCACATCTTGAGGAAATCTGGCATGATTTAGATTTGACTAAATTATATCAAGAAATTTTTGAAATAAAAAGACTAAATTGAATTTTGATGCAGCAAAAGAAGTTGAAAATATTTTGAACAATTTAAAAAGGCTGTTCTATCATGGTTAGCATTTACCTCACTTCTTAGTAGTAATGGAATTATTGGAGCTTGTGTTCTATTGGGCATAATTTGTTTACCTATAATTTTCAATGTTACTTTGAACTTGATGGAGATAGTGGGCTCAGAATTTCCTAGAGAATAACTCTGCACACTTTCCTAAACTTATAATATTAGAGACTGACAGTCAAAGATGGGTAAGTTTTCTTTGCCTCCTTTCAAACTAAAACGGAACATAAACCTTTGGGATTCATGCTCTTAAGACATGTAAGGCTGGAGAAAGGAATCCTCAAGGCAGATGCAGTCTTCTGAGGGATTCTGAGGGGTCTTTAAAAAATAAATGAAAGGGGAAATGTGTGGGAACCCGTGAGCGACTCAGTTTCAATCTGGAGATATCACTGGCTTAAAGAGTCATTTGAGTTCAAGACTGCCTAGTCTGCTTGCTCCAAATATCCTTGAAGACTGTGAGAAAGTTCTGATTAAGCCCATGAGGAAGAGCATTTTTGCCCAGATGAAAGCACACATTATCTATAAAGATTTGGGCTGGTGTATGCCACTCTGGGGCACTCCTCCTCAGTGATTGGTAGCTGCTTGCTACTAGCTGAATTCTTGTATTGAGATAATGCACCTACTTGAGCTTCCTTCCAAGAACCATGAAGGGAGGCACCAAGCTGACTGTACTGTCCTTTGTTCTGCTTTTGCCTATAATTAGTATGGATGCTGGCTGAGAAATAAACTGTGGCTATTTGGTATTTACCTTCAGTCTATCCCAGCCTATTCTATGTTTTTGTCTTTGTTTCTCATAAACTGCCATTTCCTATAACTTCATGCGCCCTGCTGTGGAATAATGGTCTCATACTCTGGAAAGTTTTGTCACTTGTACTGGTTTAATAAAATGTTAATTGTTCAGTAGCCAGGAAGGAAGTATATGTGTGGAGACCAGAACAGGAGAATTCTGGGAAGAGGAAAGGCTCAGTCTGCAGTTGTCATCCAGACAGAGAAAGAAAGATGAGAATGCCCCACTGATAAAAGATACCAAGCCACATGACTGACACAGACAAGAATTATGATTAAGATGTAAAGATTAGTTAATAAGAAAGCTTGAGCTAATAGGCCAACCAGATTATAATTAATGTAGCTCTCTCTGTGTTTCTTTGGGACTGAATGGCTATGAGATGGTGTGGAACAGAAACTCTGTAAACAAATGTCACCAACGTGGACAACTACATCCACTTAAAACCTGAGAGAGCTTGGGAAATAATTCTAGACACAAAAGAACAGAGGTAAGCATGGTTTCTTGATAGCAGTATTTTCTCATGTGGACTCTGTTTGCTAGAGGCAAGCATGTCTCATTTAAGAGAAGTTTCCTGATTCAGATTTAGCTGCAAAAACCTTGCATCCCTCTTAAGAGGCCCTGCCACAAAACACTTAAATGGTGTTTATGAATAGACAACAGCATACTTCTTGGTGGCGGCAGAGACCTTGAAACTATAGTTGTGGCAATAAACATGGCTCCTGCTGAAGGTGTAAGTCATAAAACAATCCCACACCAGTTTAAAATTATAATTAATAAAAGGGTTATTTATTTAAAGGGAAAACTTACACATCACCGTCCTAGACAACAGCCCTCTGCGCGACCAGTAAAGGAGTCTAGTAGCCGGAGTCAGAGCCCAAAGCAAGGGAGAGAGTGCACAGCAATGGCTGCTTTTTAAAGCAAAAAAGACCACACCCAAGTGGGCTGGTATCTTAAAGGTTATTGGCTGAAGGAGCAAAAAAAGCTCCTGCAGCACCTCCCCCTTTTGTTTAAGTAAGAGAGTTCCAAACACAATACAAAATAATATACACTAGGAACAGATATCAAGTATAAGATAAGGATTACAATCAGAATAAACAAATTAAGCATGGAACATATGCTAAATGTTTTAATAAACATTCTATCCTATGGAGTCGACGTCTTGTATTGGAAATGGCTTGGCTAGATCATAAGAGGACGGTAACTACAACTATCTAATCTTCAACCCTACTGAAGGCCTGAAAAGGGATATAATATTACTTGAGCAGGCAGGAAGTACAATCAAGTAGCTTCCAAAGTGAGCAATATATGACAGAGACAATTAGCTACGTGAGCAATCACCTAAAGTCTCACTCATTTTCAATGTTCAAGCAACCAACCTTGGCTATGGCCTAGTGTAATTGACAGACCATTTTCAGAGGCAGGAAAATTTTTAAAACTGTCTTATCCTGTCTTGGCAAGATTTGAAAGTCCTGTTTACCCATTTCCAGATATCATGTAACTTGTCAGTGGTTGAGGCATTGTTCAGTTCCTTGCCCAAAGGCCAGTTTTTCCAAGAAGAAAATAACCTCCAAGTAGAGTGTCTTTGGTACTCAACATTCTCTCAGGAATAAATTGGTGCTGTCAGAATCAGTCATGTCTCATGTCAACAGAACCCTAAGTTATTTAAATGCCATGTTCCACAGATCCTGGAAGTGGTTGAAGATTACCTAACTGGACAGAATACAATCTCTATGCATCTAAAGAACCTAATTGATCTAACTGTATGTACAGCAAGCATGAACAACAATTGACCTATAATAATTAATACCTGTATAACTTAAAGACTAAAACTTCATGTCAGACTATTAAATAACCTGTAAACAAATGTGCAACAAATGAGGACAATGACCTCAAAATGTAAACAATATATAATTATCTTGATCAGAGGTAGGAGTAATATATAATGCAATATGAAAATATATCTTAAAAGTTGTATCAATATACAAAATGTCCTAAACAGGGATAATAACATACATATACACAAACTGACAAAATAACTTTGTATAGGTGTACAAATAATGTAAACAAAACTAACAAATATAATTTGAACTTGTAGCAATATACAAAAACTATACCAATGTAAAGTATCCATGAATAATAGCTCACAAGTATTCACCCTATTACCCACTATTATTATCCCCTCTTTTTTTTTCTTTTTAACAAACATAGTTTTCACACCAGCCCTCTATCTAATACAAGTAATAATCAAGAACCCCTAAACAGTGTTCCAACCCTATGGACAAACTTTTTTGGGATGGGGGAGTCATCTTCTAGAATTGCCTCCTGCTGTCATAAGGGTGATGTTCTCTTAATAGGAACCTGCAAAATTAAAGTGATGGTTAAGTTTTAAAATTACTGTCTAGTATAGTGCAAACAATTTCAGAGCAGTCGATAGATAGGTTTTTTTTTTTCAACGTTCTTATTTGGAGTTCTGGCCAGAATGTCATGAGAAGGTACACCATTTCAGCAACTGATACCCAAAAAGAGAAACGGTCTTAATAGTAGCTCTGTCTGCATCACAATGTCATCTCAACTAGGTAGAGTTGTTGCTGTGGGGCCCCATCTTCTTCCTGGAAACTTCAAAGATTACTGCAGGAAAAGGATCTGTAAGAAAATCTATTGTTCATCATGAAAAACTTAAACATCATCCATATATACATACATTCAATGAAGAATATGATATAGACAAAAAAGACATAGAGAAAGTAAAAAGTTTTCTAAAGTCTTTCTTCTGTCCCATACCAGATGGCTCCCTATATGAGACAGAGACTCTGAATGTTCCTTTTAATAACACACCTGGATTTAGAGAAGTACAGAGCTATTGTCCAACTACCAAACCAGCTGTATGTATATATATATATATATATATATGTGTGTGTGTGTGTGTGTGTGTGTGTGTGTGTGTAAGTGTAACCCATACTTGGATTCATAAACCATATTATGTTTTCTAGATGCTCAGTGGATAGTTATTGTTTCTTCTGTCAGCATTCAAACATCCAAGGTCTTTTGAATTTTTTGAAAATGAGTGTTGTCCTGCAAAGACAAGAACAGAACCCTGCTCCCATCATATGTGATTTTCTTACCACTTGTATGGTTATCACCATTGTGGATGAGCTGTCATTTCTCCTTTTCATTAGGTTTCTCATTTTCAAACGAATCTTTATTAATTATGATGGTATCCATAATCTCCTGTGGAAGCAAGAGCAAAACCCCTTCCACAGTACATCTCCTGGTTTCTATTGTGAGGTCAACACATCCTTGAAATATACTGGTTAATTCAATTCAGAAGTTTTTTCCATTATCCAAAAATTGGCATTTGTAGACTTCTGTCTCAAAAGTGATCTGCAATTCCAGTACTTGGAGGCTGAGGCAGGATGATTACGTGCAAGATCAAGCTGTTCCTGGCCAGCTTGGGCTACAAAGAAATTTCAGTATATATCTCTGAAAAGCACAAGGTCTTTTAAAAAGATAATAGTGGACTAGTGATTTGGCTTAGTGGGTACACATGCTTGACATGCCAGTACAAGCCAGAAGAGATGAGTTTGAACCCAGGTATGCATATGAAGGTGAAAGAAGAAAACAATTTCAGAAAATTTGTCCTCTGACCTCTCCTTATATTCATGTGCCCTGCTGCCTATGACAGACCCAGAGGATTGTACATACTAGCAAGTATCTTAAAGTTTCTAAGAATTAAAATTAGGAATTAGCTTTGTTTATCATATTATATCATAACTTTGTTTTTCATATTATGTCCTGAAGATAATGATTTGATAACAGAGCCAAGAATGATGCACTTTTAGAAATGATGCAGTCTTTACAGAGTAATAATAAACAGCTAGCTAAAAAATTAATACCATTGAAAAGGATAATATTAATTTGACAAACAAAATTTCATCCATGTCAAAGGGTGCTGAGAAATTATCTGAAAGAAGTCATACCATTGAATTTAACAATCGAAATCTGTTAAAAAGTTATGCTAGGTTAAAAGATAGGTATCTCTCTAGGAAGACATTTTGCACACCATTCAAATAATGCACAAGAATGAGATGTTATCATTACTGGAAAAATTTCTTACCTTGAAATCATATGTGCAGAATAAGGAGCAGATGCTAAGTGACTCTGTGAAAGCACTAGATTATACTCAGGTCAAGAGATTCAGGCTTTACAAAAGGCAGTGGTAAAAAGATTTTAAATGATTGAGGAAATTACTGGAACTAATAAGCAGGGAGAGAAGGTACAAGAACAGGATTTAGCCTCGCCAGTTCATGTTAGGGTCAGAGATAACTTGCCCAGGTTCTAACTACATACACTGGCATTGTCTTTAACAAGCCATCCAGTACTTAATACACAAAAGGATTCAAAGAATGAAAATTGCAACATATGGGTATGAACGATCTAAAAGAAATCAAGCAAGCAATAGTATCTTATGACTTGCTTCACCATTTGCGAGAGAAATAGTGAAAACATGGACTTCAAGCAATAAGGATGCCCTACATGACTGGCTACAACTAGTTTCAGTAATCGTTGAAAATGGCTCCAGCTCCTATGAATATGCTACTGGTGAGAAGAGGCAAAAATTTCAGAACAAGGAAAAGCTAAAGGATTTGAGGCTTCCCAAGATAAAATTCTTGGTTGAGGGCTATTACACGAATCAACAGGACAAGTCTCTTTATAATGAACACACCTTGTCCCTATGCCATACAGCATCCATAAAAGCTTGGGACAGGATTCAAGAACTAGAAAAAAGACTTGAATCATATATTAGGGTTAAATAAGGCCAAAGAGTACTCTTTAGTGACTTTTTAAAAAGATTAAATTAGGCTATGCAAATAGAGTAACAGAGCCAGAAGCTAGATGATTAATTATTGAAACTCTGGATTTTGGAAAAGCCAATATAGAATGCAAGAGGATGCTTAGGCCTTTAAAGGTTAGAACAGCACCAATGGATGAATGTATTCTGCATACAATGAACATTGAGATATTTGACTACAATACTGAGGCTTGGGTAGGAGAAGCAATTTCCAAAGAAATGAGGAGACATCAAAATGACATATGTTTTAATTGTGGTAGAATAGGAAATATGAGAAGGGATTGTAGACAAGGCATTCCTAGAAATAATGTCTCCTCTGGGAATAGCAAAAATAGAAGGTCTCAGCCTTCTGGATTATGTAGACGATGTGGCAAAGGCCAATATTGGATCAATGAATGTAGATCAGCAAAAGACAGACAAAGCAATCCAATACCGTTGGGAACCTCATAGCCCCCCAGGTCAAACATGGTTCAGCCATTCCCAGTTACTATAGAAGACATGTCTGACCAGGAAAATTAAAAAAGCCATTGCCTGCTGTAAAAAAAGAAAAAATACTGTCCTGGATGATATAATAAACATGGAGGATAAATCAAAAATTACAATAGGAAATAAGAAACATATATTTTGGCAGACTTCTATAAATAACCAAATACCAAAGCTAAGAGTATGTATAAATTGCCGGGCGGTGGTGGTGCACGCCTTTAATCCCAGCACTCGGGAGGCAGAGGCAGGCAGATCTCTGTGAGTTGGAGGCCAGCATGGTCTACAAGAGCTAGTGCCAGGACAGGCTCCAAAGCTACAGAGAAACTCTGTCTCGACAAAAAAAAAGAGTATGTATAAATAACACTGTAATTGAGGGAATACGGGACACAGTTGGGGATGTGACTGTCATTACTCCAGAATCTTAGCATCTGAATTGGCCTCTTTAAGAGGAAGATGTTTAGTTCCTAAAAATTGGAACCATATCTCAAGTGAAACAAAGCACAAGATGGGTTGAATGAGTAGGGACAGAAGGACAGAGAGAGACCAAAGCCATATGTGGCTAATATCACAGTAAATTTATTGGGTTTTTACCTGCTGCAGCAATGAAATATCTAGATTAACATTCCTGCAGGTCCAGAAACATGAGTTTCTGGATATTTCTGGGAAGGGTATTATAAAGTACAATAAAAAGGAGACATTAAGGCTGTACAAAAACACACACACAAAAAAAAAACCTAACAAACCTTCAGAGGTACCAGTGTCCCTACCTTTAAAATGGTTAACTAAGAAACCAATACAAGTTAAACAATAGCCTTTAACAAAAGAGAATCTGCCGGTTTTAGAACAGTCAGTACAGGAGTAACTAGATGCTCTCTATATTGAAGAATCAACCAGGCCTTGGAATTCTACTGTATTTGTTACTAAAAAGTAATCTGGAAAATGAAGAATAGTGCCAGATCTAAGAGCTGTCAACAAGACAATTCAACCTATGGGCCCTCTATAATCTGAAATTCCTTGGCCTTCCCTATTACCTAAAGGATGGCCTCTTATAGTTATTGATTTAAAAGACTGTTTCTTCACTATACCCTCATAAGAAAAGGACAGAAAAGAAATTGCCTTTACAGTGTCTACTAATAATAATTCTCAGCCTACTAGGAGATACCAGTGGATGATCCTCCCACAGGGAATGCTCAATAGCCCCACCCTGTATCAATACTTTGTAAGTCAGCCATTGCAAATAACACATAAGCAATTTCCCAAATCTATAATACATGGATGACATTTTGGTATTTTATTCAAATGCAGATACCTTAGAAAGAATTTTTAAAGAAGTAAAGAAAGTTTTACATCAATGGAGATTACAAATTGCTCTTAAATAAATACAAAGAGGAAATTCTATTTACCTAGGTTGTAAAATATTTACAGAAAATTATAACATAAAAAGCTGAAACTAGGAAACACCAAATGCAGACTCTTAACGACTTTCAAAGATTGCTAGGAGACATTTCTAATCTATGACCTGCTGTTGGGATAAAACTTGATCTAATAATTCATTTAAACAGAAGCTTAAATGGTGAGAAAGGCTTAAGTAGTTCCAGGGAATTAACAGCTGAAACTGAGAAAGAATTAACTTTGGTTGAAGAGAAGTTTACAGAAGGCACAAGTGGATTGGGTATATCAAAATCTTAACAATGTTCTAGTCATGCTGCCTTCCAGAATTTCTGCTACAGGAATTTTAATGCATAGGGAAGATATTACCTTAGAATGTATCTTCTTACCACATAAATGGAGTAAAAAATTTAAAAGTTATATGAAAATGTTCTCAGAACTATTTATAAAAGGAAAATTGTGACTTCATCAACTAGCAGGAATAGACCCAGCAGAAATTATAGTGTCTTTTAATACTAATGAAATAAAAAAAAAACTATGGGAAGACAATGGATGCTGGCAAAAAGGTTATGATAATTATTTTAGGAGAGATTCATAGTAATTATTTCAAAAACAATAGAATTAACTTTATAAAGCAAACTACTTGGATTCTTACATGAAATGTATGTGAAACATCAATAACTGGAGCTCGTACATTCTATACTGATGCAAATAAATCAGGGAAAGCAGGTTACAAGTCAGATGAATTGAGTAAGGTGGAACAAAGCCCTTATAATTCTGGGGTGGGAGGTCCTTCTGTCTTATGTGTTCCTTTTATTGGTTAATGAATAAAGAAATTACCTTGTCCTGCTGATAGGGCAGAAATCAGGTAGGCAGGAAAAACTAGACTGAATGCTGGAAGGAAGAAGGCACAGTTGGAGAGACACCATGGAGCCTCCGCCAGAGTCAGACATGCCAAAACTTAGCCAGTAAGCCACTGCCATGTGGCAATACAGAGATTAATAGAGATGGGCTAAATTAAAACGTAAGAGCTAGCCAGTAAAACATTAGAGCTAATAGGCCAAGCAATGTTTTAAATAATATAGTTTCTGTGTGATTATTTCAGGTCTAAGATAGCCAGGTGGCTAGGAAACTACATAATTCTTCTTAATACATAATTCTGTCCAAACACCAGAGTTACATGCTATTCTCATGGTACTAAGGGATTTTGAAGAACCTCTCAATAGTTACTGATTTGTAAAATACAGAGAGTTGTCTTGCATATTAAAATCACTGAATTCATAGCAGATAATACATAATTGACTTCATTATTCATTCAGGTTGAAGACATAATCAGGGATAGGTTTTGCCCATAT
This sequence comes from Microtus ochrogaster, assembly GCF_000317375.1. Lineage (NCBI taxonomy): Eukaryota > Metazoa > Chordata > Mammalia > Rodentia > Cricetidae > Microtus > Microtus ochrogaster. Next base: position 34,727,099 of record NC_022023.1, on the reverse strand, counting down.
ACATTATACACATTTGATCTCATACAGATCTGTCAGGTCCTCTAGCTCAAGATAATGCAGAAATTGACTGAATATTGATTGGAAGTTGCTGAAGACATCAGAATTTCAAAAAAAAATCATGTCAATAGTAAAGCTTTAAAGAAAGAGTTTTATATTACATGGCAACAAGCTAAGATTATAAGAAGATGTCTTACATCCTCTCTAGATCCAAACACCAATACCTATAGGGAGAAACCCAAAGAGTACTCAAAGGAAAAAAATCTGGCAGATGGATGTGTTGCACTTTACAGAATTTGGAAAATTAAAATATGTTCAACACACCATTGACACTTACTCAGATTTTCAACAGGCAACTTCCCTGAGCTAAGAAAAGTCTGATTCAGCAATCACACATTTATTAGAAGTTATGGACATCATTGGTACATTGGTATACCTGCACAAAGACAGATAATAGTTCAGTCTATGTCTATAAGAATAAAACAGCTTTTGCTTATTATAATATAAAACATATAACAGGTATACCAAAAATTTCAAGAGATCAAGCAGTTATAAAAAGATCAAATTGAAGTATAAAAGATATGCTAGGTCTCCAGACTTCCTCCCTTTGCAGTGTGTCAAGAGTATGTAATTGGGCGCAGGCCCCAAGCAGCAGAGACTGGCGCGCAGGCCCGAGTGGCAGAGACCGGTGTGCAGACGCAGCAGATGCAGGATAGTCCAAGCATGAAACAGTGAAGCCCACACTAAGAGCAGATCACCCCACTACAATTAAATCAAGTAGGTTTTTTGGGGGGACCAGGCCTGCAGAGTGGTAGGCCTTTTATGGGCAAGGTCCACTGGCAAATGGGGAGCCTGGTCCTTACCTGAAGAGCCTCCTGAATGGGGAGAGTGTTCTTGGCCCACGGTGGGACACAAGAAATGGAGCGGGGGCATTCCCTGACTCCCTTGAACCCCCTGGTTAGTCAGTGAGGGCTGGTACCCTCTGCTGGGGCTGCTCCTCCTCTGCTGCAACCTCTCTCTCCCTGACCCATCCCAGCTTGTGACCAGGGGCCTCCTTCACTCCCCCTCCCTACCACGGGGCTGCGGGATCACCCAGTTTAGCCTGTTTGGGCGCTGGGTCAGGAGCTCGGGGCAGAGGGCAGCGTGAGTTTCTCTGTTTTGGTGGCTGGCCTGCAGAGTGGTAGGCCTTTGGTTGGTGAGGTCCCTGGCGAACAGGGAGCCTGGTCCTGGTCCTGAAGACCCTTCTGAGTGGTGAGAGGGATCTTGGCACATGGTGGGAACCAGGAGACAGAGCAAGGGCATTTTGTAAGTGGAACCCCTGGCCAGCAGGGAAACCCAT
>NC_022023.1:34724674-34725263 GCF_000317375.1 Microtus ochrogaster | reverse complement strand
AACATAGAGAAAATAAACGCACTGATCAAAGAAAACAGCAAAGCCAACAAATTCTCATCACAAAACATTCAGGAAATATGGGACACAATAAAAAGACCAAAACTAAGAATAATAGAGATACAAGAAGGAGAAGAGTCACAGCTAAAAGGCCCAGAAAATACTTTTTAAAAAATTATGAAAGAAAACTTTCCCAACATAAAGAAAGATATTCCTTTGAATATTCAAGAAGCATACAGAACACCAAACAAACTGGATCAAAAAAAAATCCCCTCGCCATATAATAATCAAAACACAAAATATAGATTAAAGAAAGAATATTAAGAGCTGCAAAGAAAAAAGGGCAAATAACTTATAAAGGTAAACCAATCAGACTTACACCTGACTTCTCTATGGAAACCATGAAAGCCAGAAGGTCCTGGATAGAGGTACTTCAGAAACTAAGAGACCATAGATGCAAACCCAAACTACTATACCCAGCCAAGCAATCATTCACTATCAATGGAGAAAACAAAATATTCCAAGATAAGAACAAATTTAAACAATACGTAGCCACAAATCCAGCCCAACAGAAAGTAATAGAAGGAAAATC
>NC_022023.1:34610172-34720474 GCF_000317375.1 Microtus ochrogaster | reverse complement strand
TGCTCACCTTACTAGACCTGGATGGAGGTGGGTGGTCCTTGGACTTCCCACAGGGCAGGGAACCCTGATTGCTCTTTGGGCTGACGAGGGAGGGGGGCTTGATTGGGAGAGGGAGAGGGAAATGGGAGGCGGTTTCAGGGAGGAGGCAGAAATCTTAAATAAATAAATAAAAAAGATATGCTAAACAAACAGGGATGAAAATATCCACAAGAATAGATTTCATAATGATCTATTAAACTTAAATTTTCTTAAGGCTATTGAGAAAGGAACTATGACATCAGAGAGACATTGGATAATAGAAAAGATTTCTGAATTAAATCAAGGATGTGTTGACCTCAGTATGGAAACCAGGAAGAGGTTTCACTCTTGTTTCCACAGAAGAAAATCTATGGATACCATCAATATTAATAAAGATTTGATTTTAATAGGAGAAATCTCTTGAGAAAGAGAAATGACAGCTCATCCACAGAGGTGGCAATCATACAGGTGGTAAGAAAACCTAATAAGGGTTGGGTCAGGGTTTTGTTCTTGTCTTTGCAGGAAAATGCTGATCATCAAAATGTCAAGACACCCTGAACATTTGGATGCCTAAAGAAAAAAAATAACTATTCAGAAAGGATCTCCGAGAAAAGAGAAATATGATTTAGGAGGACAGGTCATCTACAGGGTAAAATTTCATTATCTGTATGTACGTACATACATACATGCACAAACACTACCCAGTAAAATAATAGACTCACTTAAAAATCAAAGCTGTCTTTGGAGTTGGACAATGGCTATCCTCTAAATCCAAGCATGTTGTAAAAAGAAAAATTCAGAGTTTCTGTCTTATGTCAGGAGCCAGCTGGTATAGGACAGAAAGAAGAAAAAATTTAGGGAAAATTTTACTTTCCTCAATACCTATTTTTGTCTCTGTTGTAACTTTTGTTGAATATATGTCTATATAAAAAATGTTTACATTTTCTGCAATAAACAATAAATTTTCCTGCAGTAATCTTTGAAGTTTCCAGGAAGAAACTGGGGCCCCATAACAATGACTCCACCTGGTGGATATGATGTCATTATGCTGATAGTGCCACTATAAGACTGGTTTGGGGTACCAGCTGCTCAAGATGGTTCCAACTTGGTTAGCTGAAATGGTGTACCTTCCTACAATTTTCTGGCCAGAACTCCAAATAAGAACTTTAGAAAAACCCTATTGACTACCCAGAGATTATCTGCACTTAAATCAGACAATAATCTTGAAACTTAACCATCGTTTTAGTTTTACAGGATCCCATAGAAAGAACATTGCCCACATGACAGCTGGGTGTAATTCTAGAAATGATGGCCCTTCTCCCAACAAAGTTTGTCCTCAGGGTTAGGGACATCAAAAAGGGGTTGATTATTATTGGTATAGTATTGGGGATTAGGATGAAAGTATTTTTAGGCTTAGGGAACTCACTTTAAAAAAAAACAAGAAAATTGGAAAAGATAATAGGTAGATTAGTGTGAACTCACTAACAATAATAATAGTGTATCATAAATAATTTTGAACTATTATTTATAGACAGTTTACATTGGTATAGATTCTTGTATATTGATACAAATTCAAATTATATTTGCTATATTGAATATGCTCCTATTTCTTAGTATTTGTACACTTATTCAGTTATTTTTTTCATATCGTATGCATGCAAGTTTCTATCTGTTTAAGACATTTTGAATATTAATACAATTTTAGGATATATTTATCATATTGCACTATACATTTCTACCTCTGATCAAGATACTTATACCTTGTTTACATCTTGAGGTCATTGTCCTCATTTGCTGCACAGTTGTTTAAATACTGTTTAATATTCTAATATGAAGTCTTAGTTTTAAGCTATACATGTATTAAGTATTATAGGTCAAAAAGTTATCCATGTTTGCCATACTGATTAGTAATACTAATCAGGTTCTTTAGATACATAGAGATTGTATTCTGCATAGATAGGTAATCTTCAACCACTTCAAAGAGCTATAGAATATGGCATTTAAATAATTTAGGGCTCTGCTGATGTGAGACACAATTGCTCCTGGCAGCATAGATGTATTCCCAAGAGAATGTTGGGCACCAAAGACACTCCACTTGGAGCTTGTTTTCTTTTTGATAAAACTGGCCTTTAGGTAAGGAACTGCCTATGTCTTGACCACTGATAAAATGCATGGTGTCCAGACAGGACAAGCAGGATACAAGAAAAAGACTATCAAACCTTTCCAAGACAGGGTAAGACAGTTTTGAAAATTTTCCTACCTCTAAAAAATGGGCTGTCAGTTATTCTAGGCCTTAGCCCAAGTTGGTTGCTCCAGCATTGCAAATGAGACTTTGGGTGACTGCCCAGGCAGCCAGTTGTCTCTGTTATTTATTGCACATTTTGGAAGCTGCTTGATTGTACTTCCTGTAATATTATTGCCCTTAGGTAATATTATTTCCCTTCTCAGGTTTTTGGTGGGGAGGAAGACTAGATAGTCATACTTGCTTTTCTCTCATGACTTAGCAAAGCCATTTCTAATACAAGGCTTAGACTCCTTAGGATAGGATAATTATTGAAACAGCATATGCTTCTTGCTTAATGTTGTATATGCTGGTTGTAATTTGAATTTTTATACTTGATATCTGTTCATATTATATATAGTTTTGTATTGGTTTGGAACTCTTATTTAAATGGCAGTCAATGCCATTTGAAAGGCTGGACCAGGAAGGGTGTGGTCTTGGGTACCAAAAAGGTTCATGCTCTCTGCTCACTTTCCCTTGTCTCTCTTGCCTGGATGCTAGATTCAGACCAGTGTGGTTTGATGGAAAAAGAACCCACAAAGGTCACCATGAACACCCATAAAAATGACTATATCCAACAATCAGCAGAAAGCAGTATTGAGAAAACTACACCTATATTCCCAAATATTGTCTATAAATGTTTGTATACATTTAAAGGGGGATATGATATACATATGAATAATTTGCATTGGTACAGATCTTGGTTTATTGATACAAATTTAAGGTCAATTTTATTATATGTATATTTCTGCTCTTGATTAAGGTATCGTGTTTGTGAAGCTTATTTTAAAATGTAATGTATAATTTAAAATATAGGTTAATAGATAATCATCTATAATAGTCAAGCTTGTAGTCATGTTAGTTAGATTTCCTAGATGTATAGACATATATTTCAGTTAGATGGGTATTCTTCAAATCTTTCAGAAACCTTCAGAATATGGCATTTAAAATGTTTAAAAACTTAAGACTTTTCATGACCATGAGACACACCTGTTCCTGGCAGCAAAAACTACTTCAAGAGGAAGATGGGCATCAAAGAGGCTCCTTATGGAGTTGGTTAGCCATTTGGGCAAAAAACTGCTCTTGCTTGGATAGCTGTATGAACTAAACATGCAGGACCCACAGAAAAATGACTGCTGAAGTTGTCTAAAGGTGAGACCATCCTTCAGGGTTCCTGCTTCATGAAAGAATCTGCCAGACATTCTTCAGGACACAGAAGAAAATGACTGACAAACTACCAATAGAGGTAGAACTGTCTTTAAAATTTCCTGCTTAATGGAAAAGTCTGCTCCATACTATAGGCCTGTAGGCTGAAGACGGATGCTCCAACAGTAGAAAGGAACTTTGGGTGACTGTCCAGGTAGTGAGATGTCTCTGTCAATTCTAGAGTTTTGGAAGTTGTTTACAATGTATTTCCTGTTTACTTAGGTAATATTATATCCTTCTAGAGTCTTTAATGGAGTTGAAGAATTTATAGTTATAGTTCTCCTTAATTATGATAAAAGATAAAGTAGATATAGTGTAACTGTAATTCTTGCTTGGTAACAGTTTTTTATATGTAATTTTACTATGTTAAAGTTAAAACCTTTTTATTTAAACAGAAAAAGGAAGGTGATATGGGATTCCCCTCTGTGTGCTGTGATTATCATTAATGAATAAAGAAACTGCTTTGGACCTTTAGCAAGGCAGAACTTAGGTAGGCAGGGAAAGCTAGGCTGAATGCTAGGAAAATGAGGGAAGGAATCAGAGAGAAGCAATGGAGCCATCTCCAGAGTCAAACATGCCAAAACTTTGCCAGTAAGCCACTGCCACGTGGTGATACACAGATTAATAGAAGTGGGTTAAATCATTATGTAAGAGTTAGCCAATAAACTAGAGCTAATGGGCCAAGCAGTGATTTATAATAATACAGTTCCTATGTGATTATTTCGGGTCTAAGCTAGCCAGGCAGCCAGGAACCAACAAGTGGTCCCTGTTCCTTTCAACACACTCTTCCAGGATATGACACAGAGTCATGGTTTCTGTTCAAGGCAGGGAAGAGAAATTGGATTTGGTCCACGTGATCAGATTCCCAATATGGTGCTAATGTCCACAGTACCTGAATATTCTCAAAGCTCCATTCCCCTGAGGGTAACTGTTCTGGTTATCTACAAAGGGCAGAGTAAACCTACAGGGGCAGATAGCTTGTTCAAGGTCACACAATGCAAGAATGCCACAACAATCCACCAAAAGTCAAATTCATCAAATATGTACTCATTCATTTATTCTTGATACTATCCTTGGCCATATAGCCAATATATTTTCAACCTCATGATCTTCCTGCCTCAGTGTGCCAATTATTGGCATTTCAGGCCTGTGTGACCATGCCAGGTCAAGAAATGTTGAAGTAGTGCATACCAGAACACAGGACTTAGACTGATTGCTTATGAATATGACTATGAGGCTGAATGTGCTGCTACTGTGTGGATAGTTAGTGAAAAAACAGATCAGGACAGCAAAGAGGTTTTGTTTTATTTATTTATTTTTGCAAAAGAGGGGTATCTGATTATCTTAGGATTTCTATAGTTGTATTAAACACAATGACCAAAAGAAACTTGGGTAAGAAAGGGTTTATTTGACTTACACCTTCATATCACTGTCCATCATTGAGAAAAGTCTAGACAGGAACTGAAGCAGGGCAGGAACCTGAGCCAGGAGCTGATGCAGACACTATAGAGGGTGCCACTTACTGGCTTGTTCCTCGTGGCTTGCTTAGATTGCTTTCTTAATGAACCCAGGACCACCAATTCAGGGATGGCACACCCATAATGGGCTGGCCCTTCCCATTAATCATGAATTAAGAAAATACCCTATATTTGCTTATGTACAACCTGATCTTATGGAGGCATTATCTCAATTGAGGCTCCCTCTACTCAGATGACTACAGCTTTGGAATAAAACTATCCAGACACTGATTAGTCACCTAAACTGGATTAAATGGAATCCCGGATGAGTGACCCCCTGAAGTGGGGGGAGAACAGAGAGGAGATCCCAGAGTCTATGTCATGTTGGATTTAATTCCTGGGGCTAGAGGATGATAAATGCATTCTGCTGTTACTACTTCTGTTTGATTAGGCAATCTTTACCCAAACTCTTCAAGAGACTTTTAAACAATATATCAAGCTAATTAAGTGTTACATGCCTGTTATTCAAGCAGTCAGACTAGTATGGGCTATACAGGGAAATACAGGAGATCAGGGACTATATTGAAGGATTCTATCTCATGTAATATGTTTTTGTGAAGTGCTAAAATTGGACACAGAGCTTTTTATATGCTAGGGCAACTGAGGTACCCCTCCCCTACATCCCCCGCACCTTGGTTTTCATGTTTGGTGGCTTAAATATTACACACATTTGAAAGTTCACTTGTATTCTTTTTTCACAGATTATGACATCATGCATTATTTTGTTGTTGGGGACAAGGTCAGGATTGATCTGGAACCACATGCTAACACTAGGTTGAACTTATTTGCATTCTTCTGCCTCTGCCTCCTGAGTCCTAGTATTACATTTGTGCACCACCATCCACAGTTGTTTTTGTTTTGGGGAAACAGGTCTCAACTAGTCCAGGTTGGCCTCAAGGTCAATAAATAGCTGGGTAGCCTTGCATTTTTCCCTACCAAGCTACATCCTCTAGGTAGTGACACTTTTATACTAAACAATGGGGCTAGACATAATGACATGCACTTTTAATATCAGCAGTGGAGGACATAACAGACACTGAAGAAACCCAGAGGATCATAAGGACATACTTGAAAATTTTCTCAGTCAAATTGGAAATCTAAGACAAATTGATAATTTTCTTGATAGGCATCACTTGCTAAAATTAAATGATTAGATAAACAACTTAAATAGACATATAACCCCTAAGGAAATTAAAAACAATCATCAAAAGCCTCCCAACCAAAAAAAAAAAAAAGCCCAGGACCAGATGATTTTAGTGCAAAATTCTACCAGACTTTCAAAGAAGAGTTAATGCTAATACTACTCAAATTACTCCACAAAATAGAAACAGAAAAATAGCTAGGCAGTGGTGACCTATGCCTTCAATCCCAGCACTTGCAGAAGCAGGTAGATATCTCAGAGTTCAAAGTCAGCCTACTAAACAAAAGCTAGTTCCCTGACAGCCAGAGCTGTTGCATAGCAAAACACTGTCTCAAAAAGTCAAAATAAATAAATAAACAAATAAATAATAAAAGAAGGAAAAGAACAAGGATATAGAAGGAACACTGCCAAACTCATTTTATGAGGACAGTTACCCTCAACCCAAACCACATAAATGAATACCCAACAAGGAAAGAGAATTACAGACCAGCTTCCCTTATGAACATAGATGCAAAGCTTGTCAATAAAATACTCACAAATCAAATCTAAGAACACATCAAAAAGATCAAATGATCATCCACCCATGATCAAGTAGGTTTCATCTAAATTCAGAAATGGTCGGCATACAAAAATTAAGAGAAGTAACCACCATATAAATAAACAGAAAGAAAAAAATTAAGATCATCTTATTAGATGCAGAAAAGGCCTTTGACAAAAATCAAACAACTCTTCATGATAAAAGTCCTACAGAGATGAGGGATACAGGGAACATACGTAAACAAAATAAAGGCAATTTCCAGCATGCCTACATTCAACACCAAATTAAATGAAGAGAAACTCAAAGTTATTTGCCTAAACTCAGGAACAAGACAAAGCTGTCCAGTCACACCATATCTGTTCAATATAGATATGGAAGTCTTAACTAGAGCAGTAAGACAAATGAATGAGATCAAGGAAATAAAATGGAAAAAAAAGAAATGAAAGTATTTTTATTTGCAGGTGATGTAAATGACCCTCCAAAAAAATTTACAGAAGAATTTCTACAGCTAATAAACACATTCAGCAAAGTAGCTGGATATACAATTACCTCACAAATCAGCAGCTCTCATATGTACAAATGACAAAAGAACTGAGCAAGAAAACAGGAAAATAACACCATTCAAAATTGCTCAAATTATATAAAATATCTTGGGGTAACTCTAAGCAAGTGAAAGACTTTATAATAAAACTTCAAGGCCCTGCAGAAAGAACTGAAAAGTTATGAGAAGATGAAAAGATCTCCATAGCAAAAATGGCAATCTTACTAAAAGTAATCTACACATGTAATATCAGTCCCATCAAAATCCCAACACAATTGTTTACATACTATGAAAGGAAAATTCTCAGCTTTGAATGAGAAAAAGAAAATGCCCAGGATAATAAAAACAATTTGAACCACAAAAGAACTGTGGAGGTCTCACTATTCCAAATTGCATGTTGTACTATAGAGGTATAGTAAAAATAAATTAATTAATTAACAAATTAATTAAAATCATACATAGTATCAGAAACAATGATCAATGAAGTTGATGTCCCAGAATGAACCCACACTCCTACAGACACCTGGGTTTTTTTGTTTGTTTGTTGTTTTATAAAGAAGCAGAAATTCATCCTGGAATAAAGACAGTATCTTCAACAAATAGTGCCGGTCAAACTGGATGTGTGCAGGTAAAGAATGCAAATAGATCTATACTCATAATCCTGTACAAACTCAAGTCCACATTTATAAGACAGTGTATGACCCTGCCCTGTGTAAAATGTTAGTTGCTGAGGTGAAGGCTGAAACATAAGCCACAGCAAAACGCCTTGTGTCTCAATCTTGTCTCCTGACTGAATGGGTCAACCAGGTTTGCACTTACCAATATGAGAGAGTTTCCCACCTGGAAATTTCAGTGGCTCAAGTTAACCTCCCCAAATTATCACATACCAATTTGGTTTCCTTTCATTTATATAGTATGAATTAATGCATACTGGGAAAGTACACAGAACTCACCCTGCCCAATCAGATCCTTCTTTATAACAGAGACACCTGTGGGTCAATGACTTAAACAACCTCTAATCTAGCTATGGCCTAGTCTTTTTTTCCCCTGCAGTATATACAATAAATTATTCCTTCTATTCTAATCTCAATGGAGTAGCTGTTTCACACACAAATCATTTTCCTTCTAGTATAAAGGACAGCCTACTCTATGACTCAAGTGGAGTCTTTAAGAACTTTGTGCTCCTACAAACCTTTCATCAACCATTGAAGAGGTTGAGTCAGGAGAACAGCAGGGTCACTGTCAGGGAGCCTAAACACTGAGGGATCTAGGAAAAGAATGTCAACATAACAAACCTTGACGCAAAATAATTTTCTGAAAGCTTCAAGGTGCAATTGTTCTAGAATTAATGTGCCATGACAATGAGAAATCATGCCACACACTTAGAGAATTACCAGAGAAAAAAGTTTCTTCAGTAATTACAAGTCTCCAGATCTACCTAACACACAAAGAGGATCTGTCCAGGAACAGATCTGCTAGCTCATATACACCACAACTGGAGAAATGCTGCTGACTCCACTCCTGTTATCATGGCCTGCTCAGTTTGCTTCCTTAGGTAACTTGGAATCACCTGCGCTGGGTGGCACCAACCACCCTATGAAATGGACCCTATTACATCAAGCACTAATCAAGAATACATATACCTTATAGATTTGCCTACAGACCAGAGTGATTCTAGCTTGTGTCAAGTTGAACAAATCTAACCTGGATACCTCCTGAGTCATATCCCAAACACCAATGACAGAGTGTTAATCAAATCTCAACTCTCTTAACACTTGCTTTTCAGCATATACTTATGGATGCATACACATGCCTTTAATCCCACATTTGGGAGGCAGAGGCAGGCAGATCTTTGTGAGTTTGAGGCCAGTCTGGTCTACAGTCAGGCTCCAGAAGCTACACAGAGAAACCCCATCTCAAAAAATAAAAACCTAAAAAAAAGATAAAGTAAAATAAAAATAAAAAAAACATCTGTCAAGTTCAGGATTGGAGAGATGACTCAGCAGGAGTTACCAACACTTTTTTCTTGTAGAAGTCCTGGGTTTGGTTCCCAGCACTAACATGGTGCACACAATCATCCCTAGATGCTGCTGCAGGGGATCTGATGCCTCCTGCTGTCTTCTGTAGACACCAAACACACACGGTAAACATACACATATGCAAACAAATCACTCATACATATGAAATAAAATAATATAGGAAAATTAAAAGTATCATTTTATCTCTTATAAGTCAGAAATAAACCAGAAATGTAACAAATCTCTGTAGCAAAAACTATAAATTTGTAATTAAGAGATTCAAAGGATTGTAAGACAAAAAGATTAAATATTATTTCAGTACAGAATTTAAGCTATAGATTCAGCAACAGTCCAATAAAACGTCTAAGATTTTTTCCTATCAGTAACAGAAAACTGCTTTCAAAAGACATCATGAACGAAAAAAATGATCAACACAACACTGAGTAAATAGCACACTCAGTAACACACTCTGATTCAAAACGTCTCACACAACAATGACTTAAGTGTGGAAAAGAACAAAGAGATCAACAGAACATGAGAGCAAACTTTGACACAGAAACATAATTAATATAGTCAATTTTGACACTTACGGTCAGGAAACCCAGTAAGTGGGGCCTAACACAGGTGACAGGACCGCCCTGTCATCTCCACGCAGATGTGTTCATTACACAGACTTTACACCCTGCACAGAACTAACTGCAGACGGATCCTACACCTGAATGTTCAGTGCCAAGTGCAGAACTTCTAGAAGACGCTAGAGGACCAGGGCTCTGCGAGTTAGCAAGTCTGCCTCCCAGTAGACAATGAAAGCCTCACAAGGAGCTAGTCATCAATAAAGACAGGCTCACAGTCACCCCACACACACCCTCAGCTCTGTGTTCTGCGCAGCCGCAGCCGCAGCCCGCACGGGTGTCATTCGGAGGCCGCAGGACCCCACAGAGGACAGCGTTGACCCCGGGGAAATCGCGGACCTCACGGGGCGCGCGGCCAGCCGTTGTCTGCCACAGCCCCGGGAGGACCCCACACCGGCTCTTCCTCACGGGGGGCGGCGGCCCTCGCTCACCATGGCGGACTCTGAGCTCGCCCCGCTCTCCCCACAGCTCCCGAAAGCGGGCCACAGCTCTACAAAGGGAACGAATGTCTCCCTCAGCCCGGGAGGTGAAGCAGAGCCTGCTGCACGGCGGGCCGGAAGTGCCCGCCCTTATTCTGAAGAGCAGTACGCTTGGGAGCCCTAATTGGCTAGTGTGGCTTGAGTGGCAGGAGCAGCCCCTTAGGGACTCCTTATGGTGAAGAAACTCAGCACAGTGGTTCCCAGCCGTGACTTCCACCCAGGCACAGAACTGCCCCAGGCACGCAAGGCATGCAGATATTAGCATTGCAGCAGAACACGCGCCTGGACTACAAAGTCGTCCCTGCACTAACTAGTAGGCACTTCCCCTTCGTCCTCCTGGGCACAGATCTCAAACCTGGGACCAGCTGCTGAGAAGCCTATTTAACATATCAGAGCAGACACTGGCAGCCTGCTTCTCCACGCAGCCCTCTACCCCAACCTGTTACCGGATAAGACTTGCATACACCGCCCTCTCTCCTGAACTTCTCCAGTCCAAAATCTGACCAGATCTTCCTCCAAGGTGCCCTTCCCTACATGATCCAACCATTTTGGTAACCTCCCTCACTCCCCCCCCCCCCCATCTACCCTTTACCTTCCTGACCTCTTGGTCTGGTTCTCTGCTCTCCCCTAGCACCTCACATGGATCAAGATAATGTCCCCTCTGGACTCTCCCAGATGTCGCTGCCTCTCTCTGCATTCCGCCTTTTATCTACAATAAACCTTTTTCTCCGCCATACCTAGAAACAATCATGTCCTTTCCTTTTTCGTTTCTTAGAGCCTCCGTATTCTTATGTCTTAAAGCCTCTATATCCTGGGCATTTAAACCCCAGGTAAGGGCACCCCTTCCTGTGGACTGTGCAAGTGAGCTATTCAGGGCAGGGGCAGTGCTGCATCGCGCTTTTCCCATCCCTGCTTTGCTCCTAGGCCTGTGTCCCAACCTCTGACTATGGGAAATCTGGACTGGCTCAGTAATGAAGGCTTCCCAAGGACCTGCGATCTAAGGAAAAGGTACCTGAACTCAGATGTTACCCTGTAGGACCAGAGGAAGTGTGTACTCTGGCAAGGCCAACCCTGCCTCCAAACACTTTATAGCAACATGGCAGCCTGCAGAGTTGGGTGAGGGGCTCCAACCATCCCAGCTAGAGGAAAAAGTGTGATGTTTTGAACCTCTACAGGCACCATCCACATACTGAGTCAGACCTCATCTCTGACCAGTTTCTTGGAGCTGAGGACTCATTCCTGGGGCACTAGTTAGGTTTTATTATGAAACTGAGAAAGGACAAAGGAAATCTGCTAACTTCAAAGCTAGCCATACCCGATGACATCTGTGGAAAACGTGCTGATTTTCATTTTTGTAAAAGAAAATTTGATTTAAAAATATGCACCAAAACTCTGCAGTCTATTAAACTATTATTCTGTAGAAAAGACCCAAAAATTTAAATAAAAGATTTTAGTTATCTAAATCCTATGGGGTCAAAGTGAGTATTTTTAATTAATCACTCCATATTTACTATAGAGCATCAATATTTTGATGACTAAATTATACTTATTTTAACTGCCCACTTGAAATAGGAGTCTAAAGATTTATTTTTCTCTCAATTCTGCATCATTAGTGAAAACAAGTGAAGCAAATTAAGAATACTTACATTTCCTTTATGTTCCTAGTGTTTCATTTTCTTTGTCAGGGTCTCACTCTGAAGACCCAGTATGGACAGGACCTCACTATGCAGACCAGACTACCCTCAAGATCATAAATTCAAGACCTGCACCACCTTGCCCGGATTCTATTAATTCTGCAAGTTACTTGTGAAATAAACAAAAGCTGTGTGTGGCACACAATTGTACTCTGGACTGGAGGCATTGGCAGAAGGATCACTATGAAATTTAAGCAAGCCTGGGTTACAAGTGAGGTCCTATCTGAAAAGAGCAAATGGCAAAGGATGTGCAGACTCTGGACAACTGCTTTTGAACCATTAGTGTCAATTTTTGTCCTGGTGTTCCTTTGGGTCTGTGGCACCCTGGTCTTTGCCCACATGTCCACAGTCCACTTTTTTGACATGCCTGCTTGGAATCTGTGATGGTGTTGGAGCAGCAGCTAACAGCAGTGACAATGACATGAAGAGCCCGTGTCCAGCTGCTTTACTGCTGTGGGGAGGAATTTCATCCGTGTCCTGCTTGCAGGCCTTCCACTTATGATTCTTTAAAGTCACACTAACACTTGGCGGGCATGTTCACTCTGGTAAAATATGCAATTTCTAGCTCAGGTAATCTATTTTCCCAGGGTATTCCTTTCTACCTGACCTTGGAAAACAGCAGGTGCGGTCACCTGCTAATGGCAGTTACGGAAGTGTTGCACAGTAACTGACAGCTCCTGGATGAACTACAGGTTTGTAATAGGATAGTTGGTCACACCATGAACACCAAATTTGCATTTTTTACTATGTAAAGATGTGTTGTTGTTTTACCTTGAGTGCCTACGACACTTAATTGGTCTAATAAAAAGCTGAAAGGTCACTAGCTAGGCCGAAGAGGGATAAGTGGACAGAGAGAAAGGAGGAAAGAAGAAAGGGAAGTCAGACAGACAGACATAGAGGAAGCATGGAGGCAGAATGGACAGTGCATATATGAAGTAAGTGAGCCTCGGGGCAACACATAGATTAACTGAAATCAGTTAATTGAAGTTCAAAATGCTAGATAGAAACAAGTCTAAGCTAAAGCCAAACATTCATATTTAATAGTAAGTCTCTGTGTCATGATTTGGAGATTGGTGGTCCAAGAAAATTTACTACATTTGATGCCCAATGTGGTACCCATATATTCCTCATAGGGCCTAGGAAAGCTGAAAAAAATGAAAAGGAAAACAAAGGACATGGCTTCCTAGTAGCTTGGTAGTTGTAGCACACAGAGGCAGAGCTCTGTCATACAGCAATCAACCGGAGTAGCCAGCACATTAAGTAGAAACAGCGTGCTTAGGAAAAATACCTGGCATAGCACAAGCACAAAAATCCCAGAGCTGAGGCAGTTAAATGCAGTTCTCAGTGAGGCCCACTGGCGCAAGACTGACTCTTACAGACCTGAGGAGGTGGCAGAGTGAGCCACCAATGCCAGGTGCTAAGTGGCTAAGTGGAGCCTAGCCAGTTAAGGTTTTCTCAAATTGTCAGAAAAAAAGACAGGTTCAGCCTGAAAAATCCTTTAAACAAGTTATTGTGTGCATAAAGCGTGCTTAGGCAATTAGGAATGAAAAGAAAGTGGGTATAGACACTTAAATCTTTAAAGAGAGAGTAAAGTAAAAGAAAAAAGCCATATAAAGATGGAAAATACACAGGGATATTGTATCCTGTAAGGTATTGTGTTGATGTTGAATTTTTGAATGCTGATGGGCAAATGACAGCTGCAGAGAGACACTGAATTGATGAGCCTAGATATGTAAGGGATGTCTTAACTTTAAAATGGAAGTCAGAAAATGTATTATGTAGTGGGAGAGGTTGTGCTTTTTGTGGATTCCTTCAAAATTAATAGAGATCAGGTTTGATCAGGGGAGAACCTCCTGAAAATGTTGACTATAGACATAAAGAAATAAACCAGAAAGAACTACAAGACAAGTCACTATTGTTAGGTTTTTTTTTTTACTCTTTTATTCTTTTGGCTCCTTATGGGATGCACCACCCAATTCCCAAATCATGACAGGAAGGCTTATTCTTAGTTATAAACACCCAGTATTAGCGAGCCAGTTTTTCTTAACTTAAATTATCACATCTACCTGTTTCATTTTCTTCCATATATCTTACTTTCACTCTTACTCCATGTCTGGGTTTGTAGCCGGAGGAGGGGGAACGCTGTCCCCTAGCATCCTCCTCTCCTTGTTCTCTCATTCCTTCTTCCTCTCTTGCTTGCTCCTTCACTTTTTTCTCAGATTTCTCCTCCTATTTATTTCTATCTTCCAGCCCTGCCTATTCTTCCTCCTGTCTCGCTATTGGCCTTTCTAATGGTCTTTATTAGACCATCAGGTGTTTTAGACTAGCAAAAGATCACAGCTGCACAGAGTTAAACAAATGCAAAATGAAAGAATACATCTTTGCATCATTAAACAAATATCTCAAAGCATACACAAATGTAACACACCTTAATTAATATTCTACAACAGGAGACTAGACTAGTACAGACTAGAACAGTTCTAAGAATTGATGAAACATAATGTTTTATTGGCTACAGAATCTTCATAGTAGTTTGGCTATACAGTCCAAACATACCTTTAAATTTGACAGATGCCTTTTACCTGATCAAATATAAAACAAAAATTATATTTACCTGACTTGTGCACACCATACATTCCATACTTGTGTTAATACAGATAGATATATTACCTTTAAATTTTTGTGTTCTTTCAGAAAAAAAAGGACAAAACACAAATAAGGACAAGTAACTCAGATAGTCCAGCCACTCAGAATGCCCCTGTTATGCTGGAGGAAGGTCATTGGTTAATTAATAAAGAAACTACTTGGCCCTGATAGGTTAGAACATAGGTGGGTGGAGTAAACAGAACAGAATGCTGGGAGGAAGAGGAAGTGAGGTAAGACGCCTCAGACAGACGCCATGCCGCTGCTCCCCAGGGAAGACACGATGAAGCTCTGACCTAGGATGGACATAGGCTAGAATCTTCCTGGTAAGTGCACCTCGGTGGTGCTACACACATTAATAGAAATGGGCCAAGCAGTGTTTATATGAATACAGTTTGTGTGTTGTTATTTTGGGGCATAAGCTAGCCAGGCGGATGGGAGCTAGGTGGCAGGAATGCCAGCCTGCACCTCCTTTCAACACTATTAAAGTTTTCTCAAAAATCTGCACCTAAAACAACTTCAAAGCTGCTAGCTGAGATGGTCCAACCTCACAAACAACTCCAGCAAGAATTTAGATAAGCCCTACACTTTCTCGTTATATGGAGATTGGACGTCAAATGTTACAACTAGTTCTACCAGGACTTGACCATTATGTTAATATTCTCAGGGTAGCCTAAAGATGATGCTGACCCAACATCAAGACAACAGCAAACAGTCTTGAGAACACAATGCCCATATTGCCAAGAGGTGGTGTGGGTGATTTTTGGTCTTTTTATGGGTTGTGGATGCTTTCCATCATTTAGGGGGTATAAAGGAATCTACGATAGAAGGATAACTATAAATCTCAGATATTTTACATTGCTATGGATTTTGGTATATTGATACAAATTTAAAGTTATTTTTGTTATACTATATGTATATTTCTCTTGTTTGGAGTATTGTGCTTATTCAGCTCATTTACAAGTATAATGTGCCAGGTGGTGGTGGCATATGCCTTTAATCCCAGCACTTGGGAGGCAGAGGCAGGTGGATCTGTGAGTTTGGGGCCAGTCTGGTATACAAAGCAAGTTCCAGGACAGGCTCCAAAGCTACACAGATAAACCAGAGAAACCCTGTCTCAAAAAAACAAAAATAAATAAATCAATTAAAAGTATAATGTAGAGTTAAGACATATAGGTTAGTAGTTAGTCATCTATAAAAACCAAACTTGCAATTATATTAATTCTGTTTTCAAAGCTAAATAGGTATATTTTAGATAAATAGTGGATATTCAAAAACTTCAAAGACCTACAGAATATGGCTTTTAAAATATTTTCATAGCATAAGGTTTTTCATTTAGAATAAGACATATCTGCTCCCAGAAGTACCAATTTATGTAAAAAATAAAAAAGGATGATGAAAATCAAAGACCTCAATATGGAGTTTGCTTTAAATGTGTCATAGTTAGCCACTGGGGCAAGAAACTTCCCTGTCCTTGACTGCTGACAGTATTCCATCCAAATTGATCTTGCAAGACACAAAGAAAAGCAATGCTGAACATTACCAAGATAAGATGGGAAGTTTTTCAAAGTTTCTGCTTCATAGAAAAGTCTGCCAGATAGTCTAGGAATGTAGGTCGAAGACAGATGCAGCAGCATCACAGAGGAAACTTGGATGACTGTCCAAGCAGTCAGATGTTTCTGTTGTTTCTTCAGTTTAGGAAGTTGTGTGCTCTGTGCTTCATGTTTACACAGGTAATATTATCTCTTTGGGGGTCTTTTATGGAGTAGAAGACTAGAGAGTTGCAGTTTTCCTTAGTTATGATAGAAGGTAAATTAGGTACAAAACTTTGAACTCACCAAAACAAAATAGATTAGTTTTCCTGAATTTGCCAAATACGAATGCATTGGAAATTGTGACTATAATCCTTATTTTATAGTTATTCTTGTTGTATATAATTCTGCTGTATTCGAGTTTAAAACCAAAATGTAGTGGGATATTTGATCACATTGTGAACCCCAAGTTTACATTTTTAACTATGTAAAGGTGAGTTGCATTTGTAACTATGTAAAGATGTGTGGTGTTACCTTACTTGCCTAAGGCACCTGAAGAGTCTAACAAAAAACTGAATAGCCAATAGCTAGGCAGAGTAGGAATAGAAGGGGCTAGTGGCCAGAGAGAAAGGGGGAGAAGAAGAAAGTGAGAACGCCAGCCAGACAGGGAAGGAGAAAGAAGGATAGAGAGTATTAGGTGAGGTAAACCAGCCTCAGAGCAGCATATAGATTAATAGAAATAGGCTAACTGAGGTGAAAAAACCTAGCTAGGCATGAGTCAAAACTGAGGCCAAGCATTCCTAACTAATAGTAATCTCTGTATCATGACTTGGAAACTGATGCTCCAAGAAAACCTGCTTCAGAAGTATATTGTCATACGTTGTGAGCAATTGGTAAAAAGACTGAAAGCACTGGCTCCATTCACCTTGATGATGGCCCCTCCCTTCAATGTGCCTGCCTTCTGCAGACCTTCTTCCAATTTCTGTCTCCTTCCAAGGCTTCAGCTACACCAAGTCTCGGGTCCAGCCTCCAGTCTCTGGCCCCATGCCCCATGCCCCATGCATGGCATACTTCCATAAAACTATTGCTGTATACTTGGACGCATGCTCTTATCATAGCATTCACTAATCTTCTAATTCTATGACCAATGTCAATCAATTAATATATTCTTTGATCAATGTATATCAATTATATTATTGTATCTTTTACCTGAATCTATTAAGATTCATACACAATCACATGCTAAATGAAATGCCTTAAATTTTTCCTTTATTTCAACAAATGACAAAGTTAATAATTTCACATTGTGAAATTTGTCAGTTTTCATAGGCCTCAATTGCCTTCTGCTAAGTACCCCAAAATTAATATATCAAATGAGATACAGCAAATGGATGTAATAAATGTTTTAAAAAAATTGGTAGCTGGGTTGTGGTGGCCCAAGCTTTTAATCCCAGCACTCTGGAGGCAGAGGCAGTGGATTTCTGAGTTCAAAGCCAGTCTGTTCTACATCATGAGTTCCAATACAACCAGAGCTACACACAGAGAAATCCTGTCTTAAAAGAAAGTTTTTGATAGTTTTAATGCATACATCATTATATTGATATATTTTCAAATTTCATTTGACCACTGCTTTTAGTAATAAAAAGGCTTCATCAGTCATATTACATTTTTGAGTAACTTATAATATCAAGGGTATTCTTCAACAAATTAAATGGATGATGTTCTAGTTTGTATGTCACAAAATTTCAAGATGTTTTATAACATTGAAATATTAAACAGACCATTGATGTCCCTTATATTTCTCAATGACAGGCCATCATTGAAAGATCTATCAAAATATTAAAGCATGTTAATTAAACAAAAAGATGGAAAGACAACTATTAATTCTATGAACATTTTATTCTACTGATTATTTACTTTAACATTCTTAAGTTGTAATGATAATTATTTTATGCCTACTGAAATTCATTGTCAACCTATTATTGGAGAAAATATTGAGGCTAATATACATCCTATTTTATATAAAGAGAAAGAATCTTTACAGTGGAAAAAGGGGAATATTAAAATAGGGGAAAGGGTATGATTATGTTTCCACAAATGGAAGTGCATGTTGGCTTTTCAGAAAGACAGCTGAAATTGAGAGATGAGCAAGTGACCATCCACAGTCTTACCCTGAGTGGCCTGAACAAATGGCTCCATCTGACTTTGGGTCAAACTCCCAAAACAATTATCAAACAATTACTGTGCATAATGAATGGTACCTTTCCTACCTGGAGGTAGCTGAAAAATTAGCCAAAGAAATAGAAGAGATGGTTCATTACATAGGGCAAAATAAAACATCTGGATTCTTGTTCATCACCACTGTCCAAGTAAGTGAGGCAAAGATTAATTTTTACTTGGCTTACACCTAATACTTCATTGAAGGGATCCCATTTTTTGATTTATACTAATAACTCTAAATTCCAGGACCCTATGACATTTGGGGTTCTTTGTTCCCCAATGAAGAGGGCTTAAATTACATTTCATCTTATGATATGGAATAGAATGGCTTCCTATATGTTTTGGGAATGAAGTTCATGTTGTGAAAGTGATTTCTAGGGGAGAGTAACCAATTATTCATAATGTAATAAAAAATGAAGGGAAGAAGTACATGTTTTTAGTAACTATAAAGTTTAGTAACTATAAAGTTTAAAAGAAGTATTATTAATGATATTTTTCACTCTACCTACTTTCCTCCCTCACAACACTCCTGTTGTATCAGAGTTAAGTGAATAAATACATTGGGAATAATGTAGAGGACCAGAGGTGCAAGGTCTTATTAGTACTTCCTACTGTAGCATCATAGATTAGAACCATGTATTTTTTGCTCACACCAAATAGAGAAGAATTAAAATCCTTCTGTAATAATAATGCCATCACCACTCATAGTAATGGTTCTGAAGTGTTAGTAATAGCATAGGGATAGGACATTGCCTCTCTGTCATAAAGAAGGAAGAACATAGACTCAAGAACGTCTAATAGCATTGGATGACATTTAGGCTTGGAAGGGGAATAAATGGAAAAAATATTTCTAACAATGAGACTATGTCCCCTTATACCAAAAGTATTGTTCATATTATTATGGCATGTGTTTATCTTCTTCGTTTATAATAGAAAAACTACTTTGAATCAATCCTAAGACTATATGTCTTGTTCCAATTTTTCTTTATACACATGTTTAAATGCTAGTACTCCTATTACTTTGAGCTCCCAGAACATTTATGTATGTTGATCCCAGATTGGTGTTTGGATGCCTGTACAGATGGACAGAGCCTGGAAAGAATCTTTCTCAATTCTATGCTTCAATATTTATTGGATCAAATAAAGAAAAGGACTAAGGGAATGGTTTGAGTATTTATTGCCATTGTATTGAGAACTACTGCTGTTGCTGCTGCTGGAGTTGTTATAAGCAAGTGTTACAGCTCTGGAGGTGTTGTAATAGGGAAGTGGGCTGCTTTTTGTCCCGCCCGGCCACCCGGCTAGCTTTACCCAAAATAATTACATGGAAACTGTATTCATTTAAACACTGCCTGGCCCATTATTTCTAACCAAATATTGGCTAACTCTCACATCTTAATTAACCCATTTCTATGAATGTGTATTGCCACTTGACTGTGGCTTACCGGCATGAGTCTAACCACTGTCTGTCTCAGAGAGGAGAGCCATGGTATCTGCCACACTGCCTTCTTCCTCCCAGAATTCTGTTCTGTCTACTCCACCCACCTAAGGGCTGGCCTATCAAAAGGCCAAGGCAGCTTCTTTATTTAACCAATGAAAGTAACACATAGGCAGAAGACCCATGGAGGGAAAAGTATCCTGACTCATCAGGAAGTCAGGAGATACATGGCGCTGCAAAGAGGCAGCTATGGAGGGAAAGGTGTCCAACCTGGAGGAGAAGTCAGATATTCCTGAAGCTGCGGTGTGGCTAGGGATGGTCTCCATGCAGCATGTAGCAATGCTGCTACTCTCAGAGAGAGATCCAGTAATGGCTGAACTCTGCTCCATTTTCCTTAAGGAAACATCCTGACAGAGCTATCTGTTTCTTCTTCTGCTCTGCTCAGCTCTAGCCCAAGCTGGTGCTTCATCTGCTTTACTATGCTGAAGGGAAGCCCTTGTAGAAATGTAGTGATTTCCTCTGGCTCAGGCAAAAAGTCACTTTTCCTGCGTTACTTCTATGGGAGTTTCCCAACAAATGTCACTGTTTCTTCTGTTTTATTTTTTTATTTTTCCTCAGACCCCCTAAGGGAATGTTTCAGTAAAGGTTCTTTTTTTCAGCTGAGACCCCCTAATGGAAGATCTCAGAAAGGTTCTAAGCTCTGCACCAGCAAAAGACAACCTTCACCCAAAACTCCTTTAAGAAAGAGATTTATTTGGGAAGTAGGAATGGCACCTCTGGCTACTGTGTGTCCCCAGACACATAGTTAGGCCTCTCTGTGCCCTGGCTTTCTCCCTTAGTAGCCTATACCTATTCTTGAGGTACAAGGCTGTGGCAAAGAGGCAGGAATTTAAGTGCTATAGTGTGGGCTCTGGGTGAGTCTATACAACTGAGAAAGACTGTCTCAACACACACACACATACACACACACACACACACAATATCTTTTAATAAATTTTTTGTGTGGAGTTTTTGTTTCTGAGATAGGGTCTCAGTGTGGACCTGTATATCAAAATGCCAACTATATCAATGTTTTCAGCTAAGATGGGTCTCATTGGGAGAGCACTGGCCCAGCATGCACCAGACCTCTGCATAAACAGGGCATGGTGTTGAAACCAGTTATTGTAGTAAGTGAAGATGGAGGCAGGACAGTCATGGTTTCAAGGCCATCTTGAACTTCATGGGCCTGTTTTTAAAACAAAACCTCAAAAGCAATGCCTAACAAAAAAGATCAGGGCTCAGCAGGTAAAGATGCTTGTAGCCAAGACTGATGAACATGGTTTGGTCCTTAGGACCCACCTGGTAGAAGATGAGGACTGGGTCCCAAGGCTGTCATCTGATTTAGAATTATACCATTCATGTGCATGCACAAAGACAAGAATAATTAATTAAATATAAAAAGAATTAAAAAGAGGTACAAGATGGTTCCCCAGTTTAGTACCTGGCATGGACCAGACAGTGACCATTGCTGCTTGACAAAGTTCTGGTATTTCAACATAGCATTTCAATAGCAGAACACAATTCTCCAGTATCTTTTTACTTTCAATTTTAATAATTCTCACTATGTGTTTGTAAAGGATTAAGAAAAATGCTGCAAGATCCCTGGTGATTACAGCAGCAGAAATGCTGCAGGTCCCTGAGCAGTGGCAGCAGGCCATGTGGCAGCAGGCAGTAAACAGCAGGTCCTGAGAGCAGCCAGTCCCAGGCAGGGATAACACAGTTCCCTGAGTGACTGTAGCAAGCCACAAAGAGAGACAGACAGATGGGCATGCCACAAGACCATGCCACAGGTTTCTGATGGTAGCTGGTCCCAGGCAGGGTGACATACGGCAGCAGGTGAGAGACAGAGACATGGATGGATAGGCACCGCAGAGTGAGGTTGAATATTTATTTAGTGGGTTATGAAAGGGAAGAAAGAGAAGGGGAGAAGAGGAGAGAGAGAGAAAGAAGTGGGAAGAGGAGAAGTGGGGAAGAATGGAGCGAGGCAGAAGCTGCCTCTTCAGGGGAGAGACAGAAAAGGAAGAGATTCAGGATGGAAGCTGAAGATCAGCTTGCCTCAGCAGATGGGGGAGGGAGTGGGCGTGGTTTGTCTCTTAAAGAGACAGGACAGACCATCACATTAGCTAAAATTGTGTTTGGAATGGCCTGGGTCCGATCAACCATGACTGGGGCACAGGGTCCCTCAGATTCTTCTTTCTCTTTTCTTCCTTCCCTTTTCTTTTTTTTCCTCGCCGTGAAAACTCCTAAGCGGGTTTGTTCTGTGTTCCCTGTTTCCTTCTCCAGGTAATTTCACTGGGATGGGCACACGAGACCCCCTGCCCACTTCCTGCTCCTGCTTGGGGACCTGTGGCATGGTCTCATGGCCCACTGCAGCCACTAGGAGACCTGTAGCATTTTACTTAATCCATTACATTGGTGCCATGACTTACAGTGTTATGGGAGTTTCCTTATGTCTTTTCATTCAGGAAATTTTGTGTGGGTTTCAGCAGATAATAGAGATATATAAAATGAAAGTCTCTTAAAAAAAAACCAAATCTTTGGAAAAAATCCTCACCACTATGGGTTAAAATTCGGGTCTTCTATACGATTCCATTGGTCGACTTCTCTGTTTTTATGCCAGTACCATGCTGTTTTCATCACTGTAGCTCTGTAATAGAGTTTGAAGTCAGGGATGGTAATGCCTCCAGACCCTCCTTTATTGTATAGGATAGTTTTGGCTATCCTTGGTTTTTTGTTTTTCCATATAAAGTTGATTATTGTCCTCTCAAGGTCTGTGAAGAATTTTGATGGGATCTTTATGGGGATTGCATTGAATCTATAAATTGCCTTTGGTAGGATTGCCATTTTTACTATGTTGATCCTCCCAATCCAAGAACAAGGGAGGTCCTTCCATTTTCTGGTATCCTCTTCAATTTCTTTCTTCAATGCCTTAAAGTTCTTGTCAAATAGATCTTTCACTTCTTTGGTTAGAGTTACCCCAAGATATTTTATGCTGTTTGAGGCTATCGTGAAAGGTGAACCTTCTCTGATTTCCCTCTCTGCTTCTATATCTTTTGTGTATAAGAGGGCGACTGATTTTTTGGAGTTGATCTTGTATCCTGCCACATTACTAAAGGTGTTTATCAGCTGTAAAAGTTCTTTGGTGGAGTTTTGGGGGTCGCTTATGTATACTATCATATCATCTGCAACCACTATGGAATCTTATAGCAAGATAACTCTGCCTACTCCCACACAGGAAACCACATTGTGTCCCCTGATTACAGAAAGAGCAGAGAAATGGACACAGCTGGTCCCAAGGATGAAAGTACACTATGGACGGAAACAATGGGCTCACATCCAGATAGGCATTTAGATACTTTCTGAATGTACTGCTTTTGCCTCAGGACAAATGCTGTGATAAGGTTCATGGCTGCGTTCATCCAAGAATCATTAAATCTCCTTTCAGTCTGGCTTGTGGCTAAACTATGGTACAATTATAGAACACAAATGATGTAGTCTTTTATTCTTTACTTTTTAAAAAAACTATATTTTTTCATTTTGCATACCAATCCCAGTTCCCACTCCCTCCCATCCTCCCATTTGCTCTACCTTTCCCCCCACCTTAGCCCCCATCCACTCCTCAGAGATGGTAAGGCTTCCCATGGGGAGTCAATGATGTCTAGCACATTGCTTTGGGGAAGTTCCAAAGCTCACCCTATTATATCTAGGCTTAGCAAGATATAGTAGCTTATCCCTCCAGAGAAAATGGCTTCCAAACAGCCAGTAAAAGCAGTAGGGATAAATCCTGTCCCCACTACCAGTGGTCCTGTACTCAGCTATACAACTGTCACCCACATTCAGAGGGCCTAGTTTGGTTCTATGCTGGTTCCTTCCCAGTCAGGTCAGAAATGGTGAGCTCCCATTAGCTCAGGTAAGCTGTTTTTCAGTGGGTGTCCCCATCGTGGTCTTGACCTCTTTGCTCGTATTTTCACTCCTCCAACTCTTCGACTGGACTTTGTGAGCTCAGCCCAGTGCTCCACTGTGGATCCCTTCCTTTGCTTCCATCAGTTGCTTGATGAAGGTTCTATGGTGACATTGAAGATAAAGCATCAGCTATCCTGATTCACCCTCAGATCCTGTCCGTCTCTTTCATTTGCTGACTCAACACCTCTTCTCTGGGACCTGAACCCTCCTGTAGATGGATTCTGCCAAGCACCACTTGCATAAAACACAATTTAGTTTCCAAAACCTGCATGGCACCTCACATCTGTAACTTCAAAGTTCCAGGAAATCCAAACACCTCTTCTTGCCGGACAGAAAATGTTCTTAGATGTGGACAGAAATACTAACAGATACCCGTGCTCATGGGGAAATAGCCCACAAGGCAGCCTAGTAGCAGGAGCCGTTCATGCAGAACTTTCAGCTGTCTCCTCATGACTGGATCCAAAGTGCAGTAGCTTTCTTTGTAGATGGGTTTGTGGTTTGGCAGGATGCCCAGACCATGTGCTCCAGTCCCTACTTGTATTCCAGGTTGAGCAAGGTATGATTAAGGCTCCCACCACCTTCCAATTAGATGATCATCTCTATGCATGTTTGTGTAATTACATACTGTAAACTATTTTTATCACATTTTTTCTTTTGTGTGTATATTAGGTAGGTGCACAGATGTGCATAGGTGGCAGGCACAAGACAACTTGAGAACTGGCTCTAACCTTCCATCAAGTGGGGAGCAAATTTAGGTAAGTAGGTGTGGGAGCAAGCAATATCATTACCTGCTCCATCTTGCTGACTCTGACTATACAGTTTGAGAAATATGGGAGTATGTTTGTGGTAGGTATCTGAGAATCATTAGCACATTTATAGGCGCAGAGAATGTGTGATGTGTGTGTGTCAGCATGGTTGCCATCTTTGCATGTGTGTTTGGAGGTCTTCATGAGTATTTGGGCTTGTGGGAGTCATTGTGCCAGAGGTGTTGTGAATAAACAAGGTTGCCCGTGTGAAGCTCTAGCATGTCGGGGTTGGCCTGGCACTGACTGATCTGGCCAAAATCATCAAGCCCAGCTCAAGTGTCTTTGATTCTGTCCACTGCTGTACTTGTAGTTTTAATTCTTTACCTGGCCCAGCCTCTGCCCTGAGTGTGGCCTTGCCAAACTGGCCATTGGCAACACTGGCCACTGGCAACAGTGTAGCCCAGTCTTTTCCTTGGGTGTGGCCTTGACAAACTTGCCATTGACAGCACCAGCACACACCACTATGCTCCAATCAACCCTGTCCAAACGCTTCCCCAACTTTCCCCAGACTTCAACTCAATCCAAGTCTCCAACCACACCTAGCATCTATTCCCATCACCAGCTTCTAACCCAACCCTGACCAGCCGCCGTCTCTGTGCTCACAGCAACACCCAATGTCCCCTGTCTGGCATCAACCCTTCTAGGACTCATTCACATTCATGTCCCTATAGGTAAATACTTGGCAGCAGGGGAATTATATTGGGTGTAGAAACCTTAATGTAACTTGCGTGTGCCTTCAGGACATTACTTGGCAAATCACAAATATATCACTTTCATTTGATAATAGATTTCTGCTGTCAACGTCCACATTTGTGAAATGATGGGACAGATGACACCAAGATCATGATGGGAATGCAGGTCAGGTTGCATGTAACTCAGTGACCTAATATCAAATGACCATTTTCCACTAAGGTTTAATAATATGCCAATAATTTTCTCTAAAATGGAGAATACTTAACTGCAGATGGTTTTAGAGCCTTGCCCCTAATGCCCAAAGATCTCTTGTTTGATACAACTACAGGGTACCAGCAAAGGCTCCTAAGAGCCTCCCTATCTGCCATTGAAACTTCACCTACCAATTGTATATCAAGTCCAAGTACAGAAGCCTGCACACCAGCCTATACCTGTTGTAGAGTCTTCTTTTGTTCCAAGCTCCACAAAAAGCTAGGAGCTTTCCATGTCACTTCATATATGAACCAAAATAATACACCTAAAAGAGTAATGTGCAGTCTCCAGATCTAAACAGGCACACCAAACATAAATATTATGCTTCTATCTTGATGGTGGAAGGAGGAAGATGTAATGACTTGTCCTTTACATTAGAAGAAATATCTCTGCATGTCAACAACCAGTGAACTTGTAAAAAAAAATTTTCTTTTTTAAATTGTTTTTATTGCGCTATATAATTTTCTCTGCTCCTCTAACTTTTTCCCCCTCCCCATCTACCCTCTCCCATAATCCCCATGCTCCCAATCTTCTCAGATCTTGTATTTTTCTACTTCCCATGTAGATTGGATACATATATATCTCACTTAGGGTCCTCTTTGTTGTCTAGGTTCTCTTGGATTGTGAATTGTAGGCTGGTTTTTCTTTGCTGTATGTCTAAAAGCTACTTATGAGTGAGTGCATATCATATTTGTTTTTCAGGGTCTGGGTAATCTCACTCAATATGTTTTCTAGATCCATCGATTTGGCTGCAAATTTCAAGATATCATTTTTTTCCGCTGTGTGAATTTTAGGAAGTCTTTAATTTCTTCCTTTATTTCTTCCTTGACCTATTGATGATTCAGGTGAGCATTGTTTAATTTCCATGTGTTTGTGAGCTTTCTGGAATTAGTGTTGCTGCTGAATTCTAACTTTAAGCCATGGTGATCCAATGATACATGGGGTTATTCCAATGTTTTTGTATCTGTTGAGGTTTGCTTGTTACCTAGGGTGTGCTCATCATTTTAGTATGTTTCATGAGGTGCTGAGAAGGTATATTCTTTGATGTTGGGATGGAATGTTTATAGATGTCTATTAAGTTCATTTGAGTCATAACATCTGTTAGCTCCCTTATTTCTCTGTTAACGTTGTCTGGCATAACTGTCCAGTGTTTAGAGTGGTGTGCTAAAAGTCTTCCACTATTATTGTGTGGGGTTTAATGTACAATTTAAACTTTGGTAGTGTTTCTTTTACATATGAGGGTATTTGTATTTGGGGCAGAGATGTTCTGTATTGAGATTTCCTCTTGATGATTTTTTCTGTGAGCAATATGAAATGTCCTTCTTTGTTTCTTTTGATTGACTTTAGTTTAAAGTCTATTTTGTTAGATACTAGGATAGCTACACAAGCTTGTTTCTTAGATACATTTGACTGGAAATTTTTTTCCCAACCCTTTACTCTGAGGTAATGTCTGTCTCAAAGGTTGAGGTATGTTTCTTGCATGCAGCAGAATGGATTCTGTTTATGTATCCAATCTGTTAGCCCGTGTCTTTTTATAGGTAAGTTGAGTCCGTTTCTATTAAGGGATATTAATTACCAGTGATTTCTAGTTATACCTGTTATATTATTCCTGTTTTTTTTGTTAGTGGTGATGTTATTGTGTGTTTTTACACTTCTTTGGGATATGCTGCTGTGAGACCATCTATTGTCTGTGTTTTTGTGGAATTTTCTTCCAGTACTTTGTGTAAGGCTGAGTTTGTGGCTAGATATTGGTTAAATCTGGTTCTGTCATGCAACATCTTGTTTTGCCCGCCCCTATGGTGATTCAAAATTTTCTTGGGTATAGTAGTCTGGGCTGGCATCCATGGCCTCTTAATGTCTGCATAATGTGAGCAGGACCTTCTGGCTTTCATTGTTTCCACTGAGAAGTCAGGTGCTATTCTGATGGGTTTGCCTTTATATGTTACTTGGCCTTTTTCCTTTGCAGCTCTTAATATTCTTTCTTTATTCTATATGTTTACAGTTTGGGTTATTATGTGGAGACTTTTTTTATCCAGTCTATTTGTTGTTTTGTAAGCTTCTTGTATCTTCATATGCATATCTTTCTTTAGGTTGGGAAAGTTTTCTTCTTTGTTTTTGTTGAATATATTTTTTGTGGTTTTGATTTGGACTTCTTCATCTATTCCTTTTATTCTTAGGTTTGGTTTTTCATGGTGTCACACATTTCCTGGATATTTTATGTTAAGATTTATTTTGTTAGATTTATTGTTTTCTTTGACCAATGAGTCTATTTCCTCTATTCTATCTTCAACACTTGAGATTCTTCCATCTCTGGTATTCTACTGTTAATGCTTGCATTTGTGGTTTCTGATCATTTTCTCATATTTCCATTTGTATAGTTCCCTCGGTTTGTGCTTTCTTTATTGTCTGTTTCAGTTTCAAGTCTTGAATCATTTCTTTCATTTGTTTGATTGCTTTTACTTGGTTTTCTTCAAGGGATTTGTTGATTTCTTCCAATTTTTAATTTGTCTTTTTCTCAATTTCTTTGAAAGAATCTTTCATTTCTTCTTTAAGTGCCTCAAACACTTTCCTATTTTTTAGGCCATTATCTTCTGCTTCATCTACATTGGGGTGTTCAAAGTCTTGCTGTCATAGAGCCACTAGTTTTTGTTGTTATGTTGCTCTATGTGGTGCTGGGTGTGTTCTTACCCGGTCTACCCATCTTTTCCTCTGATTGGTTTAGTTGGGGCTGTGTCTCTTGTGATCAGTCTTTCAGATGCCAGTGGTCCCATGGTTCAGATGGTTTCTCTTCATGGTGCAATCAGGGTCACTGTTCCAGTTATCCTGGAGGTCACTCACTGTTCCTGGAAGCTGCTTGATACTCCCAGGGGTCACTCTGCAATCCCAGAGGTCATTTTGGCAGCTCCCATGGAGGTCATTTGCTTGGGGCTGCTACTGCTGAGGTTGCTGCCTTGCACCTACTCAGGCATAAGTCACTGTCTTGGTCCTGCTCCGGTGGAGTTCACTGGCTCTGGCCTGTTTTCACAGAGGTTCCTGGTTCATGCCTGGTTCCACAGAGGTCTCTGACTTGGGCCTGCTCCCTTGGTGGTCAATCCCTTGTACTTGTTCTTGTGGTGGTTGCTGCCAAGGGCCTGCTCTGGCAGATGTTGCTGGCTCAGGCCTTCTCTGGTGGAGGTCCCTGGTTTGAGCCTGTTCCAGGGAATGTCCCTGGCTCAGGCCTACACCTACAGAGGTACCTGGCTTGGGACTGGTACCACAAAGGTCTCTGGCTCAGGCCTGCTCCCTTGGCTATCACTCCCTCATACCTGCTCCTCCTGTTCCTGTGGAGGTCACTGTCTCTGGCCTGCTCTGGTAGAGGAGGTCCCTGGCTTGGGCCTGTTCCCACAGATTTCCCTGGTTTGGTCTTGCTCCCACAGAGGCTCCCCTAATTTTAATTAGGTGGAAGGCTCTTGAATTTTGGTTGGATTTATGAACCATCCTAGCCATATTGTTACCAATGAGTTCAAAGTGGTTGTTACCACCTACTCAAATGGTCCAATAAAAATAATACTACCAAAATAGTTCACCAATGTGATATTTTGTGGAAGACACAGGCGACTGAGATCTCTTCAAAGTTATGACACATAGGCATGGAAAGGTAATATATCATTCATGTAAAACTCTGAAGAAAGACAGTCCAGTGCCATCTATCCTTCTATGATTTTAAACAGAGTGTTTAATGCATAATTAGAGGTTAAACATTTTCATTTTGCTGAAATTACACTAGAAATAACAATCATAGTTCATGAGGTCAGGAAGGAATTGGTAAATAAGGTTAACTTTCCAACAGACTCTCCTACATCCTCATCAAAATGAAGAAAACTCAAGATTAGATTGATGAGTAAATTACTCAACCAACACTTCAGGATCTTTATCAGAAAACAAAGGATCTGCATCGAAGGAGGCTCCAGTAAGAGAGCTGAGGGAACTGCCACCTGTGCCCATGTCGGTGCGACTTTGCTCTCGATTTTGCCTGAACAAATAAAAATTCATCTTTGCCTCTTTTATCAATTTTAAAGTTTAGTCATGAAGTTTATATTCATTTCAAGAATTTGGTATCACTTCCTCAAGATTAATATCTTCCTTAATTATTGTGGCAACAATCCAAGTTAATGACCAAGTGACCCAAAATTGAACAGGGATTTTTTCCACTTCTTTATATGTTTTTTTTTTTTTTCATTTTCCTTCTGAACTGTCCCATACTTCTTCACCTGAATCGACATCTTCGGGAAATCAGGAGTTAAAACCAATTCACATGATGTATAATAGTTGTGCTTTTAATATTTGTGCTCATTCTTACATTTAAAGTGATGCCTTTGTCCAAGATAAGGCAAAGCCTTTCTGATTTCTGCACTATTACTCCTTACCTCTTTCTCTGAGAGTCCTTACTCTCTCATCATTTAGCCAATTTCTGGTCCCTGTTCAAGAGCCACTTGTCACCCCTGTAAATGAGGCACACTAAAGACTCATGGAAGAGCCTACTTTATTCAGACCACAAATAATTTATACTGGGAGGGTTAAGAAAGATTACGTGAGAAAAGTTCTAGTGTGCTGAAACTGTATACAATGAAAGAACAATCCACATGGGACAAAAACGTATTTTTCCATGAAGACATATAAAACATAGTTTAATTGAACAAAAACAACAAACAATAATGGGTAGTATGAAGTAAACTCACTCCTAACTGCTATATTGTGAGGAACATAAAAACACTTTCCAAGAACAATTCTGCTTTGAAAAATCTGAAGTAACAATTACCTTCTTCTGTTTTCTTGATGTGCAAGCATAAGCACTCAAAATTCTCGTTTTTACATGACTTCAATCCAGGACAGTGTTCCGACAATACACATGAAGAAAAGTGATTTTAAGAAAAAAAAAATGGCATCTACATAAAGAAAATTTTTTTGAAATATAGTCTCTCTCTTCTCTATTACATACATATACATACATACAGATATATGTGTATGCATATGTACATATCTGCCTTTATTCCATTAACATACCGGGCGCACAAGGAAGGCATGCAAGTGCATCAGACCTCCAAACCAGGATTTACAGGCACATCTGGTTCACCTGATATGGGTGCTAGGAACCAAAATTGTACGACCAACAGCAGCAGTGCTACTGAGTCAACTCTCCAGCTTCCAAAGATGTCATTATAATGCAGAAAATGAAGGTATCCCTGCCTCTTTATTTCTTCTGCCTTACATCACTTGCAGGTGACGAAAGTCCCTGCTACTTGTACAGGGAAAGAATGAGTGGATTTCAATCCTTTTGTAAATGGACTCCGCACATTGCTTATTTTAACTGTTAACATAATTCTCTTGAAGTGAATGACCCCCACAAATGACTTAGCAGAGCAGAAATGAATCCACATTATACTATGGGGAAAAAAATCACAAAGTGACATATACTTTTGTCTTTTACATGAAAAAGTGTTTTGACTGAATGCATTTCTATATGAAGCTGTTGGATCCCCTAGAACTGGACTTACAGATAGCTGTGAACTTCTATGTGAGTGCTAAGAATTAAACTTGGGTCCTGTGGAAATGCAGCCATCTTTCCAGATTCCCTTTTTGGATTTTTCTTGAGAAAATATCTCACTATATAACTAAGGCCACCCTGAAACTCAGTATCAGGTAATCAGGGTTAGCAGCAATCACATTAACTGATAAAATTCTCTGCCATTCTTTTGTGTTGTTGAGAATATGACAGGAGTAAGTATTTCATCCTCAGAATAAAGTAACATGACCCCCGAATAATGAATGACAGTATAACTCGCAGTTTCAATTCATTTTATTATTCAAAATATCATGTCTTTCTGTATTCTTGGAATGCAATATGTTTACTTGAAAAGAGACAATCTTTTAACTAAGGAGTGGCTCTACTAACCTTTCTCAAGCACTGGTGAGCTAGCATGGTGAAAAAAAAATGTATGTGGAATGTAAGGCTTGGCCTCATTGATTAGGGTCATGGGGATTTTCACCATTGTGAAATTTTTCATGATTTTGAAGAACAATGCAACAGGGAAAGACTTTGCCGCACTGATTACATTCACTGGGTTTTTGTTGCATATGATTTCTGTCAAGATTGTGAAGAGGACTGTCTTGTGCAAAGTCTTCACTGTATTGATTACATTCATAGGGTTTGTCTCCAGTAGAAGTTCTTTCTTTTATATGAATGGGACTGCTACATGCAAAGTCTCTACCAAACTGATTATATGTGTAGGGTACAGTATGACACCTTTCATGACTCTGAAGATGACTTTTACGTGCAAATGCTTTATCACATTGATTACATTCATAAGGTTTCTCTCCTGTATGACATCTTTCATGCCTGCGAAGGTTACTGTTGCACGCAAAAGTTTTACCACATTGATTACATTCATAGGGTTTCACTCCAGTATGAATTCTTTCATGACTGAGAAGATGACTCTTCCTTGCAAATGTTTTGCCACATTGCTTACATTCATAAGGTCTCTCTTCTGCATTACTAGTATGAATGAGAAAATTCTTCTCCAGTGCAAAGGATTGAGCAGGTTGATTACATAGATAGGGTTTCTCTTCAGTATGTCTTCTTTCGTGACTAAGAAGATTACTCTTCTGTGCAAAGGCTTTACCACATTGCTTACATTCAAAGGGTTTCTCTCCAGTATGAACTCTTTCATGACTTCGAAGATTACTCTTCTGTGCAAAGGCTTTATTACATTGATTACATTCATAGGGTTTCTCTCCAGTATGAATTCTTTCATGACTGCGAAGATCACTCTTCTGTGCAAAGGCTTTACCACATTGAGTACAACCATAGGGTTTCTCTCCAGTATGACTTCTTTCATGACTAAGAAGATTGCACTTCTCTGCAAAGGCTTTACCACATAGACTACATTCATAGGGTTTCTCTCCAGTATGAATTCTTTCATGAATGAGAAGCTTGTACTTGTGTGCAAAGGCTTTACCACAGTGATTACACTCATAGGGTTTCTCCCCACTATGACTCCTTTCATGTCTGTGAAGATGACTCTTTTGTATAAAGGTTTTACCACATTGATTACATTCATAGAGTTTCTCTCCAGTATGAATTCTTTTATGAATCTGAAGATAACTGGAACATGAAAAGGCTTTATCACATTGTGTACATACATAGGGTTTCTTTCCAGTATAAATTCTTTTATATATTTGAAGATAACTGGGACTTGCAAAGGCTTTATCATATTGGTGATATTCATACTTTTTCACATCAAAATGAGTTCTATGTACTTGATGAAGACTGTGACATGCAGAGACATTATCACTTTGATTATATTCATAGGGTTTTTCTTCCAAATGAGTTCTTTGGTGTACTTTCAAAGAAGAATCATATCTAAAGGCTGTATCATGCTGATTACATTGATAGAGCTCTTCTTCATTATTGGTTGTTTTGTGTGTTTGAAGATACATGGGATGGCTAAAGTCCTTAGTACAAAGATCAAGCTTATCAATTCCTATTCCCATAGGAGTTTTTTCATGTCTTTGAAAAGAACTGGAATAACTCAGAGTTTTACAACACTGATTGCATGTATAACATACACTGTGAGTCACACTGCATGAGCAAAGTGAGCCAGGACAGACAGATGGATTTCCATATTCTTTGTTCTCATAAGGGTTTTCTCCAAAGTGAGAGTGTAAACTTGTATCACAGCCATCATGTCTTCTCGCAGTGGGGACTACAACATATCTTCTAACTGTTCCAGGAGGAAAAGAGGTATACTGCTTCTTTCCATATCCCTGATGCTCATATGGCTTGTATCCAGAGTGACAGTTGATATGCCTATTAAAGGAATAATAGCAAATAAAAGGTTTTTCACTTTACATTCATATAGTCTAACATTCCGTGCCTCAGACATGGTATATGGATTCAGGATTCTACACCAAGAAAAATTCCTTGTCTCTCCTAAAGTGCTCCTCTCACTAAACTATGGTAAGTCACTCAATATAAGTGTATGAGGACCACTAGCTTTAATATGAAAGATTTGCTTATAAAAGTCCTTGGACATACTCTAATCCCCTTATCAATGTGTGATGGAGGAAGGTCATTGGTTAAAAAAATAAAGAAACTGCTTGGCTGGCCCTCATAGGTTAAAACATAGGTGGGAGGAGTAAACAGAACAGAATGCTGGGAGGAAGAGGAAGTAAGCGCAGACTGGACAGCTCTCCTCTCGGGGGCAGACGCCTCAGAGAGACGACATCCTCCCCTCTCCCAGGCAGACACACGTGATGAAGCTCTGACCCAGGATGGACGTAGGCTAGAATCTTCCCGGTAAGACCGGTGCTCACTAAGACCGGTGCTCACAGATTATTAGAGATGGGTTGATTGGGATATCAGAATTAGCCAGTAAGGGCTAGAGCTAAAGGGCCAAGCAGTGTTTAAATGAATACAGTTTCCGTGTAATTATTTCGGGTAAAGCTAGCCTTGCCGGCAGCGGGGTGCTGGGGACGCAGCCCCGCCGCTCTTATCATTACAACAAATGTGTATACCTTAAATGATGATTGAATAGCATAACAATTCTACAACATGCCTCTCGTATGGCTGATAAAAATTGTGACATCTGTTTTAGCATTGTTTCCTTTCTTATCCATAAAAGAATACTTTCCACACAGTGTTCAGCTTCCTGACATTGGGATACATGGTGTTCTGAGAATGTAATAGCCATCACACAGCTGTGCCAATTTATACTGTTGCTTTTTTTTTAAAGTTCAGGGTACATTAACTTTTCTTCAAAGGTACATATGTATCAGCTTGCACATGAAAATTACCTTCCATTTCTTCTAGAACTTTGACAATGTTCTTCGATATTGTGGTCTTCCCATTTGCAACCTAAAACAGAGTATCAGAAAATGTATGTGATACATTACTGGAAATTAGGCACAATTGAAATTGCTATTTTTTGTGAGTCTTTGAACAATGCCTGATTTATTCATTAGATTCTTCTTCTTTCACATTTAATATAACAGAAGAGCACCAATCCCCAAGAAAGGCTTTTCCCCTTAAGTTAAAAAGTAACAGAAAGCTCATTCCTACCTATAGAAATGAGGTTCCAATAGGTTTCCAGCATCACATCTTTGTACAGATTCTTCTGGATAGGATCCAGCAAAGCCCACTCTTCATGCGTGAAGTTCACATGCACATCCTCATAGGTCACGGCCTCCTAAAGTATCCCGTATATGTACATAATAGAAATGTTGAGACCGACTGCATTACAAAAGTACGTTTCATTGAGAATATATTTACATAATTTATCATGTTCAATGTATACTATGATAAGGTCTTAAAATAGTGAACGCAGTCCCCACACATTTTAAAAGGAAACAGAAAAGGAGACTCATGCCTTCTACTTCTGTGGACACAAAATAGATTAGGGCATTGCCGGAAAAAAATGCCTAGTAAGATATACAGAGAGACATGCAAATAGATTAGTGCTATTTAGTATACATCAGCAAAATTTAATCAAAATAATTAACTTCAAAAAAAGACAGATTAAAGGTTGATGGGGTGCCAACCTCTAATCCCAAAGCTCAGGAGGCAAAGACAAGTGATACTCTTTGATTTCCAAGCCAGCCTGGTCTGTGCACAGATTTCCAGGACAGTCAGAGATACACAGTAAGACCTTGTCTCAAATAGACTAGCAAATAGAAAACACTCAGAGGTTCACTCAAAACTCCTGCATAGAGTTAAAACATTCACTCCAGTTCGGTACTTCTCAATCATAAACTGAATTGACTCCTAGTAAACGGTAAGGCTAATAATTTCTAGGAATAAATGTATTTCTAGTAAGTTACTGAGTGACAGATCAAAGAGTTCTCAAAAAATTAGTCAATACTGAGCCTAAAAAAATAAAAAATAAAAATGATGGACTATATAAAGTTGTGTCAACACATAAGATCACCTGTTGCTTTTGAAGAGGTCCTAGATCAGTTCTCAGCAGCAACTATTCCTATCATCAGGTCAAGAGAATCCAGTGCTCTCTTCTGACTTCAGTAAATATCAGGCAGACAAGTTCCAATTGCAAACACTTGCCAGCCAGCAGAAAAGCCTCCTGTGAGCAGGCTGCTCTACCACCACTTCCTATCTGGCCCCAAATCCACCCAACGCCCGCCACTTCCACTGTTCCCTGAGAAGCAGACACCACCTGCACCAAATGGACCAAGAGGTGAGTGACTGACCTCCAAGATGGATAGTTCAGTCTCTAGATCCTACACCCTGAGCATACCCTGTGCCCCTCCCCCACCAATCATGGCCACACTACCTTGCCAACAGAAAAGACTTCTGTGGGCTGGCTACTCCACCAGCTCCCACACTGGATCCTGTAAACTACAAGTCCCACTCTGTCCCCAAACCCATCCATCTCCTGTGACCTCAGGGGAACCCTAGAACACAGACACCTCCTACACTGATTGGACCAAGAGCGTACACTGCCTACACTGATGAGACCAAGAAGCAAAGACACTGTCTGCACCAACTGGAGGAAGAAATGAGTAGACACCACTGCAAGAATACATCCAGAAACCTAAATAACAATATGGCACCCCCTGAACCTAGTTCTAAAACAGGAAGACCTGAACATCCCAACGCAGAAGCAGAAAAAAACAACCTTAAAAAAACTTTATGATGACGATAGAGACCTTAAAAGAGGAAATGAAAGATTCCCTTAAAGAAAAATGGGGTACAGATCTAAACATAATTTCTCAATAGAAGAATCTCAAATAGCCAAAAGATATTTAAGGAATTGCTCAACATCCTTAATCTTCAGGGAAATACAAATCAAAACAACCCTTTGAGTTGCCATTCTTATACCTGTCAGAATAGCTAAGATTAAAAACTACCGAGGACAGCATATATTGGAGATAATGTGCTATAAGAGTGCTGCTGGTAGGAGTGAAAACTTGTACAGCCACTTAGGGAATCAGTATGATTACTTCTCAGAAAATTGGGAATCAGTCTACCTCAAAACCCAATGATACCACTCCTAGGCATATACCCAAAGGATGCTCAATTATACCACAAGCACATTTGCTCAGGAATGTTCAAAGCAGCATTATTCATAATAGCCAAAAACTGGAAACAACCTAGATGCCCCTCAACTGAGGAATGGTTAAAGAAAATGTGGTATATTTACACAATGAAGTATTACTCAGCTGAAAAAACAAACAAACAATGACATCATGAAATTTGAAGACAGGTTGATGGAATTAGAAAAAACATCCTGAATGAGGTAATCCAGACTCAGAAAGACAAACATGGTATGTATTCACTCATAAGTAGATATCAGATGTAAAGCAAAGGATAACCAGACTACAATTCACAGCTCCAGAGAAGCTAGGTCACAAGTAGGACCCTAACAGGGACACATGGATCACCCTGAGAAGGGAAATTAGATGAGATCTGGATAAACTGGGGGAAAGAGGGGTAGCAGAGGAGAGGGCATGGGGGATGAAAACATGAGGGAATGGAATCGTTGAGTTGGGAGAGGGATGGAGTGAGAGAGCAATGACAGGGATATCTTGACAGAGGGGGCCATTCATTATGGGGTTGCTAGGGAAAATCCCAGGAATCGACAAGAATGGCCCCAGCTAAGACTCCTAGCAATAGTGGAGAGAGTGCCTGAACTGACCTTCTACTGTAATCGGATTGGTAAATACTCCAACTGTCATCATAGAGCCTTCATCCAGTAACCGATAGAACCAGATGCAGAGATCTACAGCCAAGCGCCAGGCCGAACTCCAGGAATCCAGTCGAGGAGAGAGAGGAGGGACTGTATGAGTAAGGGAGGTTAAGCTCACGACAGGAAAATCTACAGAGACAGCTAAACCAAGCTCATGGGAACTCACGAACTCTAGACTGACAGCTGTCGAGCCCACATGGAACCGAAATAGGCTGTCTGCATATGGGAGACAGTTGTGTAACTTGGTCTATCTGTGAGGCCCCGGACAGTGGGACCAGGTTCTATTCCTGGTGCATAGCCCAGATTTTTGAAGTTCATTCCTTATGGTGGGATGCTGTGTTCAGTTTTGATGCAGGTGCACAGGCTTGGTCCTGCCTCAAGTTAATGTGCCAGGCTTTGTTGACACTCCATGGGAGGCCTTACCTTTGGGAGGAGTAGATGGGAGTGGGCTGGGGGGAGGCATAGGGGGTAGGAGGAGGGGTAAGAGAGAGAAAGCAGTGGTTGAAGTATAAAATGAAATGAAAAAAGATGAATAAATCTTTACTGGAACACACACAGACACACACACAAC
The DNA here is from genome assembly GCF_000317375.1 of Microtus ochrogaster. Classification (NCBI taxonomy): domain Eukaryota; kingdom Metazoa; phylum Chordata; class Mammalia; order Rodentia; family Cricetidae; genus Microtus; species Microtus ochrogaster. The sequence continues at coordinate 34,682,517 of NC_022023.1, read as the reverse complement.
AAAACACAAAAAGAATCACAAAGAATGTCCCAGGAGAAAGAAGAGAAAAACATATGGGACACAAGTTACTAGAGGATTATGAAAAGCCACAAATCTGGACTAGGTATGGATTTCATTCACAGTTGATAAAAATGGCAAGCTGGGGATGGGAAATAAACTCTATCTTCTGCAAATTTCATGTGCACACTTTACACTGCGCCATCTTCCCAGCCCCAGGAACACTTCAAGTACAATGTAGCTTCTGTATCTTAATGTTATTAACAGCAGAAGACATATTTATCTTGGAAGAAGGCTTGAACTTCCAGTTTCTGCCTCCAAAATAGTAGCATGAGAGGTGTGTGCCCTCATGGTGTCAATTCAATGTACTAATTAAACCAGACTTTATACAGAGGTGAATGACAACTTCTTGAGGGGCAAAAATAAAGTGGAAATGACAATGCTCATTTTAAAATATTTTAACTCTAGCCAGTGGCAAGTCTGACCATGTAACAGACATCACCACTTGGTCTCCTATTGGCCTAAGAAAATTGTAGTAGAAGTGACATGCTCATTTTAAAATCTTTTAACTCTAGCAAGTGGCAAGTCTGACCATGTAACAGACATCACCACTTGGTCTCCTATTGGCCTAGGAAAATTGCATTTTATTTCTCAACAACACACTGTTGAATTGCACACCATGCTCCCTGGTGAGACCTTGATCCTATAATGCCATTATTGTTTTGTGGTTTTGGAGCATGGTCTTGGTCTATGGTCTGGTCTGGCCTCAAGCTGGTGGTGATCCTTCTGCTTTAGCTTTCAAGTGCGGGGATTGCAACTGTTAGTCACCATGCCTAGCTCAAGGAAATTCTCTAACAAAATATCACTCAGTGGCAGAATATTTGCATATCATGTGTGAAGTGTTTGGGTTTGATCCGTAGCCCTCAGAGGGGGAAATGTGGCCTCATTGTTCACCCAATATACCCATAAGCATATAAAATGCATGTGAGACTCTTCAAACCAAAATTAATCGAAAGGAGATGGGGACAGACACTGCATATTCGTCAAAGGAAAAATATACCATGATGACATTTCAATTTCTAACAGCTGCTCCCCAAACAAAGGGCACCCTCGCTTGTAAAAGAAACACTACTGCATCATAAGTCAACTACTGAGCCTCACACACTGATCATAGGAGATGTGAAGACCCCACTCTAAACGATGGACAGGCCATCCAGACAAACGGTAAACAGAGAAATACTGAAATGAGCGCCTGAGAGCGGGATTGCGGCCATCCTTTAGAACCCAACACCAATACTAAGAAACAGGCTCAAGAGGCCCTAGGTGCAACTGGCTATTGTTGCCTCTGGATATTAGAGATTGTGGGGATGATGAAGTGTCTACACACCAGCATAAAGGTGGGCACTGGGTCCTTAATCTGGACTTTCTAAACAAAAGGCATTTGAAGCTTTAAAAACAGTTCTGACTTCTGCACCAGCCAGAATTTCCAGATGTCTCAAAACCTTTTCATCTGTTTGTCCACGAAACAAAAGGTAAAAGAGGATTTAACTCAAGCTTTGGGGCCACGAAAATGCCCTATAACATATCTGTCCAAAAAACTGAACTCTGTAGGTTAGCCTGCCTGCCTAACAGCAATCGCAGGTACTGCTAGTTTAAAGAAAGCAAACAAACAATTTAACTCTTGGTCAAGATCTTATATTGACAGCACATCATGACATGTGTTTTCCTCTGAGGAGCACCAAAACACTGACTGTCTAATGCCTGTGTAGGACCCAGCACCACACCCTTAATACTGGCCCACCTGACTCTAATTTGAGAAACCCACCAACATCAATCCAGCTGCTCTCTTACCAGATGACACAGATACTCATCCATGACAGTCAGAAAAATGTATAATGAAACCAGGTACCTTGGAGCATCAGCAGTTTCACTAACTGAAATGACTTCGGAACTATGGGGAGAGATTTACCCCTATGAGATTATGTTTGAGAAACCTCCCCACTGTTTCCCAGGCTCAGAGCTGTCTAACCCTTGCTTTCTCAAGGCAACACAGGCACTCCAGTCCTCCATAATGATTGGACTGCCGTGAGACCCAGCTGACCTCCGAGTCAACCACCAGTTTCCCCATGTTCCAGCCCAACGATACCATCTGGGCCAGGTGAGTAGGCAAGGACACTAGAACCTGGAAAGGACCCTACATGGTGATTCTCTCCACTCCTACAGCAGTGAAAATAGCTGGTATTTTACCGTGAACGCACCACACCCAGGTCAAGAAAGCAGAAGCTGCAGATGCTGCCAAATGGAGTCTCTGGAAAATGAACCCATTAAAATTAAGGTCTCGTCGGGCCCCAAAGTCCTTCCACTCCATCGTCCTCAAACCCCTCCTGAGTCTGACATTTGGAATGAATACAGGATCATGCTCCAACCTCCACAGCACTTAGGCCTGAACCTGGGAACTAAAATAGACAGACACAGGGAAGGTATGACCTAATGTAACTACAGACCAGTAACCCATATTCATTGGCCCTTAGCTCACTGAAGCTCACTTTAAATGTCTGGTTGTATTAGAGAAAGGAAAGATATTGTGGTTTATCTTTTGATATAGAAATACAGGGCCGGGTGGTGCATGCCTTTAGTCCCAGCACTAGGGAGGCAGCAGGTGGATCTCTGTGAGTTCGAGGCCAGCCTGGTCTGCAAAAGCTAGTTCCAGCACAGACTCAAAAGCTACAGAGAGAGAAAAATAAAAAAAAGCTACAGAGAAATTCTGTCTCAAAAAAATCCAGGAAAAAAAATAGAAAGAAAGAAATACAGAGTTTACGATTCTATGCATGTCCTGTGGCTGTCACATGGGTGTTCACACACGTCTTAGTGGCCCAAACTCAGAATTTTAAAAATGGAAAAATGATATGAAAAACAAAAAAAGCACAAAAACTGAAAACGCCAATGCATTAGCCAGCTATGTTGTAATATAACCACTGACCAAAATAGAACTCGCTCACCACACTGCCATGACGACAAGAGGAAGCTAAGCCTCTTAGCTAACTTCCTGCTAAGTTATCAGGTTATCTCTGCACACCTTCCTCGGGGTAAAACAGGAACAAATAGCTTTCCATGGACATTCTTACCTCTTAGACACTTTGTTTTCAACAACAAATTCAAAGGATTACTACTGTTGAACAGATTCAACAGATTACTACTCCAAGTTAGCAAAGAAAAGAGAAACAAAGGACAGAAAGCAAAGAAATATGTAATGAAATGAGCAAGAATTGTGAATAAAGCATCTGTCAGATCACCCCGTTAGAAGGACACACACAGGTCTGTCTCTTGCTCAGGCCTGCTCAGACCACGCGTACACAGCACCCAGACCGTGTCTACTCTCCTGTCTCCCACTCATCACTGAGCTTGTGACAGGAGGACTTGACTGTGGTATCTTCTCACGTCTGAGAATCTGGGATCTCAAGAGCGGGCTGTTCAGCACCCATCCGGAGAATGACTCCTGCAAGGGGTAAGGTGCCAGATGTCATGTCTAAGTCTCTACACTGCTGACCGATGCCTATGACACTTGTATGTGCTTCTGAGTTCTCCACAAGGTGCCAGGTGGATGACAACCATCCACGGTCAAACTCTTATTTGGTGTTATATAGGTATGGTCCATATGTTAGGTTTGCCTTCACATGTTCCATCTGACAGACCCTATTCTGCAGTCCTGAGTGGCATCATCATCCTGCTGCAATGTCTTACATACTCTGCCCTTCATATTCTGGACTTTTAAAACAGAGGACAAGGGCACCATTTCCTGAGTGCTGTGCAGTAAGTCACTCAGGGACTGTCAGGTGTTCTGTGTTGTGTGAGATGATCAAATAAGAAAGTCCCTCCAGTTTTAGGCCTGTGGCAGCAAGAAGGTCCAGCCTCTGGTGGATAAACCTTGAGTAGCTCTCCAAAGCCATATTTATTGATTGTTACAGAATGTTGATATCTGGGCAAACAAGTTCTATTGTAGAATATTTTAATATGTGTTGCATTCCTTCATTTTGCATTTGTTTAACTCTGTGAAGCTGTGGGATGTGGCATATCTCAAATACCAGATTGGTCTAATAAAGAACTGAATGGCCAATAGCAAGGCAGGAGAAAGGGTGGGCAGGGTTGGCAGGCAGAGACAATAAATAGGAGAAAAAGCGAGAGAAAAGATCGAAGAGCAAGAAAAGGCGAGAAGGACATCAGCAATCACCCTCCTAGCTACACAGCCAGCCACAGCGTAAGAAGTAAAGTAGAATTAAGTTTTCCAACCAGCCTGCAACAAAATGTTTTGAAATAATTTTGATTCCTAAGTTGCTCCCAGGAATAAAAATACAGCATTGGGTGCCCGAATAAAGGGCTGGAGAGAGGGTTCAACCTGTGCAGAGCACAGAATCTTCTTGCAGGGGACCAAATTTCAATTCTTCAAATCCACACGGTATCTCAAAACTGTCTGAACTGCCATTCCACAGAATGTGACACTATCTTCTGGCTTCTTCAGGATACTGCAAAATATGGGGCACACATGTGCATGTAGGAAAAATACCCATAAGCATAAATAAAATTTAAGATCTTAAGTATCTTCAGGATTCATGGTGAAAGGACACACATCCCGACTCATTTCAACAACTGCCTGGCCTAGAAGGAATCCTTGGTCAGCCTGTTTCAGTTCCTGGCCTAACTATATATATATTTCTGTGATGTATATTGGGGGCATGTGCATACCATGCTGCTTTTAGGGGCCAAAAGAAAACATTGATGAGTCTCTCCTTATAGCATTTAGGTGACTTTGGGGAACAGAATGCAGGTGACCATGTGCTTCATATGCCAACAAACACCACTGCTCACTGAGCCATCTCGTTGGCCCAGCCTATCCAACTTAGCGTACCCTTCTATGTTTGTTGTTGGGTTGTGTTGTTGAGACAGTATTACACTTGTGTATTCTCGTTGGCCTGAAACTCACAATTAAAACAGAGAGACCCAGAACTCTGCGAAATCTGCCCATCTCTGTGAGTTCGAGGCCAGCCTGGTCTACAAGAGCTAGTTCCAGGACAGGAACCAAAAAGCTGTTTCGAAAATCAAAAAAAAAAAAAAAAAAAAAAAAAAAATGGTGGGGCTGTAAGACAAGAATTTACACAACGAACCAACATTCTGGTATTTTTATCAAAAAGTCACTGCCAGTTAAACCTGAACTGTGAGGGTAGTGACAAGATGCTGGTACCCACTGTCTTATTATATTAGAGTCATTATATTATATTAAAGCCATATCAAGATTGAAATCTAGACGATGCAAGGATTAGAGTTGAGTTTGGAAACGAATTACTACATAGAATTGCCTGGGTCTTGAACAGTGTCAAAAGCAAAGCCAGACTCTGGGTAAATTGATTAAGACAGGATTTAAAATACTATTGGCATGAGAAAATAACCCACTGGTACTGAACACTGTCTGAAATTGTAGAGGTGACAGATTAGATGAACTGAGGGCACTTAGGGGATATGAGAGCCCAGTAAAGTCAGTGAACTGAAAATGTGTGTAAAGGTGGCTAAATGATGACGGGTTTTGTAGCCTCAAACTTGAAATTCCTACCTAGCTTCCTGATGGCTTGAGAATTCTGATATTGTATGATTTCTAAGACCTACATGGTAGAGAGAGACAACTCCCACAAGCTGTTCTCTGGGATCCACAGAGGGACAATGACATGGACATGCCCCTTTCCATACAAGCTAGTAAACAAATATCATTTTAAAACTAAAATGTATCTAGGTACTGATAAAGGAAGTCATTCATCCTCTTGGACTTGTCAGTGATCCTTCCTCAGTTTGCTCCCTAGTGCTAGGAACAAAGGTATGAACCATTCTACACCCATCCCTACCTTTCAGTTCACCTTGTGCTTCAAACTCCCCAGTCCTGCCCTACAATTCAGCTTGTATGTTCCATACTCCCCCACCTCACACTTCCACTTAAGCCTGTGTGCTCCAGCGTCCCTACTCCTACCTTGCAGTTCAGCTTGTTGATCATCTGTCTCATTCCACAAACCCAATTCCTGAAAGAAATACTCAAGAAAACACAAAGTCTAGCTCATCACGAACATATAGCTATTTTGGTGGCAGTGCTGGGTGGAACACTATTAGAGACCACTGTCTAGGTGTATGTGTTTATACTCTCATGAGTAGGATAAATACTTTTCTTATAAAATACACTTTAGATATATTTAGAATTCTAATAACCCAAACCTATGGAGCATGACAAAATATTATATGATGAAATATTTCAATATTAATTTTGAAACTTCCATCATATGTGAGAGCACAAAAGGGCACGGAGCCTGTGTTTTCATGTCATCTGTACCACCTAGGACTTCAACCCATTTATTGATGTATTTATTTACCTGTGAGACAAGAGTCATTTCTATTAAGCTGGCCTCAAACTCCCTCTGTAGTCAATGATAACCAGGATTTTTTTAATGGACTTGTAAATTCACTTATAGATGTTGTATAGCTATTCTTGTGGATATTCATTCCATCTGTACAGGAATCCAAACACCCATCTGGGCTCAAAGTACATAAATGCTCTAGAAGCTCAAAGTAATAGGAGTACTAGCATTTAAATATGTATATAAAGAAAAATGGAACCAGACATATATCCTCTAGATTGATTCAAAGTAGTTTTCCCAATCATAAACAAACAAGGAAGATAAACACGTGCCATTATAGTATGAGCTACATTTTTATACAAGGGGACAGAGTCTCATTATTAGAAGTATTTTTCCATATATTCCCCTCCCAAACCTAAATGTTATCCAATGATGATATTAGTTTCCATAGATGCTCTTGAGCAGCTCCTTCCTCTAGATGAGATGGAGGCAACTTCCCATGCTATAATAACAGCTCACAACCATTACTAGGAGTGGTGATGGTATTATTATTACAGAACCATCTTAATTCTATTCTTTTCTATTTGGTGCAAGCAGAACCTACATGGCTCTAATCTATGATACTAAAATAAGAAGTATTAATGATACCTTGCATCTCTGCTCTCTGTGTTGTTCTCAATGTATCTATTCACTTAACGCTGAGACAACAAGAGTTGCATGGAGGGTGGAGAATGACGTAGAATAAGAAGAAGGCTAATCTACATTTTCTCACACCTCTCTCAGCTGCACATTGGTGATCAAAATTGTATTACTTTCCCAGCCTTCTGTGGTGGCACTCGCTTATGATGCTAGCATTTGGAAGCTTAAGACAGGGCACATTACAAGGTTAAACCACTGCTGTAGGAAGTCTTACAGCTTGTGGTTACCCGCCTACTGGGGTGTGGCCTCTTATACTATATATACTGATGCAGAGCCTGCATCCACCCTCTTTTCTGGCTGCTCTTTCTGGTTGCTGGATTTGTTTTCTGTTCTCTAAGCAGAGGATTATGATTTGTGAGTGTACCCCTAAGTAAATAACCTTCTATTTCTCAATTCTGAGCTAGTGTGGGATTTCTTTTAACATCATTCCACAAACCACCTTGGTCTATGACACCCAAGAACAACAATTAGGATCAGAAAAGAGAAGGTGATCAGAATGACGTGTAAAACAGAAATTTTGGGATTGACATGTCTTGTATATGCTAATGGCTCATACTTAAGTTCCTTAAGATATATAGCTCTGAAATACTATTTATAGGTGGAGAATGAGAAAATCCCGTTAAAACAATTTAGCAATGTTGGAAAAACAACACAGAATACATCAGACTGAGCTCACAGTGGCCCTGAAGAGACAGGTTCCCTTGACTCCCTCATGATGTTCACTCAAGCACTGGACCCTAACTTCCCAAGTCTGCCCTTGGGCAGGAAACAAAAGTAGTGCTTCATTGGTGCTTTTATCAGGGCATCTGACAAAACCATGAACAGGTTCCCAAAAGTACCAACTTCAATCTACACAAACAAAAACACATGTGAAAATGGCCTTCTGCTCTCATCCTGTCTGCTCACCAGAGAGGTGGAAGTCTTAGCTAGAGAAATAAGACAACAGAAGGAGATCAAGGGGATACAACTGGAAAGGAAGAAACTGAAGTATTTTTATTTGCAGATGATGTGATAGGATATGGAAGAGACCCTAAAAATTCCCAAAATGCCTATGGCTGAAAAACACTCTGAACAAAGTAGTTTAGATACACAGTTAACTTGCAAAATCAGTAACTCTCCTAGAAACAAATGGCAAAGGAACTGAAGCAAGGAAGTAATATCTTTCATAACCGCCTCAAATTGTATAAAATATCTCTCAGTATCCCTGAGGAAGTGAAAGACTTATATGATAAAATGATGTGGAATGTTCTTCTGTATGTGTTAATGGGCAGAATAGAGCCAGGCTGGAAAACATATAGAGAGTAGGCAGAGTCAAGGAGATGCCACAGAGCTGCAGAAGGAGAAGTACACACCAGAACCTTACTGGTAGGCCACAGCTTTGGGGTGATGTACAGATTAATAGAAAGGGTTAATTTAAGATGGAAGAGCTAGTTAGAAATAAGCCTGAGACATTGGTTATGTTGTAGTTAATATAGTTTCTGTGTGTTATTCGGGTCTGGGTGGCTGGGAAAAAAAAAAAACCAAAAACAAGCAGTCTATGTCTACAAAATGATGCCCAGCGTCTGGAGCATAGATCCACATAAGACCTAATAAAAAAGCTTAAGGAAAAAAAGAGGGCTCCTAGGCCCACAAAAAATAGAAGCCAAGTGCAGTTTCTTGGTATCTGGACTTTTGTTTACTGGTGGCTTCCTGACTCGTATTAGCAGTAAAAACTGCAAGACTTCCTTAAGGAATGGCTTCCCAGTTCAGCACAGATGGCTCTGTTTCTTTTAGGAAGTCATGCACTTGAATGGGGTTTGTGAGCAGCATGCTACTAGTTTCTTAATGGTGACACAGACCTGCTGCTTCCCTGGAGCTGGTGCGGTGAGCATGGCTAGCAGAGGAGATGAACATACCTCCACCATGTTGGATGGGGCGTAGCCAACAGGCGGGGCCATAGAGTTGGTCCAGTCACTCCTGTTTAGCATTAAGGGAAAAAAAAAAGCGCTCCTGGTTAAAAAATAATTACAGGTACACAATAAAACAGATTCAGTTGAAAAAGACCACTGAATGAGTCACATAAATAAGTTAGATAAATGTACAGAGGCTTAAGAGAGAGAGAAGAAAGAATACAAACAGTCATAAAGGAGTAAAGGTGATAAAATAATATTAAAAAGTAATAGAGTGAAAAAAATAAGTCACATAAAGATGGAAAATACACAGAGAGTCTGGATTATATATATTATTGTGTTGTCTTTGAATTTTTGACTACAGCAGACATTTGATTCTGAGGGCTGCTAAGCTAAACATCTATATATAATATATTATATAGAGAGACTTAGAGCATATATATGTGTATACACATATATGTGTGTGTATATATACATATACATATACATATACATATACATATACATATATATATATATGCTCAGCATCTCAATCCTCTCACCTGACTAAACTGGGACAACCAGGTCTCTATAGATCAACATGAGAGAGTCACCCAATTGGAAATTTCAGTGGCTCAAGGTAACCTCCCCAAATTGTGCACCCACAGATTTGGTTTTCCTTCATGCACAGGCTATGAGTTAATGCAAACTGAAAAAATAGACAGAAAGGTGATCACTCTGACCAATCAGATCCTGTTTTAAAACAGAAGCACCTACAGGTCAAAGAACTAAACACCCTCTAATCTAGCTATGGCCTAGCCTAGTTTCCCCCGCAATGTATACAATAAACCATTCTTTCTATTCCGGTCTCAATGGAGAAGCTGTGTTCCACACAAATACCTTTCCTATCACTGCAGTGGACAGCCCACTCTGTGACTCCAATGGGGAGTTTTAGACACGTATGGTGCTACAAACCTTTCATCAAGAATTGAAGAGGTTGAATCAGGAGGACAGCAAGGTCAATGCCCTGTGGGCATCAAGGCAAAGAAAGTCAACAAACCTTGTCTCAAAATAATTTCCCAAAAGCTGGAAGGTGCAGCTGTTCTGGAAATAATGTGTCATTACAATGAGAAATCATGCCACACACTTGGAGAATTAACTGATATAGTCTCTTCAGTAATTTCAAATCTCCCAGTCTGGCTGACACTCTGAGAAGAATAGGTGCGGGACAGATTTGCCAACTTATATACACCATAGGTTTGTTTTCCACATATCTTGTGAACCTTGAGAAAGGCTTGCTTAGCTTGATTTCTTAATGAACTCAGAAATGCCTACCCAGGGTCGCCCCACCCACAGTGGGATGGGCCCTATTATATCAACCACTAATCAAGAAAATACCCTATAGGTTTGCCTACAGGTCAGTCTGACTCTAGCTTGTGGCAAGCTGACCAAATCTAACCAGAATCCCTACTGAGTCAATTCCCAAACCCCAAACACAGATTTTTAAGCAAACCTCAGCTCTCTTGACACCGGCTTTTCAGTGTGTACTTGTGCACACACACACAAAGTTTTGGAAATCTGTCAGGTTTACAACTGGAGTAATGGCTCAGCAGGTACCACCACTGTTGCTCTTGTAGAAGTCCTGGGTTTGGTTCCCAGCACTAACACGGTGCACACAATCACCCCTAGATGCTGCTGCAGGGAATCTGATGCCTCCTTCTGTCTTCTGTGGACACCAAACACACATGTGGTCAACATACACACATGCAAGCAAATCACTCATACACATGAAATAAAATAAAATTAAAAACACATACTCTCATATCTCTTATAAGTCATCATAGATAAAAAAAAAAGTCAGAAATGCAGAGAAATGTGACAAATATCTGTAGCCAAAACTATACCTATGTAATTAAAGAAATCAAGAAACTTGATCAGAGAGAAATTCCATGATTGTAGACAGGAAGCCTAAATATTATTTCAGCACAGAATCTGAGCTATAGATTCAGCAACACTCCAGTAAAGTCTAACAAAAGTCTAACAATCTCCCTACCAACAACAGAAAATTGATCGAAAAGTCATCATGAATGAAACACTAGTCAACACAAGACGGAGTAATAGCACACAGTGACACCACCTGACTTTAAAACTTCCTGTGCAACTGCAATGAAGATTGTTCTGTCTGGGAAAGAATAAACAGCTCAGCGGAACATAAGAGAAAATTTAGAAACAAAGTAACAATTAAAACAGTGTCGATTTGAACACAAGAGGCCAGGAAAGCCAGTAAGTCTGGCCTTAATGACACACATGACTGGTCCACCCTGGCATCTCCGTGCAGATGTGTTAATGGCACAGACTTTACACCCTGCACAGAATTAACTGCAGTCGGATCCTACACCTCAATGTTCAGTGCCAAGTGCAGAACTTCTAGAAGACGCTAGAGAAACTAGCTCTGTCGCTTAGCAAATCTGCCTTTCAAGGCGATGATGAAAGTGGCGCAGACGCGCACGCTGCATGGTGACGTCACAATAAGGAACTGTCCAAGCACAGTACCCACATCCCCGTGTTCTTTGCAGCCCCAACCTCAATCCGCAGATGAAAGTTATTTAGAGGCCGCAGGACCTGGGTGCTGCATGGGGTAGAATAGATATCACGGATCTCATGGATCTCACAGATTTCACCCGGCACCGCGTCCGCCGCCGGTTCCCACAGTCCCGGGACTCCACACCGGCTCCCGCAGCTCCTCCCTGCGTGGGGACGGTGGCCCTCGCTCACCATGGTGGATTCCGAGCTCGCCCCGCTGTCCTCACGGCTCCCGGCAGTGGATCACAGCACAGCACAAAGAACACAGGAGTCTTCCTGAGCCCAGAGCCGGAGAGTGTCTAGCATGACGGGCCGGAAGTGCCCGCCTTCATTCTGCCTGGCAGTCTGCCTGGAGGTCATCATTGGCTAATGTGGCCTGAGTGACAGGATCAGCCTCTCAGGCACAGAGTGTTACGAAGGGACACAGCACAGTGGTTCCCAGCCCTGGCTTCCATCCCAGGCACAATACTGTCCCGGACCTGCAGATATTGGCGTTGCAGCAGAACTTGAGCTTGAACTGCAAAATCATTCCTGCACTTTTTCTACACTTAGTAAGCATTTTTCATTCTTGCTCCTGGGTCCGCGGTGTTAGGTCTCAAACCTAAGATAAAAGGCTGAAGTGTCTATTAAACTGACAGGTTCGGCCTGCCTCCCTCTGTCCCTATTCATACAGGGTTTGGCTGCCATGCCCCGCCCCCTACCCTGAACTTCTCCAGGCCAGGGGTTGAGCTACCCTTCCCTATATAACCCAACCATTCTGATAACCCGGGTTTTGTTTTGCTTTGTTTTGTTTAGCTTTTCTTCTTTCAATCTACCCTTTACCTTCCTGACCTCTTGTCTCCTCGACCTCCTCTTCTCACATGGCCCAAACTCATGTCCACTCTGACCTCTCCCAGATGTCCCTGTCTCTCTTTACACCCTCCCTTTTATCAACAGCAAACTTTCTCCTCTACCAGACGTAGAAGCAGTCCTTTCCTTTTTTAGTTTTGTTTGTTTGTTTTTATTCAATCTGGTGGCTAAACCTGGGACCAGTCATGTCCTTCCTTTTTATTTTTTTTTTATTTTTTTTTTTGGGGGGGGGTTCGAGACAGGGTTTCTCTGTGGCTTTGGAGCCTGTCCTGGAACTAGCTCTGTAGACCACGCTGGTCTCGAACTCACAGAGATCCGCCTGCCTCTGCCTCCCCAGTGCTGGGATTAAAGGCATGCGCCACCATCGCCCGGCTTCCTTTTTTATTTTTTATGTTTCCATTCACAGAATCTTTAGCATTGCTTAAAGAATAGTGGAGTGATTCCCCTGTCTGACAGCTGAGATGATGCCCAGCATATCCGGGTCAATTTAGACCACCTGATTGACATTCACTAGACGTCAGCAATTTCAATAAGGCTCACCTAGGATTACTTACATTTCTCTCAGATGCACATTGGTACCCAAACGTGAACACTCCCCAGACTTTTTGGTGACAATAGTGTATCATGGGAAGGTCGAGGCAGAACATCAAAACTTTATATCAGCTCAGTTTATGACACACACACACAGAGAGAGAGAGAGAGAGAGAGAGAGAGAGAGAGAGAGAGAGAGAGAGAGAGAGAGAATTGGAAACTGAAGAGGAGGTGACCAGGGAAGTATCAGTAGATCGTGCATAAGCTGATGGCTCATGCTAAGATAGTTTATTAAGAAGTACAAATCTGATGCCCCATGTGTAGTGGGAAAGTGGGACAAGCAGCAGAAAGTTAGTTCAGTTATACTGTCAAGTGGAATATGTAGACAGACTCTCCTGCCCTGTCCCACAGTCCTTCCCAAATAAACACACAGAGGCTTATATAACTTATAAATTATTTGGCCTATTAGCTCAGGCTTCTTATTAACTAGCTTTTACAACTAAATTAACCCGTAATTCTTGTTTATGTTTAGCCACGTGGCTTGGTCCCTTTTCTCAGTGAGGCATTCTTATCGTAGGTGCTCTGCATCTGGCTGGTGACTGGGTCTCTGTCACTCCTCTTCACAGCTTTCACTTAGTCTGGTTGCCCCATCTATACTTCCGGCCTGGCTACTGGCCAGTCAGCATTTTATTAAACCAATGTGAGTGACAAATCTTTATAGTGTACAAAAGCATTACCCTCCAGCAGGAATAGAGAATATATCAGACAGAACTCACAAGGGGCATCACATTGATAACAACAGCCTCTCAGGCTGCATGATTCCCTTGACTCCTTCAAGATGCTCGCTCAGGTACTGGAGCAGACCTAGTCAAGCTAGCCCTTGGCAAAAGACAAAGAACCACTGTTCCCTTGGAGTTTTCATCAGGGCATCTGAGAAAGCCTTGGGTTGGTAGGCCTGGCTACCAGAAGGCCCAGATCCAATCTAAATAAAAGCATGTGTGAAAATGGAACTGCAGGGATTAAGGCGTTGAAAGATGGGCTTGGAAAGACTAGTAGAGGCTGGAGATGAAAAGGACATAGCAAGGAATAAGAAAGTATTAATGATGTGTGTATATATATATATATAGTGTGTGTGTGTGTGTGTATAGTATATAGTGATTAGATTAGTATTAGTGATAGCAAAAGTTGACTTTAAAAACCATACTTGATATACATTTAGCTACATTTCTTTTAAAAGTAGACAGATTAAAATTGTTAGTTTTCCCATATGAATATAGATCTGGGAATGGTGGTGCAGTCCTGGAATCCCACAACATGGAAGGTTGAGGCAGGATCATCACAAGTTGAAGGCCTGGTATGGCTACAGATTGAGTTGACCAAAAACTTTGACAACTTAATCAGACCCTGACTCAAAATAACTTTTTGGTTAAACCTCAGTGGACAGATGTTTCCTCAATATAACTTTATCTTTAAATCTCAGTAGACAGATGCTTGCCAAGTATGGGAGAACTCTAGAATGAGTACACAGTATTCTCTACCCCCAAAGTGAAAACAGAGCAACGACAACCAATATACTGAATGGGTAGGTTAGAAGGGAGGACTGTGGCAGGAACCAGCTAGGTGACTCAGGGAGCAAAAGCACTTCTAACCAAGTTTGAGGGCCTGAGGTCAATAACCAAGAGAGAACATACATCTCCAACCTGCCCTCTGGCCTTCACACGTGTGCTGCTGCGGCATGTGTGCCCACACATCTAAATGGACCAAATTCAGAATTTTTCAAAAGAAAGAAAATAAAAATTCACCAAAACTAAAAAATTCAGAAAAATAGCTAGCTATGTGGTACTTCAACAACTGACCAAAATAGAACTCCTTCAGAACACTGTTAGAATAAATGTCTGGACTGGAAAGCCAACCCTACCCCCAAGCCCTTGGTAGCACTATGGCAGCCTGCAGAGTGGAAGTGAGGGGCTGCCACCATCCCTTAGAGAAAGAGAAGTGTGGTACTTAGAACGTTTTCTGGGATCATCCACTTGCTGGGTCAGAATTCAACTCTGACCAGCATCGTGGGAGTTGAGGACTCATTTCTCGGGTACTAGCTGGGTTTGCTATGAAACTGACAAACAAACAAACAAAAAAAAAAAACCCTGCCAGTTTCACAGATGCCCATACATCAGGCCAGCTATGAAAGATATGCTATAATTTTCATTTTTGTCAAAAGAAAGTTTGATTAAAAATATACACCAAAAATCTGCAATCTCTTAATTGTTTTGTATAAAAGGCCCATCAATGTAAATACAGGATTTTAGTCAATTAAACTCTACAGGATCAAAGTATTTTTACTTAATCACTACATATTTACTATAGAGCCTCTTAATATTTTGATGACTAAGATATATATATATATATATATATATATGCTGTCCACTTGATGTATGAGTCTAAAATTTATTTTCTCATTAGTAGAATTTAAGTAAGCCACATTAAAAATAAATATTTTTACAGCATGATAATCTTGTAACATTTTCTTTATCAGGGTCTTACTATTTATCTCTGGCTTGTTGGGAACTCATTATGCAGACCTAGCTAGCCTAAAAGTCATACAGGTTAGTTTGCATCTGCTGCAGAGTGCTAAAATTAAAGGCCTGAACCATCATGCCTGCACATTTACTCTTTAAATAAACAGAATGTTGGTGCAACATGCAATTTGACTCTATACTGAACACACTGTAGCAGGGAGATCACTCTGAAATTTAGGCAGTTCTGGGTTTTATGCAAAACCCTATCTCAAAAGAGCAAATGACAAAGCATGTGCAGGGTCTTTCACCCCAATTTGGGGATCATTAACATCAGTCTTTGTTCTGGACTCACGGGACTATGACATGCTGGCTTTTGCCCCCCCAAGTCCACAGTCCACTTTTTGACATCCCTGCCTTGAATCTGTGATGGTGCTGAAGCAACAACAAGGAGCAGTGGCAATGGTGTGAAGAATCCCTCTCCAGCTGCTTTACCACTATGCTCCACTGCTTTCTGGAGAGTTTTGTGCTGTGTCCTGCTTGCAGGCCTTCCATCGATGATTGTTGCAAGTGACGCTAACATTGAATGACGGGTTCAGTCTGCTATACCATTATTTCTGGCTAAGGTAATCTAGTTACCTAGGGCTACTCATTTGTGCCTGAACTTGGAAATTAGGTGGAATCCCTTTCTATGGTGAAATTACTGAAAGTTTGGACAGTCACTGATAGGCCCTGGATAGGCCCAAGGTGCATGTGTTACTATTGTCATAATTTATAAACAGTTGCTACAAAGACAGGAAAAGATGTGATTGGAGGCTAAAGATGACTTTCCCTTCCAAGATGACATGACTAGGGTCAAATATCTTTAAATTCCAACACATCAAACATCAGAAAATTCCAAAAAATAAGCTTATGATTATTTATACCATCTTACTTGTGAGCATGAAGACAGCCATAATGAGCATGACCAATAATTTTATGGTGACTTGCTCTTTTTTTTTAAGTGCATTGAGTGGGTATGCTTTGGATGCAATGATTTTATTGTTAGAAAAGCAAAGTTAAGCAGTACGGTGGTAGCACATGCCTTTAATCCCAGCACTTGGGAGGCAGACAGGCAGATCTCTGTAAGTTAGAGGTTAGCCTGGTCTGCAAGAGCTAGTTCTAGGACAGGCTCCATAGCTGAGAAACCCTTTCTCAAAAATACAAAAAAAGAAAAAGAGAAGAAAGAAGAAAAAGACAAGTTAAATATACTGACTCGGCCTACACTCTTGATATATATATATATATATATATATATATATACACACACACACACACACACACACACACATATATATGTATATATATATATATCTTCCAGCCTGGCTATATTCTGTTAAGTCATTGACCAAAAGCAGCTTTATTCATTAACCAATAAAAGCAACACATATACAGAAGGACTTCCCACACTATTTCCCCTTTTCTGCTCAAATAAAAAGAAAGGTTTTAACTTTAACATAGTAAAATTACATATAACAAAACAGGTATCAAGCAAGAAATATTTATATCTACTTTATCTTTTATCATAACTGAGGAAAACTATAATTATAACTATCTATTCTTCAACTCCATTAAAGACCCCAGAAGGATACAATATTACCTAAATTAACAGGAAGTGCATTGTAAACAACTTCCAAAACTCTAGAATTGACAGAGACATCTCGCTGCCTAGACAGTCACCCAAAGTTCTTCTGTAACATTGGGGCATCCATCTTCAGCCTACAGGTCTATAACATCCAGCAGACTTTTCCATGAAGCAGGAAATCTGAAGATCTGTTCTGCCTTGTAATGGTAAAGTCTATTAGTTGCTCTCTTTTGTGTCCTGCAGAATATCTGGCAGACTCTTTCATGAAGCAGGAACCCCAAAGGACAGCAGTCATTTTTCTGTGGGTCCTACATGTCCACTTAATACAACCTAACATCAAGCAGTCCAGGCAAGCGCAGTTTCTTGCCCAAATGGCTAGCAACCTCCATAAGGAGCCTCTTCAATGCCCATCTTCCTCTTGAAGTAATTGGTACAGCCAGGAGCAGATGTGTCTCATTGTCATGAAAAGTCCTAAGTTCTTAAAACATTTTAAATAGCTTATCCTGTAGGTCTCTGAAAGACGTGAAGATACCTATCTAACTGAAATGTATCTCTATATATCTAGAAAGCCTAACTAACATGACTAGAAGCTTGACTATTATAGATAATTATCTACTAACCTATATTTCTTAATTATACATTACATTTTTAAACACAAACACAATACCTTAATCAAGAGCAGAAATACACATATAACAAAATGGACCTCAAATTTGTATCAATAACTAAGGTCCATACCAATGCAAACTATCCATCTCTATAACATATCCCCCTTTAAACATTAACAAACATCTATAAACAATGATTGAGAATTTGGGTATGATTCTCTCCAAACTGCATTTTGCTTTTCGTTGAGCAAAATAATTGGGGGGGGGGGTATTCACAGTGACCTTTTAGGGGTTTTGGTCCACCAAACCACAGTAATCTGGAAGGAATCCACAGGTTCTCACCCTCTGTGGAAACAAAAGCAGAACCTCTTTTCCAAAACAACAAATCCTTAGACCCAAAATTTGAAGTCAAGATACCTTTAAAATGAATATATTAGTTTAGCTTAGCAACCTATACAATGAAATGTCTCTTTGTACTTAGCTCATTCTCAGTCAAGAAATTTAAAGAAAACACAATAGTATATACATAATCTAGACTCTCTGTGTATATTCCATCTTTACATGACTTATTTCTCTTTATTCCTTTAATCTATGACTGTCTGTCTCTTTAAAGACTTTGTTTTATTCTTTAAAAAGCCATTTCTTTTTATAACTGTCTATATTTTTTTCTCTGTCCCAAGCCTACATACATTTTTTAACACACTGTATCTCATTTAGAGGTCTTTTATGTCTGAATCTGTCCTATTGTGTATCTGTAATCCTTTTCTGTCCTGGAGAGCTTTTAAAATCAAGTAAGCAGCTTGGTCACAGGAGCCCTGGGTGCTGGCTTCATCTCTCTCAGGCTTTTAATATGGTGGAGGTAGTTCACTGCTAGCTCTGGGATTGCCAGGTAGGAGCCATCCTCACCACTTCAACTCTGGGTAGCAGTGTGCCACATATAAACTCTTTTAATCTGAGTAAAATATAAATCTGCCATGCAGTGCACTGTGCTACCTGGAAATTTCTCTGTGCATGGCAGCAGGAATATGCCATGCACTCCTAGCAGACCCAGTCCCGCTGCTTGCCTAAATGGGCCTGCTGAGCCATGACATGGTCTCAGCTACTTTCCTCCTGACCCTAAGTGGGCACACACAAGCATCTGGAACCAAAGTGGGTGGTATGCATCAGCCCCAAAGTTTTTAGACCATGTTGTCATGCCATTCTATTGATGAAGGCGCTGGTTTGTTTTCCAGAAACACTAATTCAAAATAATCACTCAGAAACTATATTAAATGTAATACTGTTTGGACAATAGCTTAAGCATATTTTTGGCTAACTCTTATATCTTAAATTAACCCATTTCTATTAATCTGTGTAATTGCCACGTGGCTGTGACTTACTGGCAAGATTCTGATGTGTCTGTCTCCTGCAGGCAGCTACATGGCCTCTCCCTGACTCTGTACTCTGTATTCTCTCTCTCTCTCTCTCTCTCTCTCTCTCTCTCTCTCTCTCTCTCTCCATATACATGTGTGTATACATATATATGTATTTATATATGTATATATATATATATATGTTTTCCCAGCCTTAGTATATTCTATTAAGCCATTGGCTTAAAGCACCTTTATTCACTAATCAATAAAAGCAACGCATATACAAAAGGACTTCCCATACCACCATCTTCCAAGGGTACTAGCTCATCAGTTTCAGAAACCTGCAGTGCCTGGAAAGATGGCTCAGCTGTGAAGATGTGTGCTTCTCTTGTTGAAGAACTGAGCCTGGTTCACAACATCCGGGATGGTGGATTTACATGCCTATAACTCCAATTTCAAGGAGTCTGACCCATCTTCTGTCCTCTGAGAGAACTATTTGTCAGGTACATATATCTAGGCATGCACGAAACAAACATAAAAAAAGCATATAAAGCATAACAAAGAAATTGGAACAAAACCTATGAGGGAAGGTCCAAATAATGTTAAAAAGAAGTATTCTATGAACACAGTATATTTACTTGAGGTCTAGAGGGCATTTTTTATTTAACTCTCAGCTTGTGATATTTTGTGTACATGTTACATAAAGTTTATAAATATGGCTAGGTCTGATGACTTATGACTTTAATCATATCCCTTTTGGGACAGTCTGCAACTTCAAGGCCAGCTAGGATTACACAGTGAGACCTGGTCTCAAAAATAAAAATCAGTATGTAAGGAGTAGAGATGACAAATAGAAATTCTTTGCTCTGGGAAGACTACTGTCTTGAATGTAATTCCTGAGCATCACTAGTGCATCATGTGAATTCATTTTTCTCATATAGATGATATAATAATTATTTTAATGATTTTATGTTGATAAAAGAATCAACTTTTAAGTGTCTAAAAAGTAAACCCGTCGATTTAAAATTCCAGAGATTTAATGCTCATGTTTCTTAGCTGGAAAGAAGGTGCAGGTATTAGGAGCATACAATGCAGTTCCAGGGAACTCAGGTTGCACTCTAACACCTATATCAGGTAGTTACATGGAGAGACCTTGAATAAAACTTTAATTAAAAATAAACATTTTAATTCATTTAAAGTTTTTTTTTTTGAGACAGGTTCTTTTCTCTCTGTGTATCCTTCTCGAACATGTTCTGTAGACCAGGTTGGCCTTGAACTATAGAAACCAACCTCCCTCTGCCCATCAAGTGCAGGGAATAAAGGCTTTTATTGATCCAGGTCTTTTAGAGAGGCAACAGATGATCTTCCTTGTAGCACTTCCTCATATACTCTTTTTTATTGCTGTTTTTATTACACTTTTGAAAACTCTTGGCTCTGTCCGTCAGTAACTTATTAGAAATGCAATTCCTTCATAGGAATATTGTGTTTGCCTTATACTTTAAATATAGTCACTCCCATCTTCTAACCAACCATTACAGAACTGCAGTGGGTGTTTAACGTTTGGAAGGAATTTTGAGTGAATCCCTGAGGGCTTTCTATCTTTTCTTATTAGTTTGTTTCAGAAGGGGCTGATATGTAACTTTGGTTGTCCTAGAAATGAAATGCATGCTGGCCTGGAAACCAGAGTGTTTCACCTGCTCTGCATCCTAAGGTCTGGGACACAAGCCGGGAGCCACCATACCCATCTTGTCAGTCCTTTCTTGAAACTAGTAGTTTTGACACAATTTTGTTGATATATACTCAGTAGTGTTGCTCTTTTTGCATGTCTTTCTGTATATGTCACTAAGCATTTCTTCTGCAATGCCACATCTTATTCAGTGGGCACAGAAATGGGAGTCATGATCCTGCTTCTCTGTTTCCTTCTAAAATGAGTTGGTGACTGCATCTGAAACTATGTGACATGGAAGTAGTATACCAATGAAGTGTACATTTACAACCATTTACAATGCTGTCAGTTTGACCATTTCTATTGCATACATATATAAGATAGTATAGCATGAAGTGACCTATGAGGGCGGTAAAGTTCTGAATTCTTCCTGTTCTCTTCAAAGATATGAAAAACATATGGGAAATAGAAGCAATAAAGTTGAGCCATAAATTAAAATCTTTAACCATCACAGGTATCTTCAAAGACAAAAAAAAATAACCAATAATGAAGTAGATCTCTATGAATATAATCAATATGATAAAGGTCCTAAATTTGATTCATCTTCACAGTTGCACAAAAGAACTTATTTGGAAGCAAAACCCTATAAATATGATCAAGGTGATATAATCCTGCATGTGACCAAGTCATCATCGAGTACATAGAACTCATACTAGAGAGATAAGGCATAAAAATCACCAATGTGGTGAAGCCTTTGCACCTACAAGTTATCTACATATACATGAAAGAAGTCATACTGAAAAGAAACCTTATGAATGGAATCATTGTTGTAAAGCCTTTACACATCTCTTTTTTGGATTTTTTCAAGACAGTGTTTTTTTTCTTTATTCTTTTTTTTATTGAGAAAAGGAAAAAAAACAAGTTTCCACCTCCTCCCACTTCCCTCCCCCTCCTCCCACCCTTCCCCCCCTCCTCCCACCCTTCTCCCCCTCCCCCCACTCCTCTCCCCCTCCCTCTCCAGTCCAATGGGCAGTCAGGGTTCCCTGCCCTGTGGCAAGTCCCAGGTCCTCCCCCCTCCGTCCATATTTAGGAAGGTGAACATCCAAACTGGCTAGGCTCCCACAAAGCCAGCACATTACGTAGGATCAAAACAATCCTATCTGTCATGGAACTTGCTCTGTAGACCAGGCTGACCTTAAACTCACAGAGATCTACCTGCCTCTGCCTCCTGAGTGCTGGGACTAAAGGTGTGCGCCATCACCATCCAGCTGCCTTTGCACATCTCAATCATCTTCAAAGACATGAAAGAAGTCATACTAGAGGGAAACCCTATGAAAGTAATCTATGTGGCAAAGCCATTGCATCTAATCATGACCTAAAAAGACATGAAAGAACTCATAATGAGAGTATCACTATGAATATAAACATTTTGATAAAGTCTTTTCATATCATAGTAATCTTCGAATTCATAAAAGAAGTCCTATTGGAGAGAAATATGAACGTATTCAATGTGGTAAATACTTGGCATGTAACACTCATCTTCACTTGCATGAAATAAGTCATGATGGAAACAAAAATATGAATAAAATCAATGTGGTAAAGCCTTTGCACAAAAATGTAACCTTCAAAAGCATGGAAGAGCTGGGTAGTGGTACACCTTTTATTCCAGCACTCGGGAGGCAGAGGGGGGTAAATCTTTGTTGAGTTTGAGGCCAGCCTGATTTATAAGAGCTAGTTCCAGCACAGGCTCCAAAGCTACAAAAAACCCTGTATTGAAAAACAAGCATGAAAGAATTCATACTGGTGAAAAATTCTATGAATCTAATAAATGAGCTAATACCTTGTACATTTTTCCACTGAGCTCTCTCACTGGCCTCAATATTAGTAAAACTATTGCATCATCAAAATATTGCCTAGTTTTCAAATTATAAGCACATTCTCATCCAATAATGCAGAAACAGAGGACATTTTGAATAATAAATCTATTTGTAAATGAAAATGATATTTATACTGCCATCCATTTTATTTTGATTGAACTAAGTATTTTCTTGCTCTTAACACTTTCTTGGAAACAGAAATGGATAGTAGAGAATTGTCTCAGTGTGTATAGGAGATTTCTGATAATCTTGATGATCTGAATTTAGTCTCTGTGAGACCCACAAAACTCATACAAGTTTTTTTTATTATTATACCTAGGCTGTTACTTTAGTACACCCACACACCTACAGATATGTGGATACTTTTGAAACTGAAATAAGAGCTAATTAATTCACTTACTGGATTAAGACACTTGCAGCCAAACTCAGGTGCCTCAGTTTGATCTCAGCAGTAACATGGAGGAAGTAGAGAACTGATATGTGTAAGTTATTCTCTGACTGGCACATGTATACCATGTTACAGGTGTGTACACACAGTTAAAAAATTTTTATAGAGTTGAATTTAACAAACCAAAAAAATTAACAAAAATATTTGAGACATAAGACACGTCTTGCCTGATGAAATGAATATACTATAGGATACAAAAAAAATCACTGTTCAATCAGTAATCTGGCATGATTTTTACGTTATCCTTTCATCTCTAATTCAAACATGGGTCATTTTTAAAACATCTCTGCTAGGTATAGGGGGGCACATTTGTAATCCCAGCACTTGAGAGACAGAGGCAGTGGACACTATTGGTTTTAAGTCAACCCAGTCTACATATATTTTAGAGCCTGTGAAGCAATCCTTCCCACAGGCATATATTTTTACTATTATAGATAATATTCAATTAGTCACTTCCAAAGAGATAAAATCCATAAATGACATGAGTCAGAATATACTACATAAAATATGCTACATATTATAGCACAAAGATTAGACACTGAGCAATATTTCGGACAGCCAGTTACTAGAACAACTATTAAATCCTCCCAAAAGTTTATTAGACAAGACAATTTAAAATCACATAATGACTTTCAGATATTCTTAGGGTATATTAATTGGCTACATCATCCTTTCGGAATATCTACCTACATAATAACATTGTAGAAAGAGAGATGACATTGGATCATCCTCAAATGGTGCCTGGAGAGTTTCTTATACAAACTGAATTTAAGATTATAAAACTTGTACAACCTTCTTCTATTCCACAGACAGATACTTATTTTGTTGGTAGCTCATCTAATGTACTAGGGGGAATTCATGGTGCAGAGATTCATCCATCTATTATTACCTGTCTTTTCTGAGATCAACAGGTGAAACTGGCTCTTTTGATTCACATATTATGCTTAATTTATCAACCTCAAATATTGTTTCACATTTATCATGTTGTAGGGCTAGTTTCAGCAATAGAAACTGCTTTAATTATATTCATATCCTGCTATGCTCCAAATACTACAGGAACTACAATGTCTGGTAGAAACCCACAAATATCTTGTGTTCCTTATTCATACTTGTCCACACCCTAACCTTCGGGTAAAGAGTGACTGTTACTCATACTACAAGCATTCCTTTTATTCCTCACATCTGGGGCATAAATTAAAGTACACATAAAACCTCAAGCAAAAGTTATTCATCCCCTTCTACCCGGGGCAATCAAGGACAACTGTGCACAGCAAGGAGACGGTGGAAGTTACAAGAAAGATAGCAAATGTCACTAAAAGACAAAAGGAGATATGGAGCATATCATCAGAATTCCAGTTGGCTCACTGGGGGCCACAGTAAAATCCTATACATCTGGGGCAAAAATATTCTGTGAAACACACAGAGTCATAGGTCACTGGAGAATTTTCTTTCCAATTGTTAGCTATCTGTAGTGAGTGTACTGGGCTAACATTAATCATCCTTTGTATAAATTTGTGGATTGGATGGACACAGCTCCTGTTATTAATGCTAATGTGTCCATGCCTTTTATTGACTCCTGAGAGTGCAATAGAGTCATTCATTCATCTTAAGAAGGCAGGACATTGAATTTATCCTTGAGATTTTAATAACTTCACATTTGCATAGAACAGCCCAATGTTTATTTTCCTATTAAAATTAAAATGGAGTAAGTTCCAAGATATACCAGAACTACTTATCATATGGGCCTCTTCAATCTATTCCCTAGGTTTTCCTGACCCTAATGATAATGTAGCAAATAATACTGTTCATATTTTGATTCTTGTTCTTGGTTGCAGAATAAGTTTAAATTTGCTTGTTTATAGCATACTCATACATCAAATGACAATAAAGTTTATCTACATCTGAAATCAAAACCACTTGGGATATCCTGCATTTAAAAGGAATATTTGAAAATGGGGCAAATAGTGGAACATGGTCCTTACATGGAGCCATATAAGGAGAATTCTGAGTGCGTATAGAAACGCTTCAAGAAAACAAGACAGTATTCTTATGGCCTCAGTTACTTCAAAACATGGCATTGTTATTAGATGTGTGTTTGTGCCACTCTCAGGTGTAGTAAACAGAAATGAGTTTACTTCAGATTTCTCATTATTGTTTATTGTTGTTATTCAATGAAATGTATAAACTACACTTTACACGTCCCTATAGAAAATCATGATTTCCAAGTCCAACAGCTTAGACTCAGCAGAACTTTACCCATTAGGCCCTTTTTAAATGCAGAGTATAAGCTGTCTGGGACTTTAAATAACTTTGGCTGTTGAATGAAATTGCATTCTCCTCATTTTTCAGGCTCCATTCTCCTAGTTCCCAGTACCTATAGAGCAGAGACAAGGGTATGCCATCACAACCTGCAAGTTTTCTGTTTTTTAAAGATAGGGTCTCCCATACTCCAGTGTTTTTAAATTGGAACAGTGATGGCTATAAAATGTCGTGACATCAGTAAATCGAATACTCAATTAGGTACAAACACTATAATGAACTCGAACTTTATTACTCTATTTCAATGAAATACTTTGCTTATGAATGCCAAGAAAAGGAGACATTTAAAACTCCAATTTATGTGAAACCAAATTGCTGAAAGGTGTTTGCAGCATAACCGAATGACTAGAGTTCATATCTTATAACAAAAAAGTATCAACGCCTGAACACTCTGCTCTCACCTCCAGACATGTAGTAGATGTATGTACAGCTGAGTTTGAGCTCATCCCACCTACCTCCACCTACCAATACCTGGGATGACAAGTTCTATCTACAACCCTTGTTTACACAGAGGCCAGGTGCATGCTGGGCCATCATTTTATGCACTGAGATTCATCTGAGCTTGAAAACATTGATATAGCAGACTTAGTGATCCATGGATGCAGTTTGAGACCCTCTCAAATACAAAATGAAATGAACAATAAAATAAAACAAATGAAATAAATAAAATAAAATGAAACAAATAAATATATAAATATGTATTTATATAAATATAAATAAAACAAATGAAATAAAATAAATAAATAAAACAAATGAAAATGAATCAATTCATTACAATGGAGTGTGTGTGTGTGCATTTTGAGACAAGCTTTCTCTCTCTCTCTCTCTCTCTCTCTCTCTCTCTCTCTCTCTCTCTCTCTCTCACCTGGGCTGCCTTTGAACTCACACTGTAGACCTTGAACTTCTCAACCTCCTGCATCACCCTCCAATGTTTCTAGATCAAAAGCCTTCACCACCAAGTGATGAAGCTAGGGCACAAAGAGGCTTAACTACCTCTCACAGGACACTCAGCTAGTAGCCAAAGGTACATGAAAGAGCTAGAATATTCTTCAGGTCAAGTGATAATCCAGAACCTTCCTTGAGGTAGAAAAGTCAACTTCTCTGCATTGAAGGGTAGAAAGAGCAACAGGATCCAAACCTCCTTGCATTCTAAATGTCTAGAGAATTGTGGATGATCTAGGACCACAGATGCAGCATGAACCATTGTTTAAGATGAAGCAGAGGCATGTGGCCCAGGCACAGCTGGCTACAGCCCAGTTGCAGCAGTGTGGGTATTGTACAGAGTCCAAGAGGGCATTCCAGCCCCAGAACCATGTACAGGATGCACAAGGTCAAGGATAAGGACAAAAAGATGGATTCACTCCTTGCCCCTGTCTTGGCCCATGAAGCTGAGGTTACACAGAAGTGAGGATCCTCCCAACTGGCAAGGCCTTATAAAATCAGGTCATTTCTAATTCGAGAATCTGGAGCACAGAGAACAAAGGGATACATAGATAGAGCCACTCTGGATGTGGGTGGTCCAACTGGTGATTGTAACCATGGTAACAGAGTTTAGCTTTTACTGCTCTCCCTAACTATCCCTACTTGAAGTAATAGGTACAGAGTTACTAAGCCACTCACTCAAGGTCACACAGTCACAAAATGGATCATTAGCCAGAATTTGAACTCATTTCCCATCTCTCTTTTTGAGTATCTTTAAATTACATGTATTCACTAATGGGGACAGGGCAGGCATATATGGAGGTCAGTGGACAACTTGTCTTAATCTTTTTCTCCTGCAACCATATGGGTCCCCGAGTTCAAAATCAGGCAGAGACAGACTTGCCAGCAAGTGCCTTTGTCCCCGGAGCCATCTCACTGGATCCCAATTGGATCTTTTAGTTTGTGCTCTTCGTGTGCGTGTGCATGTTTGTAGGTCAGAGATTAATATTGTGAATCCCCTAAAATGAGATTAAAATCCAAATGCTGTGTGTTGGTTCCTGGGCTTGGCCAGGCTGCTCCAAACCTTAGTCTTTCTAGTCGTTCAATAGATTCAACAGCAGGGACTCTAAGAGTGGGGAAGACAGCGTCATTTGCTATAAAGGGCCAATGAGACAAAGTATTTCCTGTCCAGTAGGCAATACTGGGTCTTCTTATTTGCTGTGAGCAGACAGGGTTGTGTGTCAATAAAGTTTTATTTATAGATGTCAAATTGATTTAGAACCCCTTCAGGGTTACAAATAAAGATATTCCCTTGGATCCCCCACCCAAACATTAGGAATGATTTTAGCCCCTGAGCTATAGCAATAAAATTTCTAATCCAACTTCCTAGTCCGTATGGCTACTGTCTGATATCAATGACCCTATACCAAGCTGCCCAGGAGAGGTACAGAGGTGGCTGCCTAAATAAGTATGGCCACTCACAGAGTGCTTTTCTCCACTCTATCACAGAACTGTCTATAGATATCTTCATCCTGAAGGGGGCACTGAAAGTGTAGCAGGCCTCCCCAGAAAGCTTCAAGGAAGAGGAAGCTCTGTGTGGGCAGGTGACAGCCTTGCAGCAACTGATTGAGAGACTGACTCTGGGCACTTGGGACAGGTGATGGGGCACAGGAAGAGCAGTCAGGATGTGGACAGGGATGGCTGGCAGGATCCAGGCAGTTCCATGCACCTCAGGGTCACTTTCCTGAATTAGTCATCAGCAGCACTGAACATGGGGTTTTGACTCAGGTACAGAGGTCTGTGAGTATGTCCGGCTATGGATGGACCTCCCCTTCAACTACCCCCTTCTCTCCTTCCTTTTACTCTCTCTTCCTCTTTGTTTGGAGGCAGAATCTTATGTACATCGGTTGACCTCAAATTCACTATGTAGCCGAGGATGGCACTGAACTTCTGATCCCTCTGCCTCTCCCTGCCCTTACCCACAGATAGAGCCTTGGAGCATGGTGCTGTGGTGACTTTATACAATAGTCATTTCCTGTAGGTCATGTGGGTGAGTTCCCTGACTCCTGACATTTCTTCGCCACTCCCTCGGCCTCAGTTTCCTCTTCTGATCTGGGACAAGCGTGTGGCTCTGAAAACATCATTGTCCGCAGTTCTAACTGATGGAACATTAACAACCATGAGTTTCAGTGCGGGAAATGCATTGGTCAGTGGAGTACCCAACTAGTGAACCAGGCTGTGCCTCTACCTGTGTCCCCTGACATCTTACTGCAGAGACCGATGGATAAGGACGTGCAGTGCATTCTGGAGATCCTGGAGATGCAGCAGTTGCAGGCTTGGGGTCACAGAGGACACAAGGACACTCAGACATTGAATCTACATCATTTCTTGCTGCAGGAGCTCCTTCCGCTCGGTCAGCCAGTGGCCTTTAAGATACCAGCCCACTGGAGCGTGGTCTCTTATACTTTAAAAAGCAGCAGCAACCGGGCACACTCTCTCTTGCTTCTGGCTGCTAGACTCTCTGTTTCCTGTTTGCTATGAGAGGACTGTTGTTTGGGACGGTGATCTGTAAGTTTTTCCCCTTAAATAAATAACCCTTTTTATTATCCATAATTCTTAACTGGTGTGGGATTGTTTTGCAGCTTCAATTTCTGAAAGACATTGCTTCAGAACACCCTTCCCCAGGACCAAGGATGATGAAAGGGACTCACTGGAAGGCAAGCCAATGATGCCCAGCTGACCCCATCAACCTACACTATGGGCTCCCTACCCTCTGGCCCTCTGATTCCCATCACCTTTTATCTGATATGATGTCCCACATGCCAGCTACATTAGAACTCTCGACCCAGGAGTATAAGCTCACTGCAAAAGCTCACCAGTGAAAGGTGAGGGCATGGATGGGGCAGGGGGTTCAAAAGAAAGTGTGATCTTCTGGACCAAAACACAGTTATGGCAATAAACACAACTGGAGTGCAGTATGTATAGAAACCTAGGTATGGAACTGTGGCTCAGGGGTGCAGACCCTGCCTGGGATACCTCACAGAGTGGCTGGAGGCATGCCTTAGGGGTAGAGCCTCTGCCTAGAATCCTCCTTGAGGGGCTGGGGGTATGATTAGGTGGTAACCTCTCCCTAGAATTCTCCAGTGAGGGACTGGAGGTATGATCAGGTGTGGATCCTTAGATCCCTAGAGTCAGTGATACCTGGGACAATGGAGAAAGAATTGAAGCAGATTAAATCACATGTAATAGTCAACTTTATTCACCTCCTCAGAAAATGTATATTCTGAGGTTTAAGAAAGGTCACATGAGCAAATTTCTCCTGAGTTCATTCAGTATACAGTCACTAGCACAAGCAATATGTGGCAAAAGCATGTTTTTCCACTGAGGCAGAAACATTTAAATGAAAAAGTGTTTCAAACAAGAATGACTAATGTGAAAAAATGCACTCCTATCTATTACCCCTTGGAGAAGCAATAGATAAATAAATAAAACAAAAAATAACAATAAACAAGACAAAGCATTCCAACAATTTGCTGTTTCTAAGAAACTGAGGTCACAAAACTTTTGTCTGGTCTTCTTGGAGTGTTCTCACAAGCTCTCAGAATTCCCACATGCCCACATTCCTCTACTCTGTTCTGTCAAGCATGAACCAACAGCTTATCCAAGACCTAGCAACCCCAATCTTCTATCTTTCTTTCTCAACCCGGTTCCTCATCCTGGACACTTCCTCTTTCGGGAACTGGGTTTCTGTTGTTGTTGTTGTTTAACATAGAATGTTTTGATGTTCTAATCTACAGGAAAAGACCAAAGACTTAGACCCTATTCAAATTTAGATGAAATGAATTCATTCTTATTGCTAACAGAAGGAAGACAGTGTTAGAGGCAAGGTGTAAGAGGGATTAAGGTGGGTTTTAAAGCAGATAGCACAAAGGTGATTATTATAACCATCCATGAACTCCACAGTTGGGCAGGAAAATTGTTTTAATTCCATCAGTTGTTTCTTACTTTCCTGCCACACTGCAATAAAAGACCAATTCATCATTTCCCATAGCGATAAGGAAGTTTTTGCAGAAGCAAATACCTCACAGCCATTATCCTGTTATTATCTCACCGACAGGCCACCAGGAACCAAAGCAAAATGCCAATGGCCCTTACGTCATGCCTGGCTCCATATTAACTTTCTTTTCCTATCCCAGGGGACCTGTGTTAATCATTAGTCTGGTCAGTTCCTTTCTGGGCAGACAAAAACACTGTCATCAGGTTAGGGCTGGCTGACATGGCTTCACAAGGCCAAACTGGTTTAAATTTTGATGTTCTGCTTCCACCTTCAAATTGCTACCATGAAATTGTCCATTTTTTTAATTTTCCATTTTTGTGGAGTACGGGTTTTTGAATTATGACCTGATGATTCTCTGGATTTCTTCAGTGTCAGTTATGTCCCTATTTTCATTTCTAATTTTGTTAATTTGGATACTCTCTTTCTGCCTTTTGGTTAGTTTGGACAAGGGTTTGTCTTTCTTGTTGAATTTCTTGAAGAACCAAATCTTAGTTTTATTGATTCTTTGTATTGCTCTCTTTATTTATATTTGATTGATTTCAGCCATCAATTTATTTCCTGGCTTCTACTTCTCCTGGGTCAATTTGCTTCTTTATGTTCTAGAGTTTATAGGAGTGCTGTTAAGTCACTAGTGTGAGCTTTCTCCAAATTCTTTATGTAGGCACTTAGTGCTATAAACTTTCCTCTTAGCACTGCTTTCATAGTGTCCCATAAGTTTGGATGTTTTGTATTAATTTTCATTGAATTCTAGGACGTCTTTAATTTTTTTTATTTCTTCCTTGACCCAGTGGTCATTCAGTTGAGCATCATTCATTTTCCAGAAGTTTTTAGACTTTTTGTAATTTGTGTTGTTGTATTCTAACTTTAAGCCATCGTGGTTCAATAATAACAGGGTTATTCCATTTTTTGTATCTATTAAGATTTGCTTTTTGATGGAGTACGTGGACAGTTTTGGATAAGGTTTCATGCTGTGTTGAGAAGAAGGTATATTATTTTGTTTGGGGGTAAAATGTTCTATAGATGTCAGTTTAGCACATTTGAGTCATGACATTTCTGTTAATTTCCTGTGTGGTAGACTTACCCTTTGGTGAGAGTGGGGTGTTGAAGTCTCCACTATTAGTGTGTAGGGTGTGATATGGGATTTAGGTTTTAGCAACATTTCGTTTACAAATGTGTGTACCCTTGTATTTAGGACATAAATATTCAGCATTAAGACTTTATCTTGATTTATTTTTCCTGTGGTGAATAGAAAATGTCCTTCTCCATTTTCTTTAATTAATTTTAGTTTAAAATCTATTTTCTTAGGTATTGGGATAGCTACACCAGCTTGCTTCTTTGGTCCATTTGATTGGAAAGTTGCTTCCCAACCCTTTACTCTGAGATGAGTGTTTGTCTTTGAAGTTTAGGTGTGTTTCTTGTATATAGCAAGATGGCTCCCGTTTTTGTATCCATTCTGTTAGCCTGTGTTTTTTTATAAGCAAATCGAGCCCATTGATATTAAGGAATATTAATTATCAATTATTGTTAATTTCTGTTATTTTTTGTTTTAGTGGTAGCGATGTTATTGTGTTTGTGTCCCTCCATTGGGATTTGCTGGTGTCAGATAATTTATTAGCTGTGTTTTTGTGGGTGCAACTAACTTCCTTGGACTGTAGTTGTTTTTCTAGGACCCCCTGTAGGGTGGGATTTGTGGATAGGTATTCTTTAAATCTGGTTTTGTCATGGAATATCATGTTTGCTCTGACTATGGTGACTGAAAGTTTTTCTTGGTATAGTCACCTAGGATGGCAACCATGGTCTCTTAGTGTCTAGATAACATAACATCTGTCCAGGACCTTCTGGTTTTCAGAATATCCATTGAGAAGTCAGGTGTTATTCTTATAGGTCTCTCTTTATATGTTACTTGACCTTTTTACTTTTTAGAGCTTAATATTATTTCTTTATTCTGTATGCTTAGTGTTTTTATTATTATTTTGTAAGAGAACTTTATTTTTATCCAGTCTATTTGACATTTTATAAGCTTATTGTATCTTCATAGGCATGTTCTTCTTTAGGTTGGGAAAGTTTTCTTCTATGATTTTGTTGAATATATTTTCTGTGCCTTTGAGCTGGTATTCTCTTTCTTCTATTCATATTGGTCTTTTCATTCTGTCCCAGATTTTCCTGGACCTTTTGTGTTATGATTTTGTTGGCTTTAACAGTTTCTTCTATTGTATCCCCAATGCCTGAGATTCTCTCTTCCATGTCTTGCATTGTATTGGTAATGTTACATCTGTAGTTCCTATTCATTTACCCAGATTTTCCATTTCTAGAATTCCATCAGGATACTCAGATCTTACTGCTATAGAGCCACTAGGTTCTGGTGATGTCATATTAATTTTTATTATGTTGAATGTATTCTTGAACTACTGTCTACACATCTCTATCTCCAATTGATACAGGATATGCCTGTGCCTCAGGCAGTCATTCTTCCCTCAATCAGTGCAAGTAGTTTCTATGTATCTGGAAGCCGTTGATGCCATGGGAGATGGTTGGGTTTATGGGGTGAAGTGGGGCTTGTAGACTACAGGGTTCAATGGTAGGAGGGGTAGTGGATTGGCATATCTGCAGGAGTCTTACCTGATGACCAGATAGTGGAGCTGTGATGGGTTGGGGAGGCACATAGGATGTACCCCAGGGCCTAGTTCCTAGAGACTGTGCTGTCCAGCTGGGAGGCCAGTCACTGACCTCTTCCTCCAATAGGTGCAGGTAGTGTCTCTCAAATGAAATTCTTAATGACTAGAAGTCATTGTGGAATCGAAGGCATTACAGATTAGAGTAGTGACCTATGTAAAACATACAATTAAAAGAATGTGATATTATGGCATTTGAATGAGAATGGCTCCATACCCATATATTTTAATATTTAGTCATCTGGGAGTGCTGCTAGGAATGATTAGGAGGTGTATTATTGTTGGACTAGTTGTGGCCTTATTAGAGCACTTATGTCACTGGGGTAGGTTTTGAGGTTTCAAGGGCCCAAACCAGGTACATTGCCTTGCTCTGCTCCTACTGCCTGAAGATCTGAATGTAGAACTATGAGCCATCATATTTTCCCTTGTGCTGCTGTGCTCCTCACAATGATAGAATAAATAAACTATAATAATAAAACTATAAAAAATGTTTGCTCTAGTCACGTTATCTCTTCACAGTAATAGAACACTGGCTAAGGCAGAAGTTGGTACCAGGGAACAGGGCACTGCTGTAATGCAATATAAGACACAAACTCCTTGTTGGTGGAATGTGGTCTTCGGGGCTTTGGAATAGGAGAGTGGTTGAATGCTTTAAGTGTACCTGAATGGGACATACTAGATGGAGTTTGAAGGACAGTGATAATGAGAGAAATGTGGATTAGGATGTTCCTGTTCATGAGGTTTTAGAGGGAAATATTAGCAAGTAGGATAAAGACTAACATGTGACATTTTGGCAAAGAAATGTGGCTGCTTTCTGCCCTGTTTTCTGAAGAAGGCTAAATTTAATGAGGTTTAGGTTAATTCTATTGTCAGAAGAGATGTCAAGACAGCCTAATATTGATTCTGTCCCACATTTTTAGTGATTACTCTTGTGCAGAGTTATAAGGAAAGGCAGAAATTTGAGTAAGGAAAAGAACTGGAGCAGAAATGGAGTGCCAGAAAGTATGAAGAAGCTAAGTCTAGTGAACAAAGCAATAACAATTTTAAAGAAAAGTGCAATGACCTCACAACAAGATTAGCTAACCTCCAAAATTGCAAAAAGGAATTAAAGAAAATCTTAGTGAAGGAAAGTATCAGCAATGGAAAGTTGGTGCACGTGTAACTGAAGAAGGTTTCCAAGTTCAGCCCCAGCAAGCAGCAAAACTTGGCAGAATTGGCCTTGGTTATGGCTTTGAACTCAAGGATACGAAAAAGGTGTTGAGGAATCTCCCTCTGAGACTAAGGACAGCCACTGAGGTCAGGCATGTGTCAGGGGTGTCTCTCTGTGGAAGCCCAGAGAAACCATTACAGCTGTGAAGGTGAAGCCTGGATTGTCTTAGATACTGCAAGAAGCTGGAGAAGCCAGAGCCATGAGATACTCACCAAGGAAATCTGGTAACAGCGTGTTGAACCAGCCCATGACAGAGAAGAGTGTTGTAGTCAATGAAACTGAAATGAATTGGAGATTTGAAGAGTGCTTTGGCATCAGACATGGAGATACAGAATTATCAATATGCCAAGTTTCTCTTTGGTTATGCTTTGTTCTAGTAGTTCCCTACTGTGCTTCCATTCCAGCCTTTTTAATGGTAATGCTGAGAAACTGGATGTTGGAAGTAGGTGATCTGTTGCAGGGTGGTCACCTTAGATCAACATGTTTGAATGTTTAGTCATCATGGAATGCTTTGGAGGGATTAGGAGGCTGGGCCTTATAGGCATAGATGTAATCTATAGAGGAAGTCTGCCACCCTGTGTGGGCTTCCAGGATTCAAGGTCCCAAGCTAGGCCCCAAGCCCTTCTTTCTTCTTGCTGCCTGTAGGAAAGGATGTAGAAGTCTTAGAAAACATGTCTGCTTATGCGCTACCATGCTCCAGGTGATGATAAAGATGGACTAATATTCTTATATTGTAAGCAAGCTATACTTAAATATTTTCCATTTTAAGAGTTCCCATGGTCTTGGTGACTCTTCACAGCAATAGAATACAGACAGATGCCAACACTTAGCTTTAAAATGAGATAAAAATAACTAAAGAACACTTAACTATTGTGAGATATTTGTATGCTATGTGAAGATATATTGCTGTTATTGGTTTAATAAAGAGTTACATGGCCAATAGCAAGGCAGGAGGTATGGGTGGTACTTTGGGGCAAAGAGATGATTCTGGGAAGAAGAGAGAGTCACCAGGGATTGCCACCTAGACTCTGAGGGAGTCGGAGGTACAGAATGAAGGAAAGGTAAAAAAAAAAAAAAAAAGTCACATGGTAGAATGTGGATTAAAAGATATAGGTTAATTTAATTTGTGATAACTAATAAGGGACAAGCCTAACTTAAGACTGAACAGTCATAATTAGTAAGAATTCTCTGTGACATTATTTGGGAGTTGGTGGTAGAACAGAGAAAGATTTGTTACACTTAGCAATATTGATTTTTAAAAGAGATTAGGCTCTTTCCTGGTGGAAAGAATACCATTAATAAAGATTGTTTGACCCCATCATGTGTAAAATGTTAGCTGGTGAGTGAAGTATGCAGACACACAAGCCACAGCCAAATGTCTTATGTCTCAGCCCTCTCACAAGTCTGACGTTAGCCAATCATGTTTGCATTTACCAACATGAGAGAGTTGCCCAATCAGAAGTATCATTGACTCAAGCTAACGTCTCAAAATTGTACACCCATCAGTTTGGTTTTTCTTCATTAATTTGGTATGAACTAGTGGGTGCTGGGGAAAGACACAGGAAGGCATTCACTGTGCCCCAAAACAACTGCCTTTGAAATGGAGACTGGTACAGCTCACTAAGTGAATCTGAAACAACCTCTAATCTAGCTATTGCCTAGATGGTTTCCTCCTGCAGTGTACACAATATACTATTCCTTCTATTGGATCTCAAATGAGAAGTTGTGCTGCACACTCAAATCTTTCTCCTGTTGTTATGTGATATTTAGATCACATTCTGACAATAAAGTTTTCTTTGAGCCAGAAGGTGGAGTTAGCCATTACTGACCAAAATGAACCATGGAGGTTCTAAAAGACTGAGTACAGATAGGAGATAGGATGTGGTAAGTCAGGACTAAGAAGATCTCAGCCTTTTGATTAAAGAACAGAAGACAAAAGAATTCATTGGTATTGTCTCCATCACTTCTCTCATTATTTGAGTTCTTACCCTGATATCTGACTCCCAATTTTTTATTGATAAAGAATAATTAGAAATTAGATCTAAGGTACCTCACTCAGGATGATTTTTTTCTAGTTCGATTTGCCTGAAAATTTCATCATATCATTGGTTTTATAGCTGAGCAATACTACATTGTGTAAATATAACACATTTTCTTTATCTTTTATTTTTTTGGTTGAGGGGTATCTAGGTTGTTCCCAGGTTCTAGCTATTACAAATAATGCTACTATTAACATAGTTGAGCAAGTGTCCCTGAGGTAACCAGGACCCAGAAAGACAAAAATGGTATGTAGAATGAACTTAAAATTTTTTTTTAAAAAAAAGTAATGATCAATACAGCATGAATTTTAATTGGTCTTAATAACAAAAATCCAGAGTCAGATATAGAGGTGAAAGATGAAGAATCACGTCAGCCACTAGAATTCTTACCTCTACCAATGCTCAGACCAAAAGGGCAGTCTTGTTCTCAGACTGCCTCCTCAGACTGCCTTGGTGTAGGAGGGTCTTCTTTCTATGTGTTGCTTTCATTGGTTGAATAAAGAAAACTGCCTTGGCCTTTTGATAGGGCAGCCCTTATGTGGGTGGAGTAGACAGAACAGAATGCTGGGAAGAAGGAAAGTGTGGCAGACGCCATGATTCTCCTGCCTGAGACAGACAGACACTGGTTAGACTCATCCTGGTAAGCCACAGTCAAGTGGCAATACAGATTACTAGAAGTGAGTTAAACTAATATGTGAGAGTTAGCCAATAAGAAGCTAGAACTAATGGGCCAGGCAGTATTTCAATGAATACAGTTTCTGTGTAATTATTTTGGAACAAAGCTAGCCAGGCGGCAGGACACAGCCCTCCACCACTCTCCCTACAACAAATTAGCGGCAGCAATCTAATTAACACAATTTCCATGTGGTTATTTCTGGGGTTAAACTAGCTAGGCACTGGAAACGCAGCCCGTTCCTCATACTACACTGCCTTCTCAGACTGCATCCTCAGACTGTCTGTTTCAGACTGCTGCTTCAGACTGCAATAAGCTCCTGTCTCCTTTTGCCTTATATTTATTTCACTTTCCACCCAGTCATATAATTGCTGGCTCCATCTCCCTAGTGCTAGGGTTAAAGGCATGTGATCTCAAGTGCTCACCTTTGTGTGAACTCTGTTTCTCTTTTAGACTGGATCAATTTCATGTAGCTCTGGGTGACTTTGAACTAACAGAGATCTGTCTGCCTCTGTCTCCCAAGTCCTAGGAGAAAAAGGCATATGCCACCACTGCCTGACCTCTAGAGGATTAGCTCTGCACTCTGATCTTCAGGCAAACTTTGTTAAAACATAAAATATCACTATAAACAAAAAAAGAATAGTTAGATAAACACTTCATCTGGCATGAAATCATGAAATAGCCACTTGCCCCTGGCTTTGCAGCCAGCAGAGTTGGCAGTAGCAAATGCAGCCACCATTGGCTCTACAGCCACCAGAATTGATGGTTTTTTCTTCCCCTGACCCAAGCCTTATGCGCATGTATGGGATTTTCCTGTTGCAGCCTCTAAAACAACCCTCATCTGCAACCCAAAATCCACAAGCCCTAAAGGTGCCTGGGCTCCAAGCACCAGGTTTAAATAGCCAGCTCTGCCATCGTGGGACGTCGACAACCCACGTCTTCTTTTCAGATGACTGAATCCTTGGTCCTCCCCATGGTTTGCAGACTTTCCCTGGATCTTCTGTCTCACTAGATCAGACACCTCCACACCTTATTGATCTTCTATTGTTTTTAAAACCACACACACTCAGCTCTCATATACATGCCAGCAGCTGCAGCTGCCCTCAGCCAGACTGTGCACTGTCTGTGTTCTCTGCCCAACTACGCTGTGCAGTGACAGCCATCCTCATGTTTCACTGTCATTGCCAGAATATTTGGTGAGACAACTGTGAATATACTTTAGGGGAGGAGTGAGTTTTTTTAAAAAAAAAAAAAAGAATTTTTTTACTATGTTAAAATGGGAAACAATATTATAAAAAGGTAGTTAGGTCTCTGTATGATTCTACAATGGCTGATTTAAAATGAAACAATGAAATGAAAGGATAATTAACCTATCTGGGGTTTAAATAATGTCAATTATAATCCTTACTAGTTTGGTAATTCTTGTTTTATCCCTAAAAATGTTGATTGATATCAGTGCCAGATATGAAAAAAATGACTGATAAGATAAAATCCTTAGAAAGACATGGTACAGGAGAATTGTCTGTATTCTGTCAATCATGTTTTAAATAAATGCTGATTGGCCAGTAGCCAGACAGGAAGTAGAGGCAGGGCAATGAGAACAGGAGTATTCTGGGAAGAAGGAAGCTCTTTACCCAGTCCTGCCCAGACACTGAAGAAGCAAGATGTGACCTGCCCCACTGAAAAAGGCACTGAGCCATGTGGCTAACATATATAAGAATAATGGGCTAATATATGTTATAAGAGCTACTACGAAGCCTGAGCTAATGGGCCAATCAGTTTATAACTTATGTAGACCTCTGTGTGATTTTCTTTGGAACCTTACCTGCTATGGGAACTGGGCAGGACAGAAACCCCAACAAGCAGGCCCTCATGTAACAAAGACAGACCAATGGAACTAAGAAAAATACTCAGGCATACACAGAGGAATTTACAGCAGAAGTTGCCACAACATTGTATTATGAAACGGAAGAGGAGCAGCCCAATGTTATTAGAAAACCAACCTTAATTTATCAAGTTACTATTCAAGAACAGCGGCCAGATGACAGGCATTCTAAAGACTATTCAGAAGTAAAATCAGATTCTATAGAAATGTTAGATTTAAAGAGATTTAAGGAAGCAATAGTTTCATGTGATATGCATTCATCTTTTGTGAAGCAGATGTTAAATTAATGGGTCACTTCAAAAATAATTATTCCACAAGACTGGAAAGATTTTGTTATGGCAGCATTTAAAGTTAGTCCTCAGTTACAGTGGAGAACTTGGTGGAGAGACAAAGCTAGGGCCATTGAACAACAAGGTAGGGTTAGATGTTATAAGATTACCCAAGATCAAATCCTTGATGAGGGCCATTATACTGATGTGAAAAGACAGATTACATTTGATGGTCACATCTTGGTCCTAAGTAATACAGAGCTTTGAATGCTTGGGGCAAGATTGAAGAATTAGGAAAAAGGACTGAGCAATTTAGTAAAATTATACGAGGCCCCAAAACAAATTTTTCTGACTCCTTTTTTTTCAAAGAAGACTTTAGCCATAAGTACAATGATATCTGATCCAAAAGTTAGATGAATATTAATTCTTTGGCTTTTGAAAATGCTAATTCAGAATGTAAAAGGGTGGTCAGGCCTATAAAGGTGAGATCTATACCCTCAGATGAATGGATTAAAAATATATATGATGTTGGATCTCATTCTTATGATGATACTTGGATAGTAAGTGACTTCTAAAATTTTAAGAAAATTTAAGTTTAGATGTTTTAATTGTGGTAATCTAGGTCATATGAAAAGGGATTGTAGGCAAGATGTTCTTAGGAAAAAATGTGTTTTCTAGAGAGAATCCAAACATAAATCACCAACATTCTAGAACATGCAGAACATGTGACAAAGACCAACATTGGACTAATAAATGTAGATCAATATGTAACAGTCAAAGTAGGCCTTTCACAGACCCTCATATCAAATTTTGTTCAATCATCCCCTATCAGCATTGGGTGAAATCCTCCATAGACTTAATGCTTGTTATGCAAATTCATACTGCTCTGAATGATAGGGCAGCTTTATTAAACATAAAGCAATTACTTTGGCAAAGTTCTATGGATGATCAAAGTTAAAGATAAAAATAAATGGCATTGCAATTGAGGGTTTGACAGATACAGGGGCAGATGTAACAATAATTGCACCACAACCTTGGCATCCAAATTGGCCTCTTAAGGAGGTAAATGTGAATCTTATAGGAATTGGAATTTACCTCAGGTAAAATAAAACATGAGATGTTCAAATATAATGTATAGGGCTGGAAGGACAGGAAAGAAAATTAAAGCCATATGTGGTTAGCATAGCAGTAAATATATGGGATGTGATTTGTTACAACAATGGAATATTCAGATTAACATTCCTCCAATTTAAAAAACAAATCATAATCTAATGTATGTTTTTGAGAAAAATACTAAAAGTAATTAGAAAGACCAGTCAACAACCATTCAGATTGTACATATACAGAACATAACTGTCACTGATCTTTCAAAGGTACCAACAGTCCTGCCATTAACATGGTTAACTGACAAACCTGTCTAGGTGGAACAATGACCTTTGACATCAGAAGAATTACAAGCATTAGAAGCAGCTCAACATTTCAAATAATTGACAAGTTTTGGAATTCTCCTAATTTGTCATTAAACAGGAATCTGGAACATGGAGAATGGTAACAGATCTAAGAGATATTAATAAGGTGACTCAAACAATGGGTTCTTTATAGTCTGGAATTCCCTTGCCTTCTCTATTACCTAAAGAATGGTTTATTATAGTGACTTATTTAAAAGACTGCTTTTTTTTACTATACCTTCTCAAGAGCAGGATAGAGGAAAAATTAGCCTCCACAATGACTACTTATAGTAATTCCAAGCCTGTTAAAAATATCGGTACAAAATTCTTCCACAAGGAATGTTAAAGAACCTTATCTTGTGTCAATATTTTGTACAACATCCATTGGAAATAATGCATAATTTATATAATTTATGATTATGCAGATATCTTACTAGCTGATTCAGATGCAGATACCTTAGATAAAATGTTTGAAGAAGTAAAAAATTTTGCCTTATTGGTGAAAAAAATGCTCCTTAAAAATACAAAAAGGAGAGTATATTAATTATCTAGGATATAAGATCAGCTTACAGAAAATTCAACCACAGAGTACAAATCAGAAGAAATCAATTACAAACTCTTAATGGTTTTCAAAAATTGCTGGGAGATAATAACTGGCTATGGCCCACAATTGAATTGGCAGCTCAAGAACTAAGTAATTTATGTAAACCCTATGGATACAAGTTGATTTGGACTTAAATAGTATCAACAATTATCTGCTGAGGCTGAGAGAGAATTGGGTTTGATAAAAAAGAAATTACAGGATGCACATGTGTAACTCTTGGTCCACAGCTTGATTTTTCTTGTTATTTTACATTCTATGTATTCTACTGGATTACTAATGCAGAGAGAAGATAATATCTTAGAATAGATATTTTTAATCATACAAACTGAGTAAAAATTAAAGACCTATGTAGAAAAATTTTCTGAAGTGATCCTGAAAGGAAAATTAAGACTTCATTAATTATCAGGAATTGAGCTAGTGGAAATTGTGATATCTTTCACTAGTACTGAGATTTCCTCATCACGGGCAGAAAATGAGCGCTGGAAAAGAGCTTACAGTAATTTTTGGAGAGATTAGCAGCAAATATCCCCAAAGCAAGAGACTTCAGTTTATAAAGAGAACTACTTGGATCCTTCCTCACATTGTACAGGGAATATAAATTTCTGGAGTCCCTACATTATAAACTGGTGCAAACAAATCAGAAAAGGCAGGTTATAAGTCAGGAAATTTAAGTAAAGTGGCTCAACGCCGTTATGATTTTGTTCAAAAGTCAGAATTATATGCTATTCTAATGGTATTATTAGATTTTCCAGAAACTCTTAATACAGTTACTGACTCTCAATGTGCACAAAAACCAATGTTTTACATATTAAAACTGTTGAACTTATTCCAGGTGATTCCGAATTAACTATGTTATTTATTCAGTTAAAAGAAACTATCAAAAATAGAAATCATCCCTTGTATGTAGCACATATCCGATTCCATATGATTCTACCAGGCCCTTAGCAAAAGGTAATGAGGAAATTATCAGTTATTTGTAGGAAATGTGTTAGAAACCTCAGAATTTCATAAGAAGCACCAAGGGGTTATAAAAAGAGTTTACTATCACTTGGTAACAAACCAAGGGAATTATAAAGAACTGTCCTACTTGTTCTTTGTATATTCACACTCTACTATCTGCATGAAGAAACTCAAATGGTACTCAAAGAAATAAAGTTTCACAAATAGATATGCTTCATTTTTGCAGAGTTTGGAAAAGTAAAATATGTAGACCATACCATAGATACATATTTAGGTTTCAATGGACATCTGCTTTCAGTCTAAAAAGATTGATTCTATAATGACATATTTATTTAAAAATTATGGACATCATGGGGATATCTGTATAAATTAAGACTGACAATGCTCCAAAATATATCTCTAGTAAAATGAAGCAGACTTTTGCATATCACAACATAAAACACATTGAAGGTACACCACACAATCCTACAGAACAGGCAATTATAGGAAGATTGGATCAAACTCTAAAAAAAATAGGCTTAATAAACAGAAAGGGGTAATAAAGACCCAAAGAGATAGATTTCACAATGCTTTATTAATTTAATTTTTAAATGCTAATGAGAAAAAATGATAGCTATAAAGAGACATTAAATAATAGAAAACATTTGCTGAATTAAATCAGCCTGTATACTTTAAAGATGTATTGATCTCAGAACGGAAGCCAGGATATGTGTTACATTGGGAAAGAGATTTTGCTTTTGTTTCCACAGAAGAAAAGCTATGGATACCCTCAAAACTGATAAAGATTAGATTTGAACAGGGGAGACCTCTTCATTCAATGAGGCAATAGTTCACACAGCATGACCACTCGATATAAACTAACATATAAGACTAACAAATGACTTTCATTTCATCAACAGTAACTTGCCAAAAAAAGAAACTCTCGAAGGTTAGGGTTGGAGCAGGATTTTGTTGTTGTCTTTTGTGAAGAATGAAGGCATACAGCTAAGAAACCTGAAGACTACTGGGGAAAAAAAGACAACGGAAGAAAAAGAACGAATAATCCAGAGAAAATGGCCCAATAAAAAGAGTACATTGACCTAATAATATATCACATTTCCAACAGGATAAAATTTCATAAACATCCCCAAATGTTTACTTACGCTGTTCTCTCAAAACATATAAGGCAAATGGTCTTTTAGTAGTCCTAGTTCAATTAAAAATCAAAGCTGGCTTTAGAGTCGGGGTGTGGCTCTCTTCTTCTCTAAACCCAAGCATGCTTCTTAAAGGAAAATTTAAAATCTCTCTTACGTCAGAAGAGCCACCTAATATGGGACAGAAGAAAAACCAAAGTTAAGGAACTTTTTTATTGCCATTAATCTCATAATTCTTTGGTTTTATTTTTACTCTTTTAAACTTTTCATAAGGTATAAATATTACCTCAAAATTTATGAAATTATATGTATATGTATTTTAAACTTCTGTCATGATATTAATGGCCATATAGAGTACTAATTGTAGAAAAAGGCTTCATCTAGCCTCCTGTACATGATTTCAGATTTTAGTTTCTATCAGGTGACTAGGAATTAAGTTTTTGTATACTGAATTTTTTCAGCTCAGATGGGTCTCATTCAGTAGAGCAAGAAGCAAGCATTCACTGTGTCTGCATAAAGAGGGCATGATATTGAAACCTCTCATTCTAGAAACTGTAAGTGGAAGCAGTAAGGTCATGATTTCAAGGTCAGCCTGAACTTCATGAGCCTGATTTAAAAACAAAACTTCAAAAGCAATGATTAACAAAAAAGATCAAGGATTGCCAGCAAAACTGATGGACATGCTTTGGTCCCTAGGGACCCAGATGTTAGGAGAGGACTGCATCACGCAGGCTGTCATCTGATTTCAAATTATACTTTGCATTTGTATGCACAAAGAATAATCATTAAATTTTAAAAGAAATAAGAATTTTGAGATGGTTTCATGGTTCAGTACCTGGCATGGAGCACACAACAACCATTTGCTGCTTCTCGAAGTTCCAGTGTTGTAACATTGCTGATCACAATTCTCCAACATCTTTCTACTTTCATTTTTAGTAATTCTCAGTACCTGTTATGGGAGTTTCCTTATGCCTTTTCATTTGGGAAATTTTGTGTGGGCTTCCATGGAGAACAAGGATGTATAAAGTGGTAGTTTCTTTAAACAAAATAATTCTTTGGAAAAAAGTCCCCCACCTCATGGAACTATATAATATAACTCTGCCTACTCACACAAAAGAATCTATATTGTGCCCCCACACACACACAGTTACACCAAGAATAGAGGACAGGACACACCTGGTCTCAAGGACAGAAGCACATTATGGAGAGAAACAACGGGCTCACATTCAGATAGGCATTTATGTACTTTGCTGAATGTACTGCTTTTTTCCTCAGTGATAATGCTGTGATAAGGTTGTTGGCCTGGTTCATCCCAAAATAATTAAGTCTGCATTCATTCTTGCTTATGGCTAAACTATTGCACAGTTATAGAGTACAAAAGGTGTAGTGTTTTAAAATAGACCAGCCACTATACTAATTCACTCTCAGATATTGTCAGTTTCCTTCCATTAATGACTCTACACCTCCTCTTTGGTGTAGTGATGAGGAGAGCAGGCCTGCTTTTCATCCCGCCCGGCTCCCACA
The DNA here is from genome assembly GCF_000317375.1 of Microtus ochrogaster. Lineage (NCBI taxonomy): Eukaryota > Metazoa > Chordata > Mammalia > Rodentia > Cricetidae > Microtus > Microtus ochrogaster. The sequence goes on along the minus strand of NC_022023.1, from coordinate 34,637,799 downwards.
CAGCTAACTTTACACCCGAAGTAACAACACACAAATTGTATTCAATTAAGCACTGCCTGGCCCATTAGTTTCAGCCTCTTATTGGCTAATTTTCACATTTTGCTTTAACCCATATTTAGTAATCTGTGTAGCACCATGAGGTGGTGGCTTACCGGGAAGATTCTAACCTGCATCCATCTCAGAGAAGAGAACTATGGCATCTGCCTCACTTCCTTCTTCCTCCTAGCATTCAGTCTATCTTCCCTGCCTACCTATGTTCTGACCTATCAGGCCAAGCAGTTTTCTTTATTAATTAAACAGTGAAAGCAACAGATAGATAGAAGACCCACCTACATCACTTTGGGATGAGAATTCCACTGCAGCTGGACTCTGGCAAGTATCTTTTGTAGAAAACAGTTCAATTTCTAGCCCCACATGGCAGCTCACATCTGGAACTTCAATGTTTCATGGAATCCAACCACCTCTTCTTGCTGAATAGGCAGTGCCCTTGTGTGTGAACAAACATGTAGACAGATACCAAGGGTTATGGGGAAATATACCTTAAGGCAAGCCTAGTAGCCATTCACATGGAAGAACTCTTTCTTGTCCTCTCATACCTGGATCCCAAGTCCACCAGCTGCCTTTGTATTTGGGTTATGTGATCCAGCAGGATGTGCAGACCATATGCTCCTGCCCTTGCTGCTGCATCCCAGGTGGAGCAAGGTATGATTAAGGTATCCACAACTTCCTAAATAGATGAGCATCTTTAAGCATGTTTGTGTAATTATGTACTTGTAAAGATATTTTATCACATTTTCTTTCTTTTATGTATATCTTCAGGTGAGTACACAGATACCACTTTGCATATGTTACATACAGAGGACAACTTGAGAATTTGATCTACCCTTCAGTCATGTGGGGAGCAAATTTAGGTAAGTAGTGCTGGCAGAAAGCCACATTATTGACTGCTCCATCTTGCTGGCTTTGATTACACATTTTCAGAAATATTGGAGTATATGTTTATGGTAAGCATCTGACTATTACTGGCATATTTACATGTGTTGAACATTGTGGTGTGTGTATGTGTGAGAGCATGGGTGCCATATTTACATGTGTGTTTGGAGAAGTCCACATGGGTGTTTGGGTTTATAGGAGTTGCGTGTGGCAGAAGTGTTGTGAATGCAAAAGGTTGCCTGTGTGAAACTCTGATATGTCATGGTTGACCTGGCACTCACAGACATGGCAAGCTTATCAACACCAGCCCAACTCTCTTGGTTCTACTTACCCCTGCACTTGTAATTCCCATTCCTTTCCCTGACCAAGCCTCTGCCCTGCCCACTGCTGGAACCACCTTGCATGTGGCTATGCCCAAATTGCCACTGCTACCACTGGCTCCATTCACTATGAACAATCAACCCTGTCTAAATGCTTTCCCAGCTTTCCCCAAACTTGAACCCCCATCAATACCTAGTCTCTATTCCCACCCACAACTTCTCACCCACCCCTGCTCTGCTTCTGTCTCTTTGATGACAGCAACAGCCCAACATTCTTTCCCCCTCCAACATCAAGCCTCCTGGGATCAACCTACTTCCCTGAGTCTACAGGTAAATACCTGGCTACAAGGCAATTCTGAGTGGAAACCTTACTATTACTTACATGTGTCTACAGGACATTAACTGGAAAATCACAAATACATCGCTTCCATTTGATACTAGATTACTGCTGTGAATATCCTAATAGATGACATGATTGATCAGATAACACCCAGGTCATGATGGGAATGCAGGTCAGGTCGCATGCAACTTAGTGGCTCTAATGTTCAGTTTCCACTGAGGCCCAAAAGTATCTCAAAAGCTTTCTCTGAAAGGGAGAATACATGTCTGCAGATGGTTGCAAATTCTTGCTCCAAGAACCCAAAGATCTCTGCTTTAATGTAACTATAGTTCTGGTAGCCCATGTGTGACTCAGTTTCCATCTGGAGTCATTACTGACTTAAAACATTTGAGTTCAAGTTTCCTGCTCTGCTTGCATCCTTGAGGGTTGCGAGAAAATTCCGATTAAGCCTATAAGAAAGAGAATTTTTGCCGAGATGAAAGAACGCATAATCTATTAAGATGTGGGCTGGTGTATGCCAGCCAGAGGCACTCTTCATTAGAGATTAGAAGTTAATTAACTGAATGAGATAATGCATCTGCTTGAGCTTCCTCCCAAGGACAGTGCAGGGAGGTGGTCAGCTGACTGTGCTGCTCTTTGTTCTGCCTTTTGCCCATAATTAGTATATATGCTGGCTGAGAAATAAACTTGGGGCTGTCTGGTATTCACCTTCAGTTCTCCCAGTCTATCCTATGTTTTCTGTCTCCATTTCTCTTAATCTGCCATTTCCTATAACCTTTTGCCCCCTTCCAGGTACTCCCAGCTGATTCCTGTTGGAGTGGGCCCGACAGAGTGGCACCAAGCATGGGGCTGGGCATGGGGGATAAACGTGATGGTCACTGCGGGGTGAAAGAGTACACTCAATAAAATGGAGATCTGTGGTGAGTTTTCCAGGAGTCCTGCAGTGTAAATATAAAGATAAGTAAACACAAGGGTATACAGAGAGAAAAAAAGAGGTTGGTTGCGCAGTGTGAGAAAACAAGTAAGAAGTAACACAAGTATAGATGTAAAATCAGTAAGAAGTAACTTGAATAAGAAGTGACTTGAATATAAGTGAAAAAAGTAACTATGGGCCAAGGAAACATCAAACAGCTGTTTGTGCATACTTAGAGATAATTTAAAAGCCAGAGGCACTTAAATAGAACATTAGCAACTGTGTAAATTTTTAGAGTTTGTACATTTACTTGTAAATATTTTAAAGGTTAGGGCTACTAAGGAAGTACAACAGCAATTGCTTCCATTTTTGAAATGTATAAAGGATGTGTGTCCCTTGTTTCCTGCAGAAGGGAATATGAGTCTAGAGATTTTTTAAAAAGTGAGTGGATGAGCATTCTTTGTCATGGTCTTTGTTTTGACTGTTACTATGTTGCTGTTCAGTTTTGTGTTCATTTCTTTAGAAAGCTTCAGTGGTACCAGTACCTGTCTGTCATTACTGTCCATTTTTGTCTATTGATCTTTGTTATCCTGGAGATGAGGTAAGCAGCCTCTGCCTCTATACTCCTGTGCATTTTTATTGGATCAGTTCCAGGGCTTTGAGTGCCAAAAGGGCAGAGAGGACACTACAGGGAGACATGCTCATGTGAACGGGGCGGCAGAGAATTGATTGCTTGCAATTGAAAAACTGCACAGATGTGAAACAAAGAATCTGAGACTGTGGCTGGAGAAATTTACAATTTTATTTTCAGGAATACTGGCAGCCAAGGATATACTCTGTGCCCACCAGAGCTGCCCCCATCTTCTTTTTTTCCTAAGACAAGCTCTTCTTCAATGTGATAACACTCAAGGTCTCTTCTGCAGGCCAGCAGTTTCTCATCTTAACCCTACTCTGTCCTGATACTGCTTGGAAAATTGTTGAATTATATCAACCTATATGCTTTGAGAAACATTTTTTTATCTTTTTTTTTAAGAAAAAAACTATCTCTGTCATTTTACATACCAATCCCAGTTCCTTCTCCCTCCCCTCTGCCCATTCCATCCACCTACTCTTCCACCCTAACCGCCATCCATTCCTCAGAGAGGGGAAGGTCCAAGGCCCTCCCTACTGTATCTAGGCTGAACAAGGTATCCATCCAAAGAGAATATGTTTCAAAAAAGCCAGTACAAACAGTAGGAATAAATCCTGGTCCCACTGCCAGTGGCCCCTCAGTCTGTCCCAGTCATACAACTGTCACCCACATTCAGAGGAACTAGTTTGAACCTATGCTGTTTTCTTTCCTGCCCAGCTGGAGCTCCCACTAGCTCAGGTCAATTGTTTCAGTGGGTGTACCCATCATGGTCTTGACCTTTTTGCTCATATTCTCACTCCTCCCACCCAGTCAAAGTCCAGCCAACTGGGCTTTGGGAGTCCAGTGTTCCAATGCAGTTCTCTGCCTCTGTTTCCATCAGTTGCTGGATGAAGGATCTATGGTGATATTTAAGATATTTATCAGTCTAACTACAGGGCAAGACCAGCTTGGGCATTCTCTCCTCTTGCTTAGGATCTTAGCTGAGGTCATTCTCTAGGTTTCTTGGGAATTTCTCTAGTGCCAGGTTTCTTGAGAGCACCATAATGGCTCTCTCAATCAAAATATCTCTTTTCTTGATTTCATCTCTTTCCTCCATCTCACCTATCCTGTTTCCTCAAGTTCTTCCACCTCCCCTTCTCCCCTCCTGTTCCCCTTCTGTCCTCCCTTCTCCCACCACCCCCATACTCCCAATTTTGTCTATTTCCCCTTTCCAGGTGGATCTATATATGTTTTCTTAGGGTTCACCTTGTTATCTAGCTTCTCTAGGTTCATGAACTATAGGCTCAATATCCTTTGCAAGTATCCATTTATGATGGAGTATATACAATATTCATCTTTCTGGGTCTGGGTTACCTCACTCAGGATGATTTTTCTAGTTCCATCCATTTACATGCAAATTTCAAGATGTCATTGTTTTTTACCACTGAGTAGTACTCCATTGTGTAAATGTGTCACATTTTCTTTATCCAGTGTTTTCTCTTGAGGGGCATCTAGATTGTTTCCACATTCTGGCTAATACAAATAATGCTGTTATGAACATAGTTGGACAAATGTCCTTGTAGTATGATTGAGCATCTATTGGGCATATGCCCCAGAGTGATATTGCTAGGTCCTGAGGTAAGTTGATTAACAATTTTCTGAGAAACCACCATACTGATTTCCAAAGTGGATGTACAAGTTTTCATTCCCACCAGCAATGGAGGAGTGTTTCCCTTATCCATATCTTCAGCATAAGCTATCATTGGTGGTTTTGATTTCAGCCATTCTGACTGTTGTAAAATGGTATCTCGGAGTTGTTTTCATTTGCATTTCCCTGATGGCTAAGGATGTTGAACATTTCCTTAAGTGTCTTTTGGCCATTTGAGATTCTTCTGTTGAGAATTCTCTGTTTAGTTCTGTACTCCATTTTTAAGTGGGTTATTTGGAATTTTGGTGTCTAATTTCTTAAGTTCTTTATATCTTTTGGAGATCAGTCTTATGTCTGATGTGGGGTCAGTGAAGATTTTTTTTCTCATTCAATAGGCTGCCTTTTTGTCTAAATGACTGTGTCCTTTGCTTTACAGAAGCTTCTCAGTTTCAGGAGGTCCCATTTATTTAGTGTTGCTCTTATTGTCTGTGCTACTGGGGTTATATTTAGGAAGTGGTCTCCTGTGACCATGCATTGAAGGCGACTTCCCATTTTCTCTTCTATCATGTTCAGTGTGGTCAGATTTATATTTAGGTCTTTTTTTTTTTTTTTTGGTTTTTCGAGACAGGGTTTCTCTGTGTCTTTGGAGCCTGTCCTGGAACTAGCTCTTGTAGACCAGGCTGGCCTCGAACTCACAGAGATCCACCCGCCTCTGCCTCCTGAGTGCTGGGATTAAAGGCGCACACCACCACCGCCTGGCTTATATTGAGGTCTTTAATCCATCTGGACTTGAGTTTTGTGCATGGTGACAGATGTGGATCTATTTTCATTCTTCTATATGTTGACATCCAGTTATGCCAGCACCATTTGTTGAAGATGCTTTCTTTTTTCAATTGTATATTTTTCACTTCTTTGTCAAAAATCAGGTATTTGTGGGTGTGTGGACTAATATCCGGGTCTTCAATTTGATCTGTTGGTCAACCTCTCTGTTTTTATGCCAATACTGGGTTATTTGCATTACTGTAGCTCTATAACAGAGCTGATATCAGGGATGGTGATACCTCTGGAAGTTCCTTTATTGTACAGGATTGTTTTGACTATCCTGGGTTTTTTTTTTTATATGAGGTTGAATATTGTTCTTTCAAAGTGTGTGAAGAATTGTGTTGTGATTTTGATGGGGATTGCATTGAATCTATATATTGCTTATGGTAGGATCGCTATTTTTATTATGATGACGCTACGTATCCAAAAGCATGGGAGATCTTTCCATCTTCTGGTTTCTCTTTCAGTTTCTTTCTTCAGAGTCTTAAAGTTTTTGTCGAACAGGTCTTTCACTTCTTTGGTTAGTGTTACCCCATGATATTTTATGTTATTTGTGGCTATTGTGCACGGTGATGTTCCTCTGATTTCTTTCTCAGCTTTTTTTATCATTTTGATATAGAAGGGCTACTGATTTCTTTTTAGTTGATATTGTATCCTGCCACATTACTGAAGATATTCATCAGCTGTAGGAGTTCTTTGGTAGAGTTTTTGGAACCACTTATTTATACTATAATATTACCTGCAAATAACAAAAGTTTGACTTCTTCCTTTCCAATTTGAATCCCCTTAATCACCTTTTCTTGTCCTATTGTTATAACCAGAACTTCCAGAACTATGTTGAATAGATATGGAGAGAGTAGACAGCCTTGCCTTGTTCCTGATTGTAGTGGGATTGTTTTGAGTTTCTCTCCACTTAATTTGATGTTGGCTGTTGGCTTGTTGTATATAGCTTTTATTATGTTTAGATATGTTCCTTGTGTCCCTGATCTCTCCAAGATGTTTATCAAGAAGGGGTGTTGGATTTTGTCAAATGCTTTTTCAGCATGTAATGAGATGATCATATGTTTTTTTTTTCTTTCAGTTTATTTATATGGTAGATTATATTCATAGAGTTTCATATGTTGATCTATCTCTGCATCTCTGGGATAAGCCAACTTGATCATGGTGGATTTTTTTTTTTTTTTTTGCTGTGTTCCTGGATTTGGCTTGCCAGTATTTTATTGAGTACTTTTGCACATATGTTCATGAGTAAGACTAGTCTGTAATACTCTTACGTGGTTGAGTCTTTGTGTGTTTTGGTATCAGAGTAACTACAGCCTCATAAACAGAGTTTGGCAATGTTCCTTCTGTTTCTATTATGTGGTTCACCTTGAGGAATACAGGTAATAGCTCTTCTTTGAAGTTCTGGTAGAATTCTGCAATGAAACCATCCGGCCCTGGGCTTTTTTTGATTGGGAGGCTTTTGATGACCACTTCTATTTCCTTGAAGGTTATAGGTCTATTTAAATTGTTCACTTGGTCTTGATTTAATTTTGGTATGTGATACCTATCAAGAAAATTGTCTATTTCTTTTACATGTTCCGATTTTGTTGACTGCAAGTTTTTGTAGCATGACCTAATAATTCTCTAGATTTCCTCAGTGTCTGTTGTTATGCCCCTCTTTTCATTTCTGATTTTGTTAATTTGGATGTTTTCTCTCTGCCTTTTGATTAGTTTGGATAAGCGTTTGTCTATCTTGTTGATTTTCACAAAGAACTAGCTTTTTGTTTCATTTATTGTATTGTTTTCTTTGTTTCTATTTTATTGATTTCAGCCCTCAATTTGAGTATTTCCTGTTTTCTACTCCTCTTGGGTGAGTCTGCTTTGTTTCATTGTAGAGTTTTCAGGTGTGCTATTAAGTCATGAGTACTAGCTTCCTCCACTTTATGTAGGCACTTAGTGCTATTAACTTTCCTCTTAGCACTACTTTCATGGTCTGCCATAGATTTGGGTACACTATTCCTTCATTTTCATTGAATTATAGAAGTCTTCAATTTCTTTTTTTACTTCTTCTTTGACTCAGTGGTGGTTCAATAGAGCACTGTTTAATTTCCATGTGTTTGTGGGCTTTCTGAAATTAGTGTTTCAGTTGAATTCTAATTTTAAACCATGGTGATCTGATCAGATAAAGGGGTTATTCCAATTTTTGTATCTGTGGAGGTTTGCTTTGTTTCCCAGTATGTGATCAATTTTAGAAGTTCTATGAGGTGCTGAGGTTTATTCTCTTGTGTTTGGGTGGAATGTTCTGTAGATGTCTGTCACTTCTATTTGAGTCATGATATCTGTTAGTTCTCTCATTTCTGTTAGGTTTCCATCTGGTTGACCCATCCATTGAGGGTGAGGTGTTGAAGTCACCTATTAGTATGTGTGATTTAAGTACTGTTTCTTTTACATATGTGGGTGCTCTTGCATTTGAGGAATAGATGTTCAGGATTGAGACTTCATCTTGATGGACTGTTCCTGTTATAAGTGTAAACTGTCCTTTGATTGATTTTAGTCTGAAGTGTACTTTGTTAGATATTATGATCTACTTGTTTCTTAGGTCCATTTGATTTGAAAATCTTTTCTCAACCCTTAACTCATTCATTTTCTCTTTAAAGGTCTCCATCACTTTCATAAAGTTATGTTATACTTATTTTCTTCAGCTTCTTCTGGGTTAGGATGATTAAGTCTTCCTGTTGTATGACCACTGAATTCTGGTGTTACCATGTTGCTTTTTAGGTTGTTGGGTGAATTCTTGCGTTGGTGCCTACTCATCTCTTCCTTCAATTGATGCCAGCAGTGTCTTTGCATCTTGGTCCAATCCTTGCAGTGGTCTGATCTGTACTGTCACTGTCTACGTCTTTGGGGTTTTGGAGCAGCCTACCTGCAGGAACCTCTCCTGCTGGCTGGCTAGAGAAACTGAGACAGGTGAGGGAGGGGAGAAGCATTGATTTTTAAAGTTAAAGATGCATTATTTGGGGAACGTTATGCTCTTATTTCCATAGGAAAAGAAAAATATATGGGTTTTAATCATTTAAATCTGATGGGTTAAAAATAATCATCTTTTAAGGAAATTAGGTACAAATTATTAAGATAAAGAAAAGTGCTGCTAGTTTTGAAAGTTTCACATTGGTACAGGTTTTTTTTACATGTTAATGCAAATTTAAGTTATTCTTATTTTGATTGATACACACACATGCTCTTGTTTGAAATATATCTATGCAATGTTCAGAACTGCTGGAAGAAATCAGAACAGAACACAGTGATGGAGATTTCCAAGTTTTCTGAAGGATTAGGGGACAAATAAGAGACTATAATAATATAGAAAAAGGAATTTGTCAATGAATTCCTTATTCGTCTTAAAACTATTGAATTTTAAGGGAAACTATAAATAATGTTGTTAATTTCATCATGTTAATTCTGACTGATTTTCTTCATAAAAGGCTGGTGATTATTCACTGTTGAACGTTTATATTAAAAATGGAATCATGATCTGTAAATGTAAAAGGAGGACTGAGGTTAAATATACAAGTTAATAATTAATCAACATATTACAACCCCCTGAGTTATAGGATTTTATGATTGGTCTCCAATGAAATGACAAGACTAATGCTCTTAGCTATTTAGACTTACATGGACAAGTCCAAACATGTTTATTAAAAACTGCTAACACCACATCTGTGGTCTGTAAATGCAAACTGCAGTCTAACTGCTCCTATAATGGTTAATAATAGGACAAAATGCTTATGAGTTTATATAAACTCTGAGAGTCTAAAGATATAAAGGCCTTAGGACATCAATATAGGTTATAAGGATTTGAAGGCATAAAAGCTTGGAATATATGGGTCTGAGAGGATATTCTGAAAAATATAGATACAAGTTTATAAGAAATAATGGCTTAAGCTGTATGTAAAAATATTACAGAATTTATTTCCTTTCCATAATATTATATTAGGATTTCAAAAGTTCAGAATTTAACATTAATAGAGTTCTGACAAACTAGCAGAGCAATTACTGCTTACTGTTTGGGTCACAAGCTCAAGATTTTAAATTTCTTTTGGTTATCTTCTAAATATAGATTTACATGCTGTTTAACCCAAATCTAGTTTTTTGCTCAAACCCAAGGATGTGAATTATTCCAGCTATTTTACAGATACTTGTTACCTACTTTTTCTACAATATGGATTTCAGTAGATTGATAATGCCAATATATCTACAACTTTTATGTTTTTCTTTTATAAAATGAAGATTCAAACAAGCTTTAGAAAATTGAGATAATTACACAACTTGGATCCACTTCTATCAAATTAAAAGGATTATGGTATTTTCTCTCTCTCCCGGTCTTGGGACTCTTCCCCTTCCTTAATTATTGAGACTGTGAGTCTATAATTTTAAAATAAGTTAATAAATCTTAACATCTGTTCCTAGTTTGTATCTCTTAACAGGTTTCCATTTGGCTAACAAATCCATCCAAACATCAATTGCTGACACCTTACTTCAAATAACTATGAACATTGAACTTGCTGAAACTTGATATGGACCAATCCAGCCAATGTGATTGCTGTTTCTCAGCATGGCTATCAACCAGATACTTCTAAGTTTCCTCATTGCCTTTGACTAACATTCTAGCCTTCCAGGGCCATGAGAACAACATCCTGAGGTCAGCAGGAAGTAATTGCAGAAATGAATACATCATCCCTGTTTCTTCCCAGGAATGTTAGGTAAAAGGGGAATTTCTCTTTCTGTCATCAAAGGGATTTTGGTCATTGATGCCTTGAATAAATGATAATTACTGTCTGGGTACCGTTAAGCTAATGATGCAAACACCCTGGTAACAGCCTGGAACAAACTCATTTAAGGATATGAGATGATATACTTTGCAGGGTCAAGGAATTTTGAAAGAGCACATGGGAGTTGTAAGACTCAATTAAAAATAAAATTAAAAGGTGGAGTTAGGGTTATAACCATACATGTCTTATTTAAAATTTTATATTTTTAAAATGTGAATAGATTTTGGCATGAAAAAAACACCACATAATTTGTTCAGGTCTAATGGAAAAATCCATTCACTGGTTTATGCCCCAACACTGTTTGGGTATGGGGAGAGGGCATGTTTGTGATTTTTCCCAGGATGAAATTCAAGCTCAATTGGTACAGAAGGATGTCCCACACTGTTTCCCCTTTTAGTCTAAATGAAAAGGAATGTTTTTAACTTAAACGTAATAAAATTACATATAACAAAACTTGCCTATAGGTAAGATGGTCCTTCGGGTCCCTGCTTCGTGAAAGAGTCTGCCAGATATTCTGGAGGATACAGAAGAAAATGACTGACAAATTGCTGATGTAGGAAGAAATGTCTTTGAATTTCCTGCTTCATGGAAAAGTCTGCTGGATACTATGGGCTGTAGGCTGAAGATGGATGCCCCAATGTTACAGAAAAACTGTGGGTGACTGTCCAGGTAGTGAGATGTCTCTATCAATTCTAAAGTTCTGGAAGCTGCTTACAATGCACATCCTGTTTACTTAGGTAATATTATATCCTTCTGTGGTCTTTGGTGAAGAATAGATAGTTACAATTTCCCTTAGTTATAATAAAAGATAAAGTAAATATAAATATTATAACTGTAATTCTTGCTTAATGCCTGTTTAGTTTTATGTAGTTTTACTATGTTAAAGTTAAAACCTTCCTTTTCATTTAGACAGAAAAGGGGAAGTGGTGTGGGAAGTCCTTCTATATATGTGTTGCTTTTATTGGTTAATGAATAAAGAAGCTGCTTTGGCCTGTAATAGGGAAGAGTAGAGACAGGTGAGAAAACTAAACTGAATGCTGGGAGAAAGAAGGCAGACTCAATGGGAAGCCATGTAGCCACCAGAAAAGGAAGATACTGGAACTTTGCCCGGTAAGCCACAGCCACATGGCAATACACAGACTAAGAGAAATGGGTTAATTTAGGATTTGAGTTAGCTAGCAATACACTTAAGCTATTGGCCAAGCAGTGATTTAAATAATATAGTTTCTGTGAAATTATTTTGGGTCTGAGCAGCCTGGAAATGAACAAGCAGCTTCCTCCAGCACACATAAAACAGTAACAACTTTTTCTATGAAGGCATATAAAGTATAATTTAATTGAATAAAAACAACAAACAGTAATGACTAAAAAGAAGTAAACTCACTCCTAACTGCTATATTGTAAGGAACAAGAAAACACTTTCAAAGAACAACTCTGTGTTTTGCAGAAACTTACAATAGCCTTGTCCTGTTTCTTTGAAGTATAAACACAAATACTCAAAATTCTCACATAACTTCAACCAGGACAGTGTTCCAATAATACACTTGAACAAAAGCAATTAAAAAAATAACACATACACAAATAAAGCTTTTTAAAATATGGAGTCTCTCTCCTGTCACACACACACATACACATATATGCACATGCATATACATGTGCATATATGTATGTATATATCCACCTTTATAACATTAACATGCCAGTTCCTGAGGAAGGCAAAGAAGTGCATCACACCTGAACCAGGATTTACAGATACTTCTGAGCCACCTCATGTGGGTGCTAGGAACCAAACTTGAATGCCCTACAGATGCAATGCTACTGAGTTAATTCTGCAGCTCCAAAAGACATCATTATAATACAGATAATGAATATTCTCCTTTATTCCATCCTCATCATTTGGAGATGATCAAAGTCCCTGCTACTTGTTCAATGACAAATTGAATGAATTTAATCCTTGTGAATAGACTCTGCACATTGCTTATTTTAGTTGTTAACATAATTCTCTTGATGTGAATGATCCCAACAAATGATTTAGATGATTGAAAATGAGCCCATATTATGCAACAAAAAGTTCCACAATATGATACATACATTTAAAAATGATTATTTTTCTTTTACATGAAAAGGTGTTTTGCCTGCATGTATACCTGCATAAGTGTGTTGGATCCCCTAGAACTACACTTCCAGAGTTTTGAGCTTCTATGTTGGTGCTTGGGATTGAACCAGGTCCTGAGGAAATGCAACCATCTTTCCAGATCCCTTTTTTTTTTTTTTTGATATTTTGAGAAAGGATCCCTCTATAAACTAGTGCCATTCTGAAATTCAATATTAGGTCATCAGGCTTAGCAGCAATCACATTTTCTTACTGATAAAATTCTCTTTTGTGTTTCTAAAAATATAAGAAGTATTTAACCTCAGAACCAAGTACCATGACCCAAAAATAATGGAATGACAGTATAAATATCACTTTCAATTGGAAATACATTTTTATTATTCAAATTATCAAACATGTATTCTTGGAATACAATGTTTACAACTTTAAAAAGAGACAATATTTTAACTATGGAGTGGCTCTACTAATCTTACTGAGGCACCATTGAGATAAAAATGTAGGCTTTTTCATTTGTGGACAGCAAGGCGTGACCTCATTTATTAGGTTGACGGAGATTTTCACCAGTGTGAATATTTTTTATGATTTTGAAGGATATTGCAACATGCAAAGACTTTACCATATTGATTACATTCATAAGATTTGCCTCCAGTATGAGTTTTCTTCTATTTGAAGATGACTATTAAGTGCAAAGTCTCTACCACATTGATTATATCCATAGGATTTCTCTCTAGTATGACATCTTTCATGTCTATGAAGATGACTTTTACGTGCAAATGCTTTATCACACTGCTTACATTCATAGGGTTTCTCTCCAGTATGAATTCTTTCATGACTGTGAAGATGACTATTATGTCCAAAGGCTTTACCACATTGACTACATACATAGGGTTTTTCCCCAGTATGAGTTCTTTCATGACTAAGAAGATGACTCTTCCTTGCAAAGACTTTACCACATAGATTACATTCATAGGGTTTCTCTCCTGTTTGACTTCTTTCATGAATGAGAAGATCATTCTTCTGTGTAAAGGAGTTAGCATTTTGATTATATTCATAGGATTTCTCTCCAGTATGATTTCTTTCATGACTGAGAAGATTGCTCTTCTGAGCAAAGGCTTTACCACACTGATTACATTCATAGGGTTTCTCTCCAGTATGAATTCTTTCATGAATGAGAAGATTACTCTTCTGTGCAAAGGCTTTACTACATTGATTACATTCATAGGGTTTCTCTCCAGAATGAACTCTTTCATGACTGCGAAGAGAACTCTTCTGTGCAAAGGCTTTGTGACACTGACTACATTCAAAGGGTTTCTCTCCAGTGTGACTTCTTTCATGACTACGAAGATTACACTTCTCTACAAAGGCTTTACCACATTGATTACATTCATAGGGTTTCTCTCCAGTATGAATTCTTTCGTGAATGAGAAGCTTGTACTTGTGTGCAAAGGCTTTACCACAGTGATTACATTCATAGCGTTTCTCTCCAGTGTGACTTTTTTCATGCCTGTGAAGATTACTCTTCTGCACAAAGGTTTTACCACATTGATTACATTCATAGGGTTTCTCTCCAGTATAAATAGTTTTATATATTTGAAGATAACTGGGACTTGCAAAGGCTTTACTGCATTGCTCATATTCATACCTTTTCTCTCTAGAATGAGTTCTATGTGCTTGATGAAAACTATGACATGCAGAAACATTATCACTTTGATTATATTCGTAGGGTTTTTCTTCCAAATGGGTTCTTTGGTGTACCTGTAAAGTAGAATCATATTGAATGGGTTTATCATGTTGATCACATTCATTGAGATTCTCTTCATTATTGGTTGTTTTGTGTATTTGAAGATATCTGTGATGGCTAAAGTCCTTAGTATGAAGCTCACATTTTTCACTTCCTTTTCCAAAATGAGCTTTTTCATATCTTTGAAAAAAATTGGAAGAACTCAGAGTTTTACAACACTGATTGCATGTATAACATACACTGTGAGTCACACTGCATGAGCAAAGTGAGCCAGGACAGAAAGATGGATTCCCATATTCCTTGTTCTCATAAGGGTTTTCTCCAATGTGAGAGTGTAAACTTGTATCACAGCCATCATGTCTTCTCGCAGTGGGGACTACAACATATCTTCTAACTGTTCCAGGAGGAAAAGAGGTATACTGCTTCTTTCCATATCCCTGATGCTCATATGGCTTGTATCCAGAGTGACAGTTGATATGCCTATTAAAGGAACAATAGCAAATAAAAGGTTTTCACATTACATTCACATAGTCCAACACTTTGTGCCTCAGAGACGTGCTGTATGGATTCAGGTTTCTACACCACAATACATTCCTTGTCTCTCATAAAGTGCTCTTCTCACTACAAGTATATGAGGAACACTAGGTTTAATATGGAAGTTTTGCTTATAAAAGATCTTGGGCATAGTGTAATTGCGTTATCAACATCTATACCTTATATGATGATTGAAGGCCATGATAATAATTGGATGGACAATTCTACAAAATGCTTTTCATATGGCTATGATTAAAACTGTGACACACGCTATAGCATTGTTTCCTTATCTTATCCTTAAAGGAATAGTTTTCAAATCAGGTCCCTAACACTGGAATACATGGTGTTGTAACACTTCTTCCATGGTATATATGTACCAGCTTGCACATGAAAATTACCTTCCATGTCTTCTAGAACTTTCATCATCTTCTTCAATATTATGGTCGTCCCATTTGTAACCTAAAATATAGTACCAGAAAACGTATATGATATATTACTGGAAATTAGGCACAGTTGAATATTCTATCTTTCATGAATCATTGAACAATGTCTGATTTATTCACTAGATTCTTTCTCTTTCATGTTAAAAATCACAGAATAGCAACAATCATCAAGAGAGGATTATCCCATAAGTTGAAAAGTGACAGAAAGCTCATATTCCTACCTATAGAAATGAGGTTCCAGTAGGTTTCCACCATGACATCTCTGTAGAGACTCTTCTGGGAAGGATCCAGCAAAGCCCACTCTTCGTGAGTGAAGTTCACATGCACATCCTCATAGGTCACTGCATCCTAAAGTATCCCACATATGTACATAATAGAAGTGTTGAGTCTGACTGCATTGTAAATGTATATTTCATTGAGAATATATTTACATAATTCATTGTGCTCATTACATTATGTCACATTGGTCATAAAATAACAAAGGCAGTCACCAAAACATTTTAAAAGGAAAGAGAAAAGGAGAATTATGCCTTCCATATCTGTGGCCATAAAACAGAATCTGTCATTGCAGGATAAATGCCTAGTAATAAACACAGAGAGACATGTAAACAGAATAACACTATTTGGTATACATCAGAAATTTTTTTAATTATCAATTTTAAAAAGTATACACAATATGGGTATGTTGGGGCCCACCTTTAATCCCAAATCTCAGGAGGTAAAGGCAGGTGATACTTAATGATTTCCAAGATAGCCTCGTCTGTGTAGAGATTTCCAGAACAGTCAAAGTTACATACTGAGACTGTCTCAATCAAATAAACAAATAGAAAGCACTCAAAGAGTTAAAATATTCAATCCAGCTCTGTACTTCTCATTCATAATCTGAAGTGATCCCTTATAAATTGTATGGCTAATAATTCCTAGGAAGGAATGCATGTTTAGTTCTGACCGACAGATCAAAGAGTTCTCAGAAACATTAGTAGAGTAAATGCTTATCCCAAAAAGAATAATAAAATGATGGAGTGTATAAAGATGTGTCAACACATAAGATCACCTGTCCTAGTCCAGTTCTCAGCACTCACTTGTAGTTACCAACTATTCCTATCATCAGGTCAAGAGAACTCAATGCTCTCTTCTGACTTCAGTAAATACCAGGCAGACAAATGATAGTCACTCACAACCACCTGAAACTACACCCCTAGGGGATCTGACTCTTTCTGGTTTGCATGAGCACCAGGAAGACACAGTTTATGCAAGCATGTAAATAGGCACTGAAGTCATAAAATCCTAATAAATCAAAAAGAATAAAGGGACCACAGATCTATCTCAGTTGGCAGCATTCTTGCCTAGCATGTCTGAATCCCTCAGTTCAATTCCTGTTCCTGAAAGGAACAAGTGAAGAAAAGTGGATATAGTAAGATCAGACACTGAAAATCATTCTTGGGGACATAGGAAGTTTGAGGGCAGCCTGGCCTATATGAAACACTGCCTTTAGAAACAACACAAAAGAAACCAACACAGGAATATCCCAGGAGAAAGAAAAGAATATAGGATACAAGCTATTAGAGCTTTTTGAAAGCCCACAAATCTGGAATAGGAATGGATCCTAGTCAACAGAAATGGCAAAATGGGTATGGGAACTGAACTCTGTTTTCTGCAAAGTTTATACACATTATTTCCACTGAGCCATCTTTTCAGCTCCTAGAAACTGTTTATGTACAATGTGGTTTCCGTTTCTGACTGTTATCACCAGCAGAAGATATATTTATCTTGGAGAAAGCAGACCCTCAGAATGTCCCAGCAAGGGCTGTATCTAAAGGAAACAGGATTGTACTGTCCACCAGCAAGAATCCACAGGACCAAATGAACAGTTCTTGCTTGTCAAGTTAACACCATCAGATACCTATATAATTATATACAGTTCTGAACCCAAAATATTGACATTTAGGCTAAAGACTGTAGTCTGCAAAAAAGAGGTCTCCCTAAAATCAAGTCTTTAGAAAAAGGTCTTCTTCAGATAGACATGGAGGCCTGAAATCCCTGATCTCACCAAGTGGGAAGTGGAAGGAAGCAAGAGAATAAGGACAGGACTTCAAGGCCGGATTTTGGCCCAAAAGGTCGTATCTCAAAAAGGAAAGAAAAACAAAAAAATCAAAGTCTTTCTAAGGTGACACATAAAGGTCCCAGTTGATTAAAAGGAGCTATAAGAGAAAGACAAATAGTGCCACATAAAACACTTCATTTTCATTGTAAGACTTAACTGTTTAATAACATCTATACATAAATTGATGGGATATTTTAATCCCATCAAAAAATTTAAGTGTGATTCAAGACCAGAGTGCATTCCTTTATCCCATCTAGACAATTAAACATTTAGAATTGCATGTGTGTCATGTGTGTGTTAGGGCAGGCACGGAAGGGCCATAATGAGAACTTGAAGATCAGAGGACAGCGTTCAGTAGTTGATTTCTCCTTCTACATCAGGCTTGCATACCAAGTACTTTGCCTACTGAGCCAACCTCACCAGCACTACTTGGTTGAGTTCTAATCCACAGATAGTCTCACTCTTATATTCAAACACATGTCTATTTCTCGTGAGCCTTTCCGCAGAGGATCTCTTTGTAGCTCTGGCAGGCCTGAAACTCTCTTTTTGAGTCAGGGCTGTCTTGAACTTCCTGCACCTGCCTCCAAATTAAGAGCATGACAAGTATGTGCTCTCATGCTCTGTTAATGTACTGATTAAATCAGACTATAATACACAGATATATGGCAACTTCTTGAAGAATGGCAAAAATAAAGTGAAAGTGACAGATCTTTAAAATCTTTAAAGTCTAACCATATAATAGGCATCACCACTTGGTCTCTTATTGGACTAGGGAAACTCAGAATTTCATCTCTCAATAACGTGCTGTAGAATTTGCATGTTTCTTTGTGAGATCTTGGCCCTATAATGGCAAAATTGTTTTGTGTCTTTAGAGCATAGTCAGTCTGTGCTCTGGTCTGGCCTCATGCTAGTGGTGATCCTTCTGCTTCAGCTTTTCATGTGCTGGGACTGCGACTGTGTGTCACTAAAACTAGCTCAAGAAATTCAGTGTAAAAGAGGACTTAGTGGCAGACTATTTGCATATTATGTGTGAAACATTTGGGTTTGATCGGTAACCCACAGGGGAAAAATGTGGCCTCATTGCTCATCCAATATGCCCATAAGTATATAAAATGCATTTGAGGATCTTCAAATCAAAATTAATTCAAAAGAGATGGGAAGGACATTCATTAATGGAAAAATCCAACATGATGACCTTTCAATTTCTAACATCTAGTCCCTAAACACAAGGGCACCCTTCTTTGTAAAAGAAATATGATCAGAGGATCCCATAGGCACAGCTTCCATCTGCGCCAATTAGAAGAAGAGATGTGAGCGACAGATCTCTAAACCAAACCGGTCCAGTCTCTAGGCTCTAGGCCCTGGAGTACACCCTGTGCTCCTCCCCCACTCATCACAGCTCCAGCAGCCAACCAGCAGGTAAGACTGCTCCACCAGTCTCACCAGCCATTCTAAAGGCCATTTATCCCATGGGCACCAACAGGAGGAAGAGGTGAGAGACTGGTGTCCAGCTGGAGAGCCCCAGTTTCTAGACTCTAAACCCTGAGACACATCCTGTGCCCCTCCCCCACCGTGGCAGCCCCACCACCCAGGCAGCCGCTGTACCCTGAAGCATGGAAACCACCTGCACCAATTGGAGGAAGAGAGGACCCCGCCCCCCGCCCAGGCAAAGGCACCACCTGTACCCATAATTAGCCCAAACCCAGAAGGGAACATGGCAGTGCCAGAATATATTTAACCACAGAGTAAAATGGCACCACCAGTGGTTCTACAACAGTAAGACCTGACATCCCAATTCAGAAGGAGCAGAAGAAAACGGCCTTAAAAATAACTTTATGAAGACAATAGAGGCCCTTAAAGAGGAGATAAAACATTCCTTTAAAGAAATTGAGGAAAATGTAGGGCACAAGGGCCAACTG
The DNA here is from genome assembly GCF_000317375.1 of Microtus ochrogaster. NCBI lineage: Eukaryota > Metazoa > Chordata > Mammalia > Rodentia > Cricetidae > Microtus > Microtus ochrogaster. Next base: position 34,618,548 of record NC_022023.1, on the reverse strand, counting down.
GAGCAGGAAAACCAACAAATCCCTGAGGACCCTGACTCTGAACCCAGAGTCAGTGAAAGAAACACACCCTGAATCTGAGATCTAAGCCAGGGGGAAAATAAATAAAAAAAAAAAAAACTTTATCCCTGAACCCAAAACCAAAGAAACATGCCCTGACTCTGAAACCAGGGCCAAAGAAACACCCTTTGTCCCTAGAATCAGAGCCAGTAAGAGAAATATGCCCTGGCCCTAAGGTTATAGCCAAAAGGCCAGAAAGGATCAGAGCCATTTCTGTTCTTGACCAACAAAACTAACCAATCCCTGAGCAGAGAAAACCAATCCCTTTTCTCCCTGGGAAAACTCTGCCCCTAAGAAGCCTGTTCAGTTGGGAGCTGTGTTTCACCACCCTGGCAAAGGCAGCCACTCTCCTGGGCTCCTCCTTCCCTAAATGTCTTTCTCAAAAGGGTCTTGGGCAACAATCTTCATTCACCAGTGCAGAATAGAAGAACATGGCTGGTACTTCCCTTAGGGGTCTGAGCTGAAAAACCTTGCTGAGACACTTCCTTGGGGCTGGGCACTGAGCCAGCCTGAGCAGAACAGAAGAACAGAACCATGCTAGGATGTTCCCTTAGGAGGGCTGAGCAGAAAAAGTAACAACGTTTAGCCAGAGCAGAAGGAGATTGCTGTATTTCTGCAGTGGCTTCTCCTTTAGCAGAGTGTTAGCACTATGGATAAGAATGCTGACTCTAGGTCTGGATAAGAAGCTGATAACTCTGCTAGGACGTCCCCTTAGGGAAACAGAGCAGAGTTCAGCTGTAGTGACTCTCCAGGAGAAGAACCGGACTGCTCTATCCTGCCAGGAGACCATTTCACACTGCACCCTAGTTTCAGGTAGCTTCACTTCCCAACAAGTCGGGACGTCTTTCCCTCTAGGGCTGAGCTGTCCTATTATGGCTCCAGCCTCCAGAGCTGTCCTCTAGTGGCTCTAAGTATAGTCTGGCTTCCTGATAAGTCAGGACATTTTTGCAGCTCCGGAGCTGTAAAGCCCACACTCCCCACAGAAAAGACAAACAAAAATTGGAAGAATTCAATAAACTCCTTAAAGAAATCCAAGAAACCAAAGAGAAAAAAAAAAGAATCAAACAGGTGAAGGAAACAATTCAGGATTTAGAAATTCAAATAGAGGAAATAAAACACAAATTGAGTGAATTCTGAAAATGAAAAATCTGGGTAAATGAACAAGAACTATATATGCAAGCATAAGCAACAGAATGCAAGAAATGGAAGAGAGAATCTCAGGCATTAAAGATATGATAGAGAAAAGAGATTCATTGGTCAAAGAAAAGGTTAAGTCCAACAAATCCTTAACACAAAACATTGAGGAAATCTGAGACACCATGAAAAGACAAAACCTAAGAATAATAGGGAAAGAAGAAAGATAATACCAGCTCAAAGGCACAGAAAATATATTCAACAAAATCACAGAAGAAAACTTTTCTAGCCTAAAGAAGGATATCCCTATGGAGATACAAAAAGCTTACAGAACACCTAATAGACTGGACAGAAAAAAGTCAAAACACTAAGCATACAGAATAAAGAAAGAATATTAAGAGCTAAAGAAGAAAAAGGACAAGTAATAAATACAGACTTATCAGAGTAACACCTGACTTCTCAATGGAGACTCTGAAAGCCAGAAGGTCTTAGACAGACATTACCACAGAATAAATTGTTAGGGAAAAAATTTTCTAATCAAATGGACTTAAGAAATAAGCTGGTGCAGATATCCTAATTTATAAACAAATAGAGTTCAAACTAAGCTTGATCAAAAGGTATGGAGAAGAACATTTCATAATCATCAAACAAAAAATCCATCAACATGAAGTCTCAATGTTGAACATATCTATTCCCCAAATACAAGGGCATGCATATTTGTAAATGAAACATTACTAAAATTTAATCACACATCAAACCACACACACTAATAGTGGGAGACTTCAACAACCTGTTCTCACCAATGGACAGGTCTGCCACATAGCAACTTAACAGAGAAATAAGAGAATTAACAGATGTCATGACTCAAATGGACTTAACAGACATTTATAAAAAGATTCTACCCAAACAACAAAGAATATATCTTCTTCTCAGCACCTTATGGAACTATTGGTTAATAAAGAAGCTCCTTTGACCTATTGCAGGGAAGCTAGATAGACAGGAAAACTAAACTGAATGCAGGGAGGAAGGAGGCAGAGTTAGAGAGATGCCTGTAGTGATGAGGCAAGCAGACCTGCTTTTCGTCCCACCTGGCTCCCGCACAGCTAGCTTAGCCCCGGAATAATTACACGGAAACTGTATTCATTTAAACACTACCTGGCCCATTATTTCTAGCCTCATATTGGCTAACTCTTACATCTTGATTAACCCATTTCCATTAAATCTGTGTAGCACCATGAGGCTGTGGCTTACCGGAAAAGATCCTAACCTACGTCCGTCTCAAGTCGGAGAATCATGGCATCTGCCTGTCTCTACTTTCTTCCTCCCACAATCCTGTTCTGTCTTCCTCGCCTACCTATGTTCTAACCTATCAGGCTAAGCAGTTTTCTTTATTAATTAACCAATGAAAGCAACAGATAGATAGAAGATCCTCCTACATCATATGCCATGTAATTTCCAAAAGAGAAAGATGCCATTAGCTCAGGCTTCTTATTTACTAATTCTTATAGCTTACATTAGCCCATAATTCTTGTCTGAGTCAGCCATGTGGCTTGGTACCTTTTTTGGCTTGGTACCTTTTCAGTGAGGTAGTCACATTTTGCTTCTTCTGAGGCTGGGTCACAACTGCGGACTTAAACTTCCCTCTTCCCAGAATTGATGTTGTCCTGCCTCTACTTCCTGTCTGGTTGCCCCACCTATACTTCCTGCCTGGCTACTGGCCAATCAGCATTTTATTAAAAATAATACAAGTGACAAGATAAAAGATCACTGTCCCACAGCAGCCCCCCATTTTTTTAAAACAAGAACTGATGGAAGAAGGTCATTGGTTAATTAATAAAGAAACTGCTTGGCCTGATAGGTTAGAACATAGGTGGGTGGAGTAAACAGAACAGAATGCTGGGAGGAAGAGGAAGTGAGCTCAGACGCCATGCCGTTCCTCTCCAGGACAGACGTGATGAAGCAAGCCGCCAGGTCAGACATGCTGAATCTTTCCTGGTAAGACTGGTGCTACACAGATTACTAAATATGGGTTAGGCAAGATGTGAGAATTAGCCATTATGAGGCTAGAACTAATGGGCCAACCAGTGTTTAAAAGAATACAGTTTCCGTGTAATTATTTCAGGGCATAAGCTAGCCAGGCGGCCGGGAGCCAGGTGGCAGGAATGCAGCCCGCAGCTCCTACTACAAAGAACCCTGAATCTAATATCCTTTGTTTAGCTTTTCTCCTGACCATTATCCATAACAACTTGTAACCAACATTCTAAACAAAGGAAAGTATACATAGTCTATTTTTTGGGAATGTGGACATAGTTTTCCAGGCTACTTCCTGCTGATTGGGGGTGCTGATAATCTTATGGGGACCTAAAGAAAATTTAGAACTATTATCAAGTCATGACTGGATTATCCTATGAGGCTTGATCATCTCAGGCAGCAGTCTTGAATCTGTTCTGGATGCAGAACTCAGACATCTGGGCCATCCATTCCTACCACAGATTTCTCAGGTGGTCTTCCTTGATCAAACCTGATTTTTCTCAACTCAGAATGAATCCACAGCCTCTCATTTCCTGGAGAAACAAAAGCAAAACCTCTTCTCTAAAGTAGCATATATTTTGACTTCAATTTTGAAGTCAAGGTATTTCCAAAATACCTATCTTTGATTAATTCAGCAGCATTTATAAACAAATGTCTTTTAGCAGATGTTGCTCCTTCCTCAGCCATCAAACAATTCAAAGACAACACAATAACATACAGCATCCAGACACTCTGTGTATTTTCCATCTTTATGTGGCCACATATATATATATATATATATATATATATATATATATATATATATATATAGAAAAAAAAAAAAGAAATTCCCGCCTCCTCCCAGCCTCCCATTTCCCTCCCCCTCCTCCCACTCTTCTCCTCCTCCCCCCACTCCTCTCCCCCTCCCTCTCCAGTCCGAAGAGCAGTCAGGGTTCCCTGCCCTGAGGAAAGTCCAAGGCCCCTCCCCCATCCAGGTCCAGGAAGGTGAACATCCATACTGGCTATGCTCCCACAAAGCCAGAACATGAAGCAGGATCAAAACCCCGTGCCATTGTCTTTGGCCTCTCATCAGCCCTCATTGTCCGCCATGTTCAAAGAGTCCAGTTTTATCCCATGCCTTATTTTAAACTATTTCTTTTATTTTTATTTTTAAGTTTTGTTTTTTTGAGACTACATTTCTCTGTGTATCTTTGGCTATCCAGGAATTCACTCCATAGACCAAACTGTCCTTGAACTCAGAGATCTGCCTGCCTCTGCCTCCCAAGTGCTGGCATTAAAGGTGTGTGCCACCATACCCAACTACTCTCTTCTTTTTATTTTAAGGACTTTATCCTTTTCCTTTGTCTTCCAAGCCTACATATATAATTAAACACACTGTAAACCATTTAGAGTTTTTCTTTGCCTTTGAATCTATCTTTATTCTATATCTCTTTTTCTGACAACACTTTAATTTGCTAAGTAATATGGCTAGGATTAAAGCCGTGGCTTTGACAGCTGGATCCAGTCCATTTCTTAGCTTTCTGAGATTCCAGACTTATGGAGGCAGTACCAGTCAGAGGCATGTTTATTGCCACAACTCTATGGCATTTCAAGGTCCCTGCCACCACCAAAAAGCATGCAGTCAGCTTCTCATCTACACCATTTCATGGCAGGACCTCTTAAAAGAGCTGCAAGGTTTTGCACCTAAAGCTGAGTCAGGAAGCCTATCTTAAATGAGAACACCTGCCTCTAGCAAGTACAGCCTACCTGAGAAAGTGCTGCTATCAAGAAGCCATGCTTAACTCTATTCTTTTCTATCTAGAATAACTTCCCAAGCTCTATCAGGCTTTATGTGGATGCAGTTGTCCACATGTTGGGCACCATTCGTTGACTGAAGTTTTCTGTCCCACCCAGCAGAGTTGCCACGGAGCCGCCAGAGGAGAAAAATGTGAGCCACCAGCTGGAACCTTACTGGTAGGCCACGAGCCTCATGGTAAAATATAAAATAACAAAAATGCATTAACCAAAGATATAAGAGCTAACTAGCAATATGCTTAAGTCATTAGCCAAGCAGTGATTTAAGTATATAGTTTCTGTGTGATTATTTCAGGCCTGAATGGCCAGGGATGAATTAACAGCCTCCTTCAGCAATAGATCACCAAGGTCCAACTATTAAAACGTCAAGCTCCAGTGACTGACCTTATTTTGACTAATCTAATCAAAATACCCAGATAGAACTTATCAACATATTCCAGCTCATTTTAACATATACCTCTTTTCCCTCTTGAATAGCTGCCAGGCTGCCTGCTACTGTTTCTGTTCAATTCAGATTCAGCTACCTGTCTCTTTGACTTGCTTAATAAAGAATTTCTTTGCATGAACCCTAAAAAATACTTCATCCAACAAAAAGCAGGAAGCAGTTTGGAGGGAACAATGCCCAAATTCCCAAATATTGTTTATAAATGTTTATTTACATTTAAAGGGGGATATGATATAAATACTTTGCATTAGTATGGATCTTGGTTTACTGATATAAATTTAAGGTCAGCTTTGTTAGATATATATTTCTGCTCTTGATTAAGATATTGTGTTTGTGCAGCTCATTTAAAAAGGTAATGTATAACTAAGAATACAGGTTAATAGATAATCATCTATAATAGTCATTTGTAGTCATGTTAGTTAGGTTTTCTAGATATACAGAGATATATTTCAGATGGATATTATGCTTCAAACCTTTCAAAGACTTACAAAATATGGCATTTAAATTTTTTTTAAAAACTTAGGACTTTTCATGACAGTGAGTTACATCTGCTCCTATCAGCACCAAGCTACTTCAAGAGGATGATAGGCATCGAAGAAGATCCTTACAGAGTTGGTTAGCCATTTGGGCAAGAAACTGCTCTTGCCTGAACTGCTTGATGTTATGTTGTATGAACTGGACATGCAGGATCCACAGAAAAATGGCTGCTGAAGTTGTCTAAAGGTGAAACAGTTCTTCAAGGTTCCTTTTCATGAAATAGTCTGACAGACATTCTGCAGGACACAAAAGAAAGTGATTGACAAACTGCCAAAGTAGGTGGAACTGTTTTTTGAAATTTTCTGTTTCATGAAAAATTCTGCCAGATATTATGGACCTGTAAGCTGAAGATGAATGCCCCAATGTTGCAGAAAAACTTTGGGTGAATATCCACACAGTGAGATGTCCCTGTCAGTTCTAGAGTTTTGGAAGTTGCTTACAATGCTTCCTGTTTACTTAGGTAATATTATATCCTTCTGGAGTCTTTGATGGAGTTGAAGAATAGATGATTATAATTATAGTTTTCCTTAGTTATGATAAAAGATAAAGCAGATATAAATATTGTGACTGTAATTCTTGCTTGATACCTGTTTTGTTATATGTAATTTTACTATGTTAAAGTTAAAACCTTCCTTTTTATTTAGACAGAAAAGGAGAGAGGTGATGTGGGATTCCTCTCTGTGTGCTGTGAATACCACTGGTTAATAAAGAAGTTGTTTTCCACCTATTGCAGTGCAGAATAGGGCAAGGCAGGAATTCCAAGCAGACAGAAGAGGAAAGAGTAGCCAGAGTCAGAGAGAAGCCATATAGCTGTTGCAAGAGACAGATGCTGGACAGAACCTTACCAGTAGGCCTCAACAATATGGCAATACACAGATTAATAGAAATGGGTTAATTTAAGATATAACAGCTAGCCAAAAAGAAGCATGAGCTAATAGGCCAAGCAGGGTTATAATAATACAGTTTCTATGTGATTATTTCGGGTCTGGGAAGCTAGGAAATGAATGAGCAGCCTCAGCCTACAGGGAAGGAAACTATATATTCAGCAATGGAAAAAATCTACCAAGCAGATGTTTCAATTCTTAACATGTATTCCCCAAACAAAGGGGTGCCTTCATTAGTTAAAAATAAAAAATAAACACTACTACAGCTCAGAAACTGATAGTGGGAGATACTGATACTCCATTCTCCCCCATAGAAAGGTAACCTAGACAAAAACTAAACAGAGCTAACAGACATTACAAACCAAATGGAGGTAACAGAGGGACTTAACGAATATTTACAGAACATTTCACACAAACACAAAAGAAGAGACCTTTTCAGCACCTCATGGAACTTTATCCAAGATTGGCTACAAATTCGGATACAAAGCAAGTCTCAACAAATACAAGAAAACTGAAATAACCGCTGCATCCTATCAGACCATCACAGATTAAAGTTGGATATCAATAACAGTAGAAACATTAGAATGCTTATAAACTTGTGTAACCTCAACACCTCTCTACAAAATAAATAAGGGAACGAGATAGAAATAAAGTAAGAAATTAAAGACTGGAACCTTCTCGAAAATTGACCACATACTCGGTAACAAAGCTAACTTACACAGTTACAAAACAATATTAGTAACCACCTGTGCCTTATCAGATCACCATGGATTAAAGTTAGAATTCAACAACAATGCTACCCCTAGAAAGCCTACGAACTCATGGAAAATGGACAGTCAACTAATGAACCACACCTGGATCAAGGAATAAATAAAGAAAGAAATTAAAGTCTTTCTTGAATTCAATGAAAATAAAGACTCAACATACTCAAACCTATGGGACACTATGATAGCAGTGCTAAGAGGAAATTTCATAGCACTAAGTGCCCATTTAAAGAAAACGGAGAAAGCACACATTGGAGACTTAAGCTCTAGAAAAAAAAAGAAGCAGATTCACCTAGGAGGAGTAGAGACTGGAAATAATCAAACTAAGGGCTGGAATCAACAAAATAGAAAAACAGAAAACAATCCAAAGAATCAACGAAACAAAAAGCTGGTTCTTGGAGAAAATCAACAAGATTGATAAACACCTATCCAAACTAATCAAACGGCGGAGAGAGAATACACAAATTAACAAGATCAGAAATGAAAAGGGAAACATAACCACAGACACAGAGGAAATTCAGAAAATCATTAGATCTTACTACAAAAGCCTATATGCCACAAAATTGGAAAATGTTAAAGAAATGGACACCTTTTTAGATAAATACCATATACCAAAATTAGACCAGGACCAGATGAACAATCTAAATAGACCTGTTAGTCGCGAAGAATTAGAAGTTGTTATAAAAAACCTCCCTACCAAAAAAAGCCCAGGTCCAGATGGTTTCAATGC